>NW_008751777.1:282640-388393 GCF_000715545.1 Opisthorchis viverrini | reverse complement strand
TACTACTCATAAGGTTGCTGAAAATCCATCGACAGCCCACTACCGGTTTCGCCCTTCTTGGGGCTCATCAGGTAGGCGCAGTCCCCGGGTTTCCGTCAACCTTATGTTCTACTTGAAACCAAATTGCACGAAATTAGCGAATATACACTCATTTGCAAACTAATTTGGTTCTTTCGAGAGACTCACCTGGAACCCAGCTGAATCTCTCGTTTGTGAAGTTCTCAGGCATCTTCATCATCTTCATTCCAAATAAAGCGGATTGCTCAGTAGTGCACTGTTACTGTGTGTCGCATGAAACATCAGACTGGGCGCGGTGTTCATGCCGCCACTAGCAATCTGATTGGTCTCTTTGATCGTTTGAATCACACTCGCGCCTAAAATAAAACTGGCAAATTCCTTACTTGAGCCCATTCTTTGGTGGTTTTAAGCATATCGGATTAAAGCTTTCACAGTCAGCTGGTTTCTACCAGGAATCTTCCATTAGTCACTGTTGTGTTTCATGTGTTGTTTACGAAACAGAAGACGGTAATCGTTCGCCCTTGATAAGATGTACTAATGTGAAAAGGTTTACTGCCCAGGCGGATGAACAGGGAACCTGCGATTGCAAATTCACGAATTCGAAGTCTACTTTCAAAGATTGTTGACTAATTTGCGCACTCCCCTTTGGAAGAACATAAGCAACTATCAGAAAGCAGGAAAGTTGCCACAGGATTTTGAATTCACGAATTCGAAGTCTACTTTCAAAGGTTGTTGACTAATTTGCGCACTTCTCTTTGGAAGGACATAAGCAACTATCAGAAAGCAGGAAAGTTGCCATCAGGATTTTGTGTGGTTTGGAGGTACGCCAACTCTAACGGATGATCTGTGTTCACGCCGTGCGACCGCCTTGCCCAGTGCCTCGAAAAAGGAACCAGTGACTGTCCTGGTTGGGCTAGTCGACTGGCTCACCAGTCAAGTAGCTTCAATACGTGGCGGAATTGGCCGGACAACTCTATGGATGGGTTGGTTGTGTGATTTGTTGACGCATTTGTATCACTCTCGTGATTCGAGGCGTTGTACAAGCCAATCCCATTGTTCATGCGTGAACACTATCATCTATTTAGATGTGACAATGCAAATGAATCAAACGTGGGCCTGGTAACTCGCCAGTCACATATGTCAGATGTCTGGGGTTCGACTCTCACAGCAACCAGAGATAGACACTTTTCACGGAGAATTGAGGATGGATGAATCTCAACCTAGACCATCTTACGTGAAGCATACGTGAGCAGCAAAATCTGATGCGATGATCCACTGAAGAGAAATTACCACAGGTACAAGGACTTGTAGTCTGTCCCGGGAGTGACCCCTTTCGGAAGGATTTAATATTCTTAGTTGACAGAAACTGCTGTCCCCTATTCTCCAAAAGGCGGCTGTTCTTCAACGATGTCTCTCTGGAGGGTTGCTGTGCTTTATGCCCTGATTCCGTGTGATTTCCCAGATGTTTTACGTTTCTAGGTGTTCTGCTCAACTCCTTCATTTATTGACTAAAACCAACAAACTTCCATGCAAACCAAAATTTCATTTGACCGGAAGCAGTGCACCATAAAAGTTCATCCATATTTTGTAGTACAGAACGACCAGAAACCCTCAACTCAAAGCATTCCTTTTGAAGAAATCAACATTCTTCCGAACTCTTCGTTCGAATCGCGCATCGTACACTTTCGACTTTGCCGATTTCAACAACTGCTGACAACTGAACATGGCTGCAGTGGGGAATCCATCCAAATAGAGTAGAGTAGCATAGTTTAACTTCAGTCGACACCATTCCAGCGATTTGTTCATTCGATGTTCCGCAAAGAAGGCTTTAGCCTCTGTGTAAGCATTGTGAGCACGCACTTGATAAATTCCGTTCTCGGGGTGTATTTCAAACAGGTATCGCAAAAAGTCCGCTTTCATGCGCAGTAGATTTCCCTTCACAAACACTGAGACCCAGTAGAATGGGAGTACACGTTCGTCAACGATTTGGATAAACTCTTCACAATATGCTCGAAGTTTGGCTTTCATGAGTTCCTTTTTCTCCTCCAGCAGAGGGTTCAAGATTGCCCGACGAATCCGGTTTACCAGTCGTTCGTGACAAATGCGAATTTTCTTTGTGTCTGGTTCGGTCAGAATGCCCAGATTGAAAATGGAATATAGCAGATCACGGTGTTCATCTTCGGCTGCAGACACATCATACAACGTTTTGCGAGCCTTTTGTTCAAAATGTGAGATGTTGGAAACCTGACTGTGTTCGCACGGTTCATCTGGAAAGAATGGGGGGAATGTTAGCTCGAAAACGTTGCGCTAGACATCGGACTGAACGATAATCCAGAAGATAGGTTTATTTACCTGACCTTTCGGAATCCAGTTTCACTAAATCTTCCTGTGGATTGTCCATCAGCTCATTCCCATCTGTAGTCTGCAACGGGTTGAATGATTTACACGATGTCTTATCGACCGACCTTGTGGTTCGAACAAAGTCACGTGGCTGGTCAATCGGTTAGACGGCTAACCAATCAGGTGCATCGAGGCGAGCCGATCACTACTTTTGTGTTGAACCTAACAATTCGGACACAGAAAAACTGCACTTTATGAAAAAACTGATTTCTCATGAACAGTTCTTGAACAAATGACTTGGTAATATTACCATCATTTGTGCATTCAGGCAGACATTTTCAGGGAAACAGCCTTTCTGGGATAGTTTTGGGTGATAATCCACAGGCTAATAAATATCGAGACGGCCGATTCTCACCGTTTCAGACTACAGAATGTACTTAGAATTTTCAGGGAAACAGCCTTTCTGGGATAGCTTTGGGTCATAGTCCAGACCTAACAGGCTAAGGGATATCGAGACGGCCGATTCTCACCTTTTCAGACTACAGAATGTACTTAGGCCAAGTTGCAGCCTTTTCTGTTAACAGGAAACCCCTACTTCTGGGCACACCGTAAAGATCATATCTATCCTGATACTATTATACCATCGAGAGTAGAAGGCATTCCAACCCAGCGCACACATCCAGGAACCCAACTAGTGACATGTACTCACTGGCATGCATGGCAAATCACTCCAGCGTTAAAAAGAGACTCGACCTAATCTCTCGCTTGTGATATTCTTCAGTTGAGTTTGCTATACAAAGGCCATTCAGTATTTCGTTTCACAAGATATTTGTGATATGACGATGTATTTTATCGACTTGTAGTTTCTGGGAAATCGTCGACAGCCCACGATCGGTTCCTCCCTTATTAGGGAGGAGGGACGAACAGCGACTTACAAATGGGTGTATTTTGTGAATTGCTAACAGCCTGGTGTTCCCGTTGAATAAAATGCTGACGGAAACTCGGGACGCCTACTGAAGAGCTCCAAGAAGGGTAAAACCAATATTGGCTTGTCAGCAACCTTTTGAGTAGTATGTTCAGAAAATTAAATTCGTCTCTTCTATTCCAATCACCCCTTTCAGGAAGAACAAGAGTGGTGTAAGTTTCCGCCACAATACTAGCATTTTGGTCCTCAAATTTGGAAGCACTAGCGGAGATGCACCTTCTTGGGAGGTTAGTCTTGTCAGGTGGAGAACCACTCTATCCGTTAATTGTATAGGTGTGAGCATGACACCTTTGAATCTGCCTTCCCGGATAGCGATTCCTCACTGTGAGAGCTTCTTACTTTCTGTAGGCTCACCTCAGACCCACACATCGGTGGACGTGTTTTTGTGATAAAACAAGGAAAATGCTTGTTATTGGGGGTGTCCACTGTTCGAAGGTTGTCTACGATAAGTTTCTGTCCTTCGATAGAAAATAACAGAATACGACTACATCTAACTCCAGTGTAATTGGATTTGTAGCCGCCCTTTCACCACATACATGACTGTACAGGTCACCGACACTCGCTAGATCACGAGATGTGTCCTTTTCCCTTACACTCACAAATCACGCCACAGAATCGTGCCTCACTTGACTACACAGCTCACAGTCAAGCCCTTGATCCCAAGACTCGTCCTTCTTCCCCTACACGTACAAATCACGACACACAAAGGTAACTCACCTGACATCGACTGTCTACCGTCCGATAAGGTAGCAACAAGTCATGTGCTGACACCCACACACACGCAAACGTTCCTACATATAGGATAACAGCACAGCAACACAACACCACTCAATAGAGCTTCGCACGTCGCCCAGCTCGGAGCAGAGCCACTCAGGACTTTACGGCGCTTCACTCACGGATATCCAGGACTACGTGTGGCTGTTACGACAGCGAAGAAGACACGACTGTACCTGCAACACGATAACTCCCTTGTTCGCCTATATTCCTGTTGTAATAATTATACTCAACAAGCTGATATTGTTAGTGCTCTCCCATTCTCTCGTTCATATAACTGATTTTTGGGTTCTAATAGAGCATTAACAGATTAACTTAGTTGTGAGGTTTGCGCAAACCGTGGGGTTATGAAACGAACTAAGGGCTCGAAAAACCGCATTCTTTGCAAAAAGGATATCAACATTCTTACCCAAAAGCATCAGGAGGATGACATTTTAGCCGCCTTTATCTGAGCAACACAAGCGTAAACAATTATGATAAAGGCTCGGTGAGAGATTTTGAAAACTAATCATACGTCACATGCTCCGTCAAATGTGTACACTCCGTTGATCTTAGTGAGATCGTTTGGAGAAAACAAAGTGGATCATGGTTAGCTCGCAATGACTGAATTCATCCAAATCGAATTGACGAAAGTGGATGTTTTTTCACCAGAAGTGGTCTGACGTCGTGCAGAAATATCAAAATGCAAATAAATATGGTTGATTCCACGATGTAGTTTTTTTGCGTTACCAGTAAATAGCGTGCCTCTAAACAGCCACAGCCCTAGGTGTGCAAAACTCACGCGCACCTGCAAACTCATTTGCAAAATCTAATCTGCTAACAATGAGACAAGTGGCTGGGAAAGGAGGAACGGTCCTTCCCACCAATTTTGTGAAACACTTGGTGATTAATGCGTCCACCGTGTTATCTATCCGAGAGAGGTCAGACGAACGGTTTGATTGATTCTTGCGTCAAACAGTAAGTAAACGACCTATTCATGAAATCTCGCATTGTTTCTTGTATAGTTCAGGTCAGTTACAGACCGGTGGCTGTCATCTTCAGCAGTACTCCAGACTGTATAAGCGGCTTTAAATTGCTTAGCATCCATAGTTTGCTACACTGGCGAGCGACAATTAAACTCGATCAGTTCTGTCTCAGTCTGTTCATGCAACTCACCTACGTGTCATGGAATCAGCTATGTTAATAGCCGCTTTCTAAAATACCAAGACAATGGAAGTGATCAGGCATCTGACAGGTGAAGTCTTGGGGCAGAAATCACGTGAACATCAGATATAATTACAGCGACATCACGAACAGCAGCGAAACTCGCACGTCCAAATGTGTCAAGTGTTGATGGAATAAATATGCCAAGCTTACTCACGCGGCATACGCATGTAGTATGTCCAACGGACGCACAGCAAACAGTACAAACGACCACTCGAAAGCACAAGAACAATGCTAACAATATATCATTCCGTTACTCCAAAAGGCTATCATCCTTTATCTCATCTCATCCCACACCCACCTCGTGTAACCTCTTCTGTCCCTACGGTTGGCCATCAACCAGGAAACCCTCCTCCAAAAACGTTTGATAGCTATGTGCACTCCGTGTAAGCTGTGTGTAAGATAGTCCGGGAATAGTTGCAAATTTCTTATGTCTCGGCTTTCAGGATTGGCTTGTGTAAAATACCAAGACAATGGAAGTGATCGGGCATCTGACAGGTGAAGTCTTGGGGCAGAAATCACGTGAACATCAGATATAATTACAGCGACATCACGGACAGCAGCGAAACTCGCACGTCCAAATGTGTCAAGTGTTGATGGAATAAATATGCCAAGCTTACTCACGCGGCATACGCATGTAGTATGTCCAACGGACGCACAGCAAACAGTACAAACGACCACTCGAAAGCACAAGAACAATGCTAACAATATATCATTCCGTTACTCCAAAAGACTATCATCCTTTATCTCATCTCATCCCACACCCACCTCGTGTAACCTCTTCTGTCCCTACGGTTGGCCATCAACCAGGAAACCCTCCTCCAAAAACGTTTGATAGCTATGTGCACTCCGTGTAAGCTGTGTGTAAGATAGTCCGGGAATAGTTGCAAATTTCTTATGTCTCGGCTTTCAGGATTAATGGGCTTGTGTAGCCGTCATGCATACGCAACCAGGTGACAAGCGTGGGGGAATATAACTATCACATTGGCATGGGTTGCAACTGGTCGCTCTCATAACATGGTGATATTTTACCCATTCGAAATATCACTGATGGACCATAAATAAGTTGAGAAACACCTATAGCATCAAAAACAAGCCCTGCCCATGCACTCCTCCTCAACCACAGTCGAGACAATAAAAACAAAATCAGAGACGGCAGGTGCCAAGTGATCCAAGGGGCTGCCCACAACTTCTGATGCACCGATTATTGACTACTTTAATAGCTCTGAGTAACAAGAACATTGTGCAGTGACGTGGCTCAAAAACCGGTCGACGGAGACCCTTAAACGATTTTCGATAAACCTAATTCCATCTAAGTCTCTAAAAGATCCTCAGCGAGTTTAATTGCAACCGGGTCCCTAAAAGATCCTCGGTGTCTCTCGGTCGTGTGTACAGAATGAATCCTAACTCAAAGTATCTTATTTGTACAAACGCACCAAGCCATTTCACGTTTTTTACCCATCCATATCGATGTCCAATTAAGTCTACTGTCCGTTTCGAGATAACTAGGCACGGTGACAAACTGGATGTTGGTCTTAACGTAACACACTATTTTCAAGTCTGCTGAGAACTCTTCGAACACCAAAAACTAGAGATTCATGTGAGTCTCCCGTGAAGACCAGTTTGGTATGCAGATGCGTGTAATAGTTTTTGGTCTATTCAGCGAGTTTGATAGCTGGATTGCAAACATTTCGTCACCAATCCAGAAAACATATCAGTTTGGGGGGATGATAGGTGCAATCCTTCTCTTCCTCCTGTGCTTCTATGCTTTCCTAGCAGTATCTAACAGCTATAACGTGAATGACCAGTTGTAAGCGACAAAACCGATAAGTCGAGCAACGAGCACCGAAGAGTGGACCCGAATTCAAAACGAAAATGTGCTGTACTATATGACAAAACATCAATAAATCAGTTAATGTACAAAAAACCTTGACAGTTATCGATCGACAGTTAGGCCAACGACAGACAAAGAGACGCGTATCAAGCGTGAGCAAACCAGTTCGAAAAGTGCCCCAAAATGTGAATTCAAACAAATTACAGTACTGTTCATGTGAGGAACAAAGAACATGTTCACAGTATGTACAACGCAATGTCTTAATGGATGAGATAGAAATGGGGTGATGCGATCATAGTAAAATGTCAATGAATAGCAAGCAGGATTGGGCGGGATATTTGAATTTATGCAACTGAGTTCAGGGAGATTGGGTGGGAGAAATTTTCAAGCGTTTTGTGCGATACACCAGTCACGATGTGAAGTTCCGCGCAGCTTGATGATGAACCAATCAGTAATGTGAGTTGCGTTGCGGTCCAGTATTCCTGCATCTGGTTGGTTGATTGAATGTCTCAATTGTGATTGGTCAGTCCCCTTGTTTTGTGGCCTGGTTCTCCTCCATGAGATTGGTTACTTGAATGACCTTCTGTTTTTGTTTTTTTCTCCCTTTGATCCGATTGACCGGTTGGATATCTTTATGCTGTTTGATTTCTAACATGATCCAATGTCCAGCAATTTTGTTATTCATCCGTTCGTAGGGCATAGTAAACTGGACCGACGTTAACTTGTTGCACGTCTTGTTTCCCTTGATAGCTCGGACAATGCCTTGGTGTATCTTCTGCTAGTTTTTTTCTTAAAGGAGACTACTCACAAGGTTGCTGAAAACTCTTCTAGGTTTCTTAATTGGGGCCACAGGATTCAATGGCCATTTAGTCACCGGCCAACCATTCTAGATGACTGATATCCTTGAAATTATATCATGACTGTTTGAGAAGTATGTCTTCCTTCGCTGTCGTCAGTTGCCTGATGGAGAGATTTCCGATCAATGCTCCTTTGTTGCTGTGCTCAATTGGCCTCATTATTCTGAAGAAATCGCGCCCGTGTGTGGTTCATTTCATATCGCAAGTAGGTTTCGCTGTATGACCCATAGCTCTGATAAATTTTCCTATAAGTTCGTGCCCCACTGTTTTCGTGAATGCATTTCTTTGATCGTTTGGAAACCTCTCATATTTTCTTACTCGGCTTTGAGCATACGTAATCAACAGTTCAATCACGTGCCTACCAGTCTGTCTGACAAGCTTCCACGCCGCAGGATGGTTCAGGGGTGGTCCGCAGGATACGCTGTATGGCCTTGTCGCGAGTGAATTCGTCGCCGGGTGGAGTTCAGTCTGCATGTAAAAGTTCCTCAACGACAGATTGTTTCGAGGGTCGGACGCCCTAATTTGTTGGCGATATTGAAGCAGTGGACACTCTGGTGGGAGAAGGTTCAACGGAAAGGAAAGAGTGGTCGAAATTATGGCTGCCAACATTCGGTTAATCTTCAATCACATCAGTTATGGGCTTTTGTCTGTTGACACCTTATTTACCAAACGGACTCTACGGAAGTCTTCTATCGCCCACAGATTGTCATTCGCCCCATAACACACGTCCTTTGAATTTGCAAACTGAACCTTTAAATTCGTTTTTTTTTCGAGATTTTTGAGGACGGCTAAATTCGCATCACTTACTGGGGGATGAAACTAATCTCTGCGCGTTGGGGGGACAGTGAGCTCCCTGGGGTGTCAGGGTTGGTTTTTCCAGAAATGGGGGAAACTGAAAAAAAAACTGACAAGAATCGCTGTCTGTGGGCTCACCCGGGGTGACTGGCCCGTCTTCAGGAGGACCGCTACCAAAGTCCACTGTGCCCATTTAACTAACAAAATTATTGCGAAGTAAGGGAAACTCTAATTCCTTTGTTCATACAAGTCGCGATGGAGTAATGTGTCGCACAGCGGGTGGGCCAAAAGACGCGCACTATACAAGTTACTCATAAGTAAGCGAAAAATGATGAACAAAAAGATAGCGGTTGGTTTGGCTTTACTGCACGAGCGACACTGAGTAAGTAAGGGGTTTCATAAATAAAACGAACTGAAACAAATGGTGAAGCACCTGATATGAATCCAACCTTTCTGTGGCTGGCATGTGATCTCCTGATAGTGCTATGAAGTACTGCCGTGCATAAACATATCGGAACGATTATGGAAATATGATGGTCCCGTGGGGTGATTACCTCTGAGTTCCGGCGGGACAAAAAGTTCACACCTCGCTGACGAAAACGTCGCATCAGTTGGAAATGAATTCGAGCTCGATGGCTGACAACGATGAATTTTCAATTGACTCCAAGAGTTTGCTAAATGAGTTCACTTGGATACTATTTCAAGTGAGTAACTACCTGTCTATGCAGGTAATGTTTTTTGTCGTGATACGTCTGTCTAGAAATGACCATATGCGCTCCACAGGTAGCAGACGTGCACGGTTTTCGGAGCGCTTATCAAGTTAGATGAAAATGTTCCTGCCCTGTCGACAAACATAGAATTTAGCATCACTCGTTCAACAAACGGACAAACGAAATTGTGGTTGTCTAACAATACCAGGGTGATATGGCGTGAATTTATTCGGAGAAGTGTGTAAACAAAGTCAGAATCACAGCTACCGAATATTTGTCTTGACGTGCAAATAGAATGAATGCCGCTATTTCTCATCTTACAAGTGAGTCATTTAAGGTGCAAACAGATATGAACAGATGGAGCTGGCTCCTGTGCACTGCGATTCCTAATTCAAAATAAACACATGCGAATCTGACGCATGCCTACATGTTTAAAAACCAAGGTCGTATTTTTGACGCTATTTCTTCTTGGGCACTCAAATACCCCATATACCGTTGCGAACATAGGCAGAACCCCCTTCAACACACAACATAGGCCTCCCCCTCTCTTCCCACTCGACCGTCCACCCACGACTTCCCCTCATTTAATGACGAAAAGTTTACCATTCAATTCCAAAGCACGGCAGGCGGACCAAGAACCACACTCGTGCTTTGAGCTACATTATTCCGATCATATCCAATGACGTTAGCTTTTTGTTGCAAATGACCCACAGTTTATATCTTTGTAAGGTGCATCTCATAAGGTTGCTGAAAATCCGTCGACAATTCACGACCGGTTTCGCTCTTTTTGGGGCTCATCAACTAGGCGCAGTCCCCGGGTTTCCGTCAACCTTATGTTCTACTAGAAAACAACTTGCACGAAATTAGCGAATACACACTCATTTGCAAACTAATTTGGTTTTTCGAGAGACTCACCTGAATAGTAGAGTAGACTCAACTGAGTAGTACATTTCAAAGATATACATGTATCGCGATATTTCGAATATCGTAGCGACTGAAACATGAGGCGGCCTGGTGCAGCACATTCAGTTGCCTGAGAACATCACAAACGAGAGATTCAGCTGGGTTCCAGGTGAGTCTCTCGAAAGAACCAAATTTGTTTGCAAATGAGTGTATATTCGACCCACATTTTCTTCAAAATTTGAAGTTTGGCATACTGATCTTCGGTTCCCAACATCTCACCTCACCCCACTAAGAGTGAGTGAGACAACTTTGTTGTCAGGTGGATGGATGGCTATGGCCATTCAAACTCCAAGGCATGCACTTATCACTCAGTTAGAACACCTTAATCTCTGGCACCCTCTCGATACGTCCGGCCAAGCCTTTACTATGTTCTAAAATGACTCGGATTCAAATTGGTTGTCCCCCTTTCGCGTACTGACGACTGCTGTTGTGGTTACACGGAATAAAACACAAAACATTATTTGTCTGTAATCTACATCGCTGTCGTTTTAACACCTCTCCTACTCTGAGGTTGTTTTGCTACTAACGAGGAAAGGAACAAACCGACAGCCAGGAAGACAATTTGTGCTGGGTGAAAAAAAATTGGAGAACTGTCAACAGTCGCAGTAAGCGTCGCATTCAGGGCTGATCGATTAATGTTCGAATCAATGACAGAAATTCAAAATTCACGTATGACAGAAGCGTCAACGTCTGACCACTGATTTTATGCTGTCGATGCTGATGAGGATGATGATGAATCGAAAACTCAAATTTTAACGCAGACATGCTATGCACAACCGAGTCACGTGGACCAGGGTGTGAGAAACGTCTGGCTCGGGTGATTTTGGTCCGTTATTCGTACACAAAATGACCTTCCTTCGTCCAATGTTGTACATCACGGGTGAGAAACGTCTGGCTCGGGTGATTTTGGCCTGTTATTCGTACACAGAATGACCTTCCTTCGTCCATTGTTGGACATCACGGGCCTTTCCGTTAGAATGAAGATCCTGGGTTCGTTACTCTGTTTTTTTACGTCTGAGTCAGGGCGGGCCCAGACAGAAGAAAAAGTACACGTGTAGAGAGTGACGCATCCCCAAGGTCACAATCGGTACGACACGTCCGGAAAGTAGGTGAGTTGGCGTCTCTCACCAAACGGCTTAGCAACACACGACCAGCGTAGTGGGCCTGAGAATGTTCACGACCGGAACACCACCATTGGCTGTACGGAGCGAACAAGTGAACGACCATATTTGGCCAATTAGTCATCCTATATATATTTACGCAGACGCTCTGTATGTTTTGTCCTAGCAATACAGCCGTGTCCCCAGTTCTGTCTTCTCCCTATCGCGTAGTCTGGCAGGCTCAGTGCAGACGCAGTGCGGGCGTAACCAATAGCTCGGTCACCGCACAACACAACAATTATTCGCTACCTATGTGATTGTACTTCGGTGGACAAAAAGTTTTAAAACATCATCCTTCCGCACAAGTATGACGATCTTATCTTGGTTCACTATTCTATAAAAGTACACGAACTTATTAGCGACGCATACTCTTCACCTTACATGAAATCTGACATATGAGGATGTCCTCACAACTCCATCCGATCACACTGGATGTACTACTGATGAGCTCCCTTTAAGAAGAGCGAAAATTGAGTCTAGCAATCATTTCTTTCGGTGCTGAACGCCAGAACGAACGTTGCAATCTAACAAGAGGTCTGGTTACACGGGACCAATCACGCCGGCCTAAGTGGTCCTTTTCAGGTGTATCGCCAGTCTCTCTCTCAACCTCGTATGATGTTGCCTTAAACATGATTATAGCTAAGAGAACCGCTAGACAAGTGTGAGAATAGAAAAGCGCAATTATTTCGAATTCTGGGATGATGGTGAGCACATCTGGACCTAACTGAATGCCGAAAATATGGTGTTTTCCAATGTGAGATCATTGAAACGGCATAAAACCTTCGTCAGCCGCGGACTTCGTCAAATTGTTGATTGAGTTTAGTTGCTTGGAGAACGCGGATGATATTGACGGCCTTAAAAAGCCAGACCAACTTGACCTCTGGCTCGACGTTACATTTCATACGACTTGATCTCCATTGAGTTATAGTTTACTATCGATCTATTCTTTGAGGAAGAGTTCTGCACCGAAATCCCATCTCTTGAGCTGTACAGTCTGATGTAATTTCCCACAGCGTGTCTGATTTTCACTCAGTCAGAACTTCGCCTTAGCACCTAAAGAAAGTATCAATCCCTTGAATCGAATTTCCCCATTTCATAATCATACTGCCTTATTGGTCCAGATGGACTGATTTTCCTCTCGGGATTTCGTTTTTGTTCGCCTAAAGTATATTGTTATGGGATGTAGGCGCACACCAAATCCTCTTGTAAACGCTGTTCACTGATCAGTCTTGAATGGGACTCCTGGGGAGAGTATACTCAATTGTGACTGGCATACACAAGTGTATGAATTGTGGAATTATGGACAGACATTTTCATTGGAGACGATTTAAATGGACCACTCCAGATATTAAAAAACCGAAGCAATCGCCGTACTTCAAGCAGGTGCGAAGGAAGTATCTTTTGCGGTCGGTTGAAGCTGCTTGACCACGGATGTCCACAAAATTTCGAAGGGTCTGATCAAAGCTTGGGTGTACCTCAGCCGACCACCCACTGGTAATGACCCACCAATGATCGAAGCAGCGTGTGACAACACTCTACAACTGTCTTAGAAACACACTGTAAGCAGTGCTGTGTATTGAGAGCTTCACCATTTACCAAGCACCGTCCACGTTTGGGACAAAAATAAACTTGAATAGTACAACAGCACACAACAGCACAACAACACTTTAGGCCCTCAAATGTTCTCACCCCAAGTCTTCCACTGTCACTCGCAAGAAGTTTATAACTGCTCTTGTTAGATAACACAGTTCGTTTCACCCTTGAAAAGGTTTTTCGGGACTAACCGGGAAATTTGGTAACAAAAACCACGGTTAAAAGTTCCGCTGCGTTCAAATTATCCAACCATCTTCATCAGGCCCGTTAGCTGAAGTAAATATCAGTACAGAGATTGATGGAAATGTCTGGCCAAGATTGGGATTCAGAAGTTGTTTCAATCACATCATGCTGGTAGATCACTACCAGCGTAACACAGAACGATAGACACCAGTTACCGGTTTAAACCGCTCACCTTCATAGAAGACCATACGCCATGTGCCCGCTGGACAACCAGAACAGTTGTAATGACTCTGTTTGTTCAGAGCAGCTTGCTTACCTTGATATTTACCTGATGTCTAATTTGTACTTTCGAGATTGAATCTTGTTTACTGTCTAGGATTCGTTCAAATGTTTCTAAAGACGTAAACTAAATCCATATTGTATGGTTATTTACTCAATGTGATGAATACGTTTTGATGTGGTTTGCTGACCGGAAGGTCTGTGTTATAAGTCCACTCCTGACTGCTCAATCGCTTGGGTTTGGGGGTAAACTGAAAGTACATGACCCTTCTGGTACCTTTGGTTTGCATGGTAGTTGTGTTCTGAAAAGCGGATAACTAACTGGTCGGACCGAGGGTGACGCATAGGTCGAAGAATCCAGCTGAACTAATCAGAACTAACGGCAAAAACCATCCTCCAGTCGCATGAATGGAGGTTCTTCTGTGAGTCCGAGCTCCTCATCGTTAAGCAGTCGACCCATTGCAGTGGGCGTACATAGCCTGTGATACTGATGGTTCGACGGACGGCTAATTGGAAACTGCCTTGTTGCTTCACCTACCGGCTGACACAGCTGGATGGAATATTCAGAACCCTCTATCAGTATCACGTGTTACCGGGAATAGCTCTTAGTCAAAAGGGAACAAGGGTGTGAATGATAGAAAATCTTTTGTTACCACAGTATGTGTCAAAACAACCGCTCATTCTTGTCGATGGACCGGGTTCGAACTCACTCGGAGGCAAGGTTGTCCAGTCTAGTTTTGTCGAAACGTCATCAAGGCCGCCCGAATTAGTAAGCCGTTGGATGATGGATGGGTCACAACCAAGCGTTCAAACGCATTGATCCCGTTTGCTCAGCTTATAAACACCGTATGATCGTTTGGGGTCGTGCGTACAGCACTCCGTAGGAATGGAGTCGCGCCGGGGCAATTTTCGCAGGCTGATTTTCATTTGAAGATCCTTCCTAGCAATATTTTTCCATGCAATTAAAGTAGAGATGAAAAATCGCGACCATCACAGACTCTCCTGTCGTATTGGTGCACTGAACGCAACCGGGCAGCTTGATAATTCCCCATCCATTTACATACTCTATCGATCTTCAGTTGCCCGACCATTGTCTTCGTACCCGTGATTCGCCTTGTCACACCGGTTGGCCAGCTGAACACTGGTATGTTGGCAAACTTGTGTGTCCGGATTCGTATGTCACCACACCTGCCTATTCATTAACGCTCGTTCTTCATCTGCTCTGCTTGTCCCGCTATGAGGCCCGTGTAGTCGCGACGCCAATCAGAATCACGAGACTGGACTCTGAAGGGGCGACCCCAACCCACACCACCGAGCCAACATTCCGCTCAGCCTTATCCGGTATGCGGACACTGACTCTGGAGGTCACTGATAGACTTGCACAATGGCTGTTGATGGCCAGTACCGTAGACTTTAAAACTCAGTTGTTTCAGGGTTGTTAAAACTTCGCCTGGTGTTGGGAATTCACCAAGACGTTTGTTTCTCTTTCAATCGATTCCTCCAGAAGCGGGACCGCCATTTACTAACATTATTTCTCGAGGGACGTCACCTTCAAATTTGCAGATGTTTCCAGAAACGGCGGTCTTGGCCATCGATTCCTCCAGAAGCGGGACCACCATTTACTAACATTATTTCTCGAGGGACGTCACCTTCAAATTTGCAGATGTTTCCAGAAACGGCGGTCTTGGCCAGACCCGGCACCAACGCTTGCTCAGTCTGCAAAAAAATTATCCGTAATTCCTGCATGCCCCAGCGACATCACTCCACCCTCAACACAGCTGTCACGATAAAGCCTCCCCCCACCTTATCACACATGCGTGACGTTAGCCAAGCATGTCTCATAAACACCCCAAAGTTCATCTCAAGCAACTGACTTAGCTCTCTCTCGGTCGTTTTGTTTTGTTTTGTTTTCGCGACGTTACATTATGCACTCTCATGTCCTGTGCGTCACACACACACACACACAGGTTATCAATGTCTCCGCCAGCATCCTAGCCCACAGAGGTCACGCATAAATTGATCAAACGGCCGACCGATGCATGACGTCGGATATTTCCCCATGTGTGTGACATGGTGATGAATGAGCAAAATAACTGGACTGGATTGTGACAAGACCATGTCCTCGGAGAAGTGGGTATGGTCGTGGATAGACTGGTGATGTTATTCCATCAGCTAGGATAATCAGGATCGCATGAATTCGACGCCGTCTGACCGATTTGAGCAGCGCTGGTGAGGTTCTTCCAGTTTGAATTACAATTACAGAACTTTGCAGGTCTGGTACGTGTCTGTTTGTTGTTGTATTAACTACGACAAAGTTATATGCTAGTAAACTAACGACTCAGGACCATGAAGGTATCAGGCAAATTTCATAACCTCCACCAGGTTCAGTAACATCTTTCACACATCCTATCCTATCCAGCCATCCCCACCAGGGTAAGGACTATTCTTCGAGAGAGTGTGCCATTGTTTGGAGGTAGTCTTGCTCCCCTCCTTAGGTATGCCTAACTAGGTATCACTTGGGAAGCCGCTGTGTAAACCCAAAGAAAGGACACCATTCAGCAGACTACCCCTAACGAGCCACAGAAACCGTGAGTGGAATAGAATAATCTGTTAAATTGTACAAGACCTGCAGGATACCAATTTCTCCCCGGATCGGTGTAGGATGGTCCGTTTGTACGCAGCTGTCCAACAAAGACGGTTGTGTTGCTTGTGTTTCTAATGATTTTTGAAAAAACAATGTACGGAGCCATGCAGAACGGTCTTTATCTGGATACGGTGTGTATTGCGGTTGTACCGTACAACATGTTTTTCGAAAAATCCTTAGTACTTTGGCGTCGTAAAAACAGAACAGTAGATCTTCTCGTGGATGAAGACCGTAGCGTTTTTTGCCCGCCTACTTCTGCTCCGATCTGCTTTGTCTGTGGTCTGTGTTTTGACGCGATCATGGCGAAAAAGTACCGATAACCTGTACAGCGACTTTTACCAACCAGGTCTTTTTTGTGCAACCTACCGACAGATATTCTGCCTCCAAAACTGCAGGCGGTTGTCCCGCAATCGAATTTCAGATAAACCAGACAACTGTTTAAGCACTCAGTTCAAACTTGTTGTAATGGTTGCTTACTGTGATCTTAACCAAACTTTTCGCGTGTTTTCGTCGCCCACTGTCTGTTCAACCTGAAATCTCCCACCGAGTTATCGATCTAATGCTAGCGTTAGCATGCAGCAGCTCTCAGTTTCCTCATGTGACTTGTCCCCATGAGGTGTGACATGAACACTCAACACTGCGCAGCACCGGAGGGACCTGCAAACGATCACTTGCAGTCATGCAAAGCTTCAACAAGTGCTAACCGATGCAAAGGATCCCAAATGAATTGAATCCCGATAGTACTTTTCTAGATAAAACATACTACTCATAGGGTTGCTGAAAACCCACCAAAGAGTAGTACGTTACGTCAGAAAATATGCTGTTGTATTCTGGCCAACTGCGACGTTAGAAACCACCTAGAGGTTCAGTTGAACCTCCCGCTACTTAAATTTCAAATGACTGTATCTCGCACAATGTAGTGGATTTCAAGTAGCGTTTAGTTTGGTATAGGTGACAGCTTTTGTCACCATCATCCACATTATTCACAATCCCTTCAACCAAAAGTCTTTTGATGTGTTTCAGTGTCCACCTCAAAGTTAGCGGATACTTCGGGTGGTATTAAGTGCCTGAACGTGCGATTTCGAACAATATGGGAGATGGTCAATGTCATTTGTATGAGGCAGTTAGCAACATTTCAGACCAGTCAACGAAGGGATGTGCGCTTTTAACAGCTGATAACACAGGCAGTTTTGTCAAAGCAGGTGGAATTACGGAGGCTGTAGGCTGACAGAGATGAGTCCAGTCAAATAGCGAGGAGGTTTTGTCACGTGCGGACCTCCACTCACGTGGTTACTCGCTATAGCGATGGGCATAATTGGTCATGAACTCATCGGTTTCGTCATCTGACTGGACTGTAGGTGAAGACCCGACGGTTTTACAGATTTTTGTGGTGGGTTGTCCATCAAATATACCCTTTCGATAGTGCAAAAAGCCGCTAAGGCATGGACCCATGTACAGCCAGTCGGGTTTATATGTCGGATAGTGCGCAAACAACGGTATAAAGATCGGTGTGATGGAAAACTACTTTGAGGAATTCACGTTCAAATCACTCTCATCTGAACAGTCATGCTGCTGTCCTTGTGCAATTATTCTGGCGAGTCCGTATCAAAGGAGGGAAGCTCCGGACTCGAGTTTCACTCTCATTAGAGCTTATCAGCAGTGCATATCCTTGGCTGTGCCTTGGTTTGGACTCCGGACATCTGACATGTGAGGCGAGCATCCCACCACCAGTGGACGCTGCACGCACCCGAATTTTAAAGTCTGAACAGGTGATCGCGTTGACACTTGAAGCAGTGCACGTGAGATCGTCCAAGTGGTTGGAGCGCGAATTTACTGACCGAAAGGTCCGTGGTTCGAACCCGACCTTTGCCTCTCGACTTCCCCTGTCTAGGCTTGGGCAACCTAGCAGTATCCCAGCCCTCGTGCAACCTTCGGGTGGCATGGCAGCTATGCACCGAAAGGGTGCTACAGCTGAATGATTTCCAAAGACGACCTAGCAACCCCCATGCCTGTCAGGATTTCCAAGTCAGTTAGCGCCAGAGTAGCTTGAACCAGGCTAAGCATTTGCTTTAGGTGTCTACGGGAAGCATAGAATTCGCGTTCACATAACTCTTGTTCCAGCAGTCTCCTACTGTCCTGGCGCAATGATTCTGTTCAGTGGGGGACCGAAGAAGCCATTAAACCGGTACTATACCACACACAGGTGTTACTCGCTATACGTGCGTGAAGCCTACCCTCCCTCGATTTCCGTGACTTCACAGAGTTTATGTTGAGGTGAAGCTGCACTGGAGGGTAGAAAAAAGATAGCTGCATCAGAAGAAAGTATTGTTGGCCTATTTTGATTGTCGTGATGCCTGTGTGACACAAGAATGATAGAAAACAGACGGCGAGTGAAAAACACAGTAAGAAGACTGTAATCGATGACCAGGGTGTAAAAAGTGACCGGCTGCAGTTCTTGTCACAAGTGGAACCGCAGGCTCACCTCACACGTTTGGTCTCGGTCATGCCGAGAGTCGGTAGCACACAAAAAAAAACACGCGGTGCTCGAGTCAGCGACTCAGGCCATCCCTTTTACCAGAAGGGCTGAAATTATGCTC
Organism: Opisthorchis viverrini; assembly: GCF_000715545.1. Lineage (NCBI taxonomy): Eukaryota > Metazoa > Platyhelminthes > Trematoda > Opisthorchiida > Opisthorchiidae > Opisthorchis > Opisthorchis viverrini. The sequence continues at coordinate 369,458 of NW_008751777.1, read as the reverse complement.
CTGGCAGCTTGTCATGAGTCACCGACACGTGCGCAAGTCTGTGCACATGAGGTCTCCAAGCTAGTACCAAGATTCTTGCAAATTTTAAGGTCACATGACATGCTATCCAGTCAGTCGGTGTATTCAGTCAAGTAGCCTACGTCGTCCATCGGAGGGTGGCACGCCTTTCCTGTCCATCTATTTCACCTCACTCGCCTTAGTGACAATATCTTGTGTGTTGCTCAAGTGACCACGGCTACGATGTCCTGTGCCCGGGGCATCGCATGTTGTTTAGTAGCTTTCCGACGATTGTGAGTCACAATGTCGGACGGACAACTCCTGTTGACCGCATTTATCATCGCTTGTCTGTGCGGTGGTGTGCGGTGCACTAATCAACAGACTCTATTCAACCATACAATAAAGTTTTGTATTAATGAACCTGGCAACGGCGGAAACGCATCAAAAACGAATTAACGTTCCGCTTGCTAAAAAATAGCACTGAAGTGGCAGTATTCCAGCGTCTCTCGTGATGGTTCAGCTGTCTATCGGCTGATTGCAAGTTGTTTTTTTTTGGACTGAGAATGAGATTGGAACTTGACCAGCCGGGCAAGAAATCAATAATGGAAAAATTTCCATGATAGTGTGAGAAACCTGAAAAACTCAAGTTGGATTTACCACAAAATAGTTCGGTCACAGTCGTTCAGAGGTTCAAATAGTCAAACTCACCGACATGTAGTTTGCCGTCATAACAAGAAAAAATTTCATCCGGAAAGCTGGAAACCAAACCAAAGTGCCATCGCTCTTCGGCGGAATCACCCCCCGTTTGTCCGATCAGGATTGCTGTTGTACACCCACCAGCAGTGTGATCTTCATGGGGCATTCTTGAGGAATTAACGCATATTGTAAAGAGATTCGGTCACTCAACATCTGAATAGCTGAGGGAAAAGATTCTTCCAGGTGAGCACATGAACCACCATCGTCGTACCGCTGGTCTAATGAAACGAGTTGAAAAGAGGAATGTTAATTCTACCAGCAAAGATAAGACACGATCGAAACCAATGGCCTCCAACAAAGCAAACGTGGCCTCAGACTTGATAGGATTGGTGCACAGCACAGTTCGTTGGAGTTAAAAGAGAATGAGTGCCGTTTTCACTGGACGCGATACTATTTATATAGCTGATAGAAATCCTTCGACAGTTCACTGTCAGTTTACATTTTTGAGACACATAAGTCAACCCTCCACTATTCTTACTCCTTACTTAAAGATGAAATTGAACATATGTAGAGTCAAGCATCTGTTTACCAATAAAGATATTGGTAACGGGAGACTGAAATGGGAATCAACTGAATACCTCATCTGCAGAATTCCACTCCCCTAATCTATAGAACAGCGATCTCTTGTCTGTCGGCTGATTTCGATAGAAGTCATAGTAAGTGAACGCACACGCACACGTAAACCGTTTATATGAGGGGAGTAGAACTTTTATGAACTAGACATACTACTCATAGGGTTGCTGAAAACAGTCCATCACCTGTTATCAGTTAGTCTGGACGCAACAGAAGCACAGATTTTTGTTGCTAGTATGTAAACATATTTGGTAATTTTCATGCGAAGAACAAACGGTAGTTACTCGTATCCAACAAACTGCCAGTTGTCGAGGCATGCTCTTATTTACACTCTCCCCCTAATAGTGAGCAGTTCAGGCTGCCTAACTACCGTTTCTATGGTGGTACGAAGACAGATACCAGGGCATCTTGTTAGCTACTGGAAATGATTCAGTGTTTATTGGAGAACGTTCGAGTAGTGGATTACTAATTTCTTCAGTTGATCCAAATAAAGATGCCTAAAAGTGCACCAAACGTGAATCTATTTGCAGACTGAGTGTGCGGCTGTCTTGTTGTCTGTTCTGAGGACCGACTCAGTCAAAATCGCTGGAACACTGGCCATGTTGCACCGGTAAATCACTCCTTGAAGCCGGAATATTTGGCCTATCCTGTGGAGTTGTCTGTCTTCTGCAAACCTCAAACTAGGTTAGATGAGGAGATACGCTTTTGTGGATTCTCTGGGAAGACCAGTCACTCCATTCATAAGAAAAAGCACACCTTCTGATGCCAGATCGCGAACCATTTCAGAATACCCAACGTCATTCCAGCCTAGGCTGCCATTTCTTGTCTTTTTGTCTTACTGTATTTTAAATTTTCGCTTTACACCGCAGAAGGACACTAAACCATCCCCATGTAGAGCAAAACCTATCGTCCACGCGCTTGGTTGGCCTGGTCTATTGGACAAGGTCTGAACAACCGGTCGGTGAAAAAGTACACTCTGTCCAGTAGGGATTGTGAAGGGGAATCATCCTTAAGCCACCAAGTGCAAACTCTTTTTTCTCAGTACAACTTGCACGCACCCCATCAACGAATAATCATCCACCACCGGTTTCCAATTTCTGCAACAAAACTCGTTTTTCTCACTACCATGGCAACGGGAATCACGCCTCAAGATGTCGGAAACCGGCACGCGTGCGCCTCGTCTACTACAACTGGCTTGTACCCTCTGACCGGTGAACAGTCATAACTCAAACAAAAGCCGGTCGATAAGACACAGATCGGATAATCGATACGTATGCGCGTATCTGTTTAGGTTGAAGTGGAGATGCTGCGCCCATCACAGCAATCGACAACGCCATTGGTCAGACGTTTAAGTTCTCAGGCAGGCCTCCCTACAGTACGTTATCGACCAGCTATACTTTTCAGGACGAATGCGGAGAAAAGCAGGAGATAAAGCATCTGTCAGTCAAGGCAGAATGTTTACTATTGAAGCCAAAAAGTGACGACAAGTTGGGCCTTGTGTGATATTCATCAGATAACCCCACATGGGGCACTAGAACGACGAAAATTTATTTAAAAACCTAGGATGAATAAATTAAGAACCACAAAAGAATGCAGCTGTGTTACTGAACTGCATAGTTGACTAGTGTGTTGGATAATACCAAACCTGCCAACTGCGGGAGAAAGAACCAAACCGGACACGAGCTGCGTCTATGACCAGGTGTCAAAGCTCGACACAAGGACAACCACTCTTGCAAAACGGCACGGAAGCCAACAGGCTGTTCACACGAGCAGCATTCTTAGTCGACTGCTACAATGCGTTCTAACTTTGCAACAGCACCATTCTAACCATTTGGAACTCCGTGGATATTGAGTAATACCAAATCAACTCTCTCGGTTAGATCATTTCACTCAGTGCTAAACTATCGATCGGACCGAATCAAGATAACAGCCCAAATATTAAGTGGTAGTCCTCGCACAGTGAAACACATTTGCCTGAACTGACAGGTGTCCGCAGTTCGACATTGCTGTATTGTTCTCAACCATCTCAACCACCTCTTTCGCAACCCATAGCCATTTTCATTCTTCTTGGGGTTGATCAGGTAGACTTAGTGTATTACTTTAAGAAGATATATCACCAACTTCTAATAAACGAGAGATAACTGTCCCATTGGACCCAATTTACTTTACGAATGAGTATAGTCCACCAATTGCGTACACTTTGATGTCAGAGTAGAACATGACGTTGATGGAAACTTGGACGGCGAGTGTATCCGACGAGCCTGCATGAGAGCGGAACCGGTGGCAGGCTAAAGAAGAGTTTTAATCAACCTTGTGAGCAGCATGTTACGTCGATAAGCCACGATACCTCGACCAGAATACCATTTGAAACATGAGGCCACCTTTGTGCGGCACATGCAGCTGATGAATATTACAAACGAGAGATTCAGAAGAATCTTTCACTAATACTAACTCAGCTGTACTCAAATGTACTTCGCTACTTTTTTCCTCCCCAGGTTTCGCCTACACATTTACGGATATTGACGTCAGTGCTGGTTGGTGACCTCCGATAGGAATCCACTTGTCTGTTCGCCGATCTTATCCCCTCTCTCCCAGCACGAACTGTATATGTCTTGTCAACCAGTGACTCGGCTTCTCTTTCATCAGATGACTCAGGATTTCCAACTTATCCTGGTTGTTATATTTTTTATAGGATTCGGCTTGGTAGACCATGGTCTTCGCTGTCCCCGTGTTGCCAGTTCTCACGTATTTCAGGCAACTAAGAGGGTTTGGAACCGACTGAGTGTTAGGAGGACTCCCCCTAACGAACATATTGCTCACATTTCTCTCTCTATATTTCAGCCTTTCATTGGACTGTTTGTTCCACTCCATTCCTGATTCTTCGAATCTCGATATTGGCTGTTCAGTTGCCGCAGTATAATTTCCTCAAGGCTTTTTGTCTTCTCAATTTCGTGTGTAACTGACAAGGTTGATTGACTGATTAGTAGAGAACATAACACTGAGATGTCATCATTTCAGAAGCATTTGGTAAACTATCGGAAAACTTAAATCTGTACGACGTTTCACTCTTGACGTGGCTTAATGAAGCCTTTGTGCCAAAAGTGAAGCGTTACCTAGCTATCGACCCACCGATTGCTCACCAACCCTTCTGAAATTAGTTCTATGCTCCGCTGGGTGTTTCTGAGTACCCATCTGTTTACCTTATGTCCTCAGTATCACGAAGGGGACTGAGGCAGCGTCAGCCGCGCACTGATGATGTCTCCACGATTGATGCTGAAACGTCTGCAAGCAACTTACCGAGCTCGGCAAACAGACCAACAGCCACCTGATCTACAACCGATCAAAACAGTCGAGCCACCAACACTCTGCTAAACTACCAACAAACGAAACCATAATAACGGTGACATTCCACATCCTCACTGATTTTTTTCGAGGGATTCAGTCCTTCAGACCAGATAATAGTTAAACGAGAAATCCTGTCTCCAAGACGAGGGTATGATTTCTTGTGTTACTGAAAATCAGCCTTGGTAGAAACAGATTCCGACCCACACTTTTCATCCACCCCGGTGTGATATCAAACATACACTTATCGTATGATACTCGTTTCTGTCACTATAATTATTTCCACACAGCGGGGCACAATCCAACCGTGAAAACCTACAGGTACCCGCATCTCTTGAGTATTCATTGAATGAAGAACCGTTCGACCCCCGGTAGTTTCGAACGAATTATTGATTGATTATTGTGTTAGTTGTTACCGCTTATGTTAACAAACTCATCAAACAGCAAAACTTTCCAAAGTCCAACATAAATCGAAACATATACGGCGACCCTTTCAGTGAGAGACCCCGGATAAGCAAAAACTGCACTAAGAAACATTGACGAAATCGGGCTTGTGAGTATAATGCCAAATGGAGAGGGAATGCAAGGGACCCCATGCATTATCTGGGAAGTACTAAAGACCTCTTCAAGGAAGACTATTCGCTGCTCTTGGTTGCTATCAACCTTATGTTCTAACCCACCTGGCTTAACTTGACAACCAGGCAAACATTAATCAAGTGTTCCGACCGATTTACTATAACCCTGGTTGCTAGTTAGCTTTCAGTTGACTTTGCAAACCTGGTCTCTATGGTACCTGTCTGTATATGTTCTCTACTTGTCAAAGGGTCCTTTTGACACGTGTCCTGTCAATCTTTCATGTCATATGATTAACGCGTCCCTGTCGACCAATCGGATCGCCTCCCACTTCGCCCACTCATGTCACACCCACACAGTGCAGTTGGCCAGCCGAACTGACTCTGAAAACGCTCTTGATATCCGGTCCTCCTGTCCTGAGACTAAATTGTTACACGGACGACTTTCCTTGATTCTAATATCCCGAACTTCAGTGGATCCGAGAGTCCTTGACTTTTCAAGTTTGTAAGATAGAAAATCTGAGGCCACCTGTCAGTGAACCAAAGAATCACTGTCCGACAGTTTGACTCAGCCAGCGTCATTCTGACAGTCGGTCAGACACAACTGTTTGGCCATCAGATAAATCAGCTCCTTCATTTGGGTTGTACGGTTGCCTGCGAGTGACCGCAGCGCAATCAACTACACGTTCAATGAGCCTCTCCGGCTCGCGGTCTCGCATAGCATCCAGTGTTTCTGAGACTAACTAACGGGGTTACATTTACACTCAGCCTACATAATGAAAAAATCCGAATCGAATTCCGGTCCGGATGGGATTTGAGCTGTCTCCGGCTCGCGGTCTCGCATAGCATCCAATGTTTCTGAGACTAAATAACGGGGTTACATTTACACTCAGCCTAGCATAATGAAAAAATCCGAATCGAATTCCAGTCCGGATGGGATTTGAGCTTGAAGGGCGGTTACTCAGGAGACTGGTTCACTCGGGTTTACTAATCACGATTGGCGTGTCGTTTGGTCACCCAATCGAATCGTACTTGGTGTGGAGGTAAGTCGTTGACTGAATTTGTTCGCGCCAACTATGCTGCCAGTCGCACGGGAGCGAACGTAGTAAGCCTGCGAATCTGGCTGGCAGTCAAATATACCTTCGATCGATGCGTTCGATCAGGTCGGAATGGCTCCCGGTTGGAGGTGGAGTGCTGTAGGGAAGTCTCAAATGACAGTTCGCAGTGGTTTTCTGTGGGGAACAATCCAGTTGTGCAGCGACCGGTCGATCAGTTGCGTTGCGGCTTGAGTAGACCACCAGAACAATTTCAAAAAATATCCACCACTTGATAAACATACTACTCATAATGTTGCTGAAAATAGCTCGGCAAAAATATCAAACATTCAGATACATCTAGGGTTACCATATCGGGTAAAAACTTGAGGTCGTTAATGTGACGTTAGTTCAGAGTAACGGATTTTGTCAAATTCATGTTCTTCATGGTTTAGTTTCATCTCATGAAATTAGACGTGAAAAGAGGGAAATGCCTCTTCCGTGCGAGAGATAATGGAATAGGCCAGACACGGAACATTAATTATAGATTTCCCTCCCTCGCTCTCTCCTTGAGATACCACTCCTCAAAAATAACCCCCTTTGACCGGTCCTTTGAGATTAATGTGCAATTTTGGGACCCTGGACTAGTTATCCCTAAACCTGAAACTAGGATCCAATGTTTCACAAAAATTTTGCTCCAGGTTAGTCCAAGAAGAAAACGGGAAAATTAGCGGCTTAGTCGTCGGACATGTAATTCACGACTGCTTATGAATGGCCAAACCGTTTCCATCAAACTGGTCGCTGATAGTTGCAATGGGTCCGATAAAAAGCAAGCAACAGACTCTAAATTCAATCAAGCTTACAAAGGGGGAAAGAATTTTCAGCCACCTGCACTGAATTCAAAGTACTCTGTGCATTTCCCGGACCGTAAACCAAGTTTTACCCTTAGCTCTTCTTCGGGCGTAGGGGGTCCTGGAAATAACTAGAGTTGATAAAGATAACTTCTATGGAATCCGACCTTGACAAGTGACCGCAAACTATCAACCAGTTTTGAGCTGTTTTTTGAACGAGATGGTTTGTATGGAAAGTTATGACCCTCAAGTTTCCGGTTGCCGTGTGCAACTGAAACCTCGGATTATAACATCTCATTCCACTACGCTGTGTTCTGACTTTGCTTCCTTTATTATACTTCACATGGTGCTCAATTCGTTGAACAAAATCCTAGCCGAGTCTGACTCGGAACTCATGAGATGAGTTCCGTTGGAATCGGCCTGATCACTGCGCCGTCACGCAGGTGAAGAGCATTCGGCCCTAAAGTGATTTTGATATCAGACAGTATTTGTTGTAAACGGGATACGGGATGGACGCGGTGTTGGTTTTGTACACCACCATCACAACCTACTCACCTCTGTCGGGTAATGTACAGCAATAGTTTCTTAGTTTCTTCCCCAAGGGTATACGATACGGAAGTACACTTACACTCCATGAGGTCGCATATTATCGTATTCTTAAGTTTTTTAGGGTTAGGGTTGAATTCTAAGTGCTTAATCCTTGTTGACACTGAGTTATACATGTGAATTCTCGTGCCTATGTCCTCCAGCCATCCAGAGGTAGTTAGTTTTGTGCACAGTTCACCATGTTTAAACCTTCTTTTCATCACTCACTCTCAGTTGACGGTTTGGGTAGCGAAAATTCTGCCCTGCGTCTCATGTCCTTGCTAGTTTCCGACATTCAAACGTGCCTGACTCTCATGCACTTATTTATTTAGTGACTAGTCATTGAGGGGTCGGTTTGCCATGGACAACAGAGGTCCAGCGTTCAATTTCACTGCTTCAGTGTAACAAAACATCCGGTCTACATGGTCAGCATCCCTAATTCTTAAAAGAAGTTGGCAATTCACTCGGGGCTATCTTGACGACTTGACTCCAAAATGCTCGAAAGGAGGAAGGGATACCAACAGAAAGGATCCCCTCCGTAGTGATTCACACCTACAAAAAAGATGCAAGAGCACCTTGCGAAAACCGCTGGGATATAAGTCTAGTGACCATAACTTTCAGGGTATTTTCTGGTATTATCTTCCGAAGGTCGATCCATCGTCGAAGGAGTCACATCAGTAGGAGTCAAGTTGTGTTTCACCCTGTCGCTGCTTCACATATCTTATCTTCACTTTTCGACAAGTACTGGAACTGCACTGCTCCTTCCAGCAACCAGGAGTAATCATCTCTCTTGATCCCAGATCTGTTTTTGGCAACTTTGATTGCCAGAAACTGTGACAGTGTCTGGTGATGGAGTGTGTTCCTTCTAACTTATTATCTTTTCTAAAGGTTTATATACCTCTTCTCGTGGACGCGTACTTGTCTGCGGCGACTCTTTCCCATTCAGTGGCGTCAGGCAAGAATATCCTCTGTTCCTTTCCTCGTTGACTACGTATTGCTTGCCTGCCTTTAATGCCTCAGGGATCGAACTACCCCTGGGGCTTTCGATTACGGGCACTGACTACGCCGACGATATTGCTCCCCTTGGATTAAGCCCTTCAGAAATGCAAACTCCTAGATAACCTTGATAACTTTGCTTCACAGTTCGGTATGCCATTCGCACTCATAGAGTGTGAAGTGCTGCTTCAAGATTGGGTGGGATCAATCCCAAACCTAGTGCTTGTAGGTGAAGCGATTGATGTATTAAACAAGTTCGTCTATCTAGGCAGCTCTGTAAGGCCCGGCAGACTGAGTAAAGATAAATCACTTCCTAAATTGGGAAGGTCATGCCAATGGTTGCCAACCTCAGACATTTGTGGCGTCGACTTGGCAATGGCTTGAATGCCAAGGTTAGAATGTACAATGCCGTGATTCGATCTGGGAAAGAACTGGTTGCCCCTTGAGGAATAACCATCGGCTCCTACGAAGCGTTGCGCGGTGGGAACGTCAGATCAGCGATGCAGATGAATAGGCTGGTCACACTCCACAGGTTACACTGGTTAGACCATGTACTTCGTGTGCCAAGGAACCGTTTGTCTCGTAGTGCTCAATTCGCTGAGCCGTGTATCGGATGGGGACGATCCAAGGGCGGTCAGTCCGTTACTTAACAACGAATCAGTTAACTCACTTGTATTGGTGACTGCCGTCTCTCTGGATTAGGACCGCGGGAAGAGACAGGGCAGTGGTTGGTGCCCCTGCTATGTCACGCAGCTAATGATCGTCTCGCATCAAAGTTATCGCTTTCACTGCGTAGCTCTCACATCCTTCCACCTGTCATCAACACAGACTGATCCATGACCTCCAACTCGTTGTTCGCATTCGCTTATTTTCGTCATCACCGGTGACACAACGCTGTGGCAACCGGAGCTGTGACCTGTAACATGAAAAATTGCCTTTATAGGTTAAATCCGTGAAGGGAATTATGGTACTACCGAAGGACGTGGGTTCGATCCTAATGCTAGAATTTTTATACTGGAATTTTCATACCACTACTCGCTCGCATGACTTATTGAGATTTCAAGTTACCATTTGGGCTCCAAGAGAAGTGCCCATCGGAAGTACAAAGGCTATTTATTCACCACAGGTGGAGAGGCTGTTCACGAGGTATTCTGGAATCCTGTTTCCACATCAGCACACTTTCCAGACGGTCATCTTGTAAGAGACGCTCTAGAACGCAGGAATATTCTTCCATGATAAACTGCCTCAGTTCCTTGGTACTTCTGGGGTTTCTTCAAACGTATGCCTCTGGAATTAGCAAAAAGTGAGGACCGATCAGAAGATCGTGTGGTCCCGCACCGTCGCTAGTCCACTGGCGTGCGAATGGCTCTTTCAGAAAATTTTGGTCGCATCGAGCACCTTGACTTGGTGTTTTAATCAGTATCGATAGAAAAATGCTATTCGGCCTAGCTTCGAACTGAGGTACTCTTGAAAGAAACACAGATATGAACTAATTTTTTTGCGTTACACATACTGTGCTGAACTCTTATTTACCTATAAAGCCATCCTTCAAAGGTATGGTCACATTAATCGACTTCTAAAAATCCCAGCCTAAATCGGTAACCTGGGTCCGACTGACAGGAGCCAAAATATACGAATTAGACACCGACACAATGAGGTCAATTCATGCTGGGATTCCATTATGTCCAGCCGACCGAACCACACATATCGACCGGGACAAATTTTGACTGTCATTCGAAGGTTCAGCTCTTTCCTCCAGTGCAATCGAGGTCTCGGTTAAGTGAGGTAAACTCACTCAAACCACGACTTGAATGGGTGGCCTACTGAGACAGCCTGAGAAGCAAGCCCGAATGAGTCATCCCCAACCCAAACCTCAACTGGACTCCATGTACTCACCGATCGATTCGATTTTTTTCCAGCGTGGCAGGCAGAGCGTGAAAGCATGTAGAGTACATGAAGCCACTATGCTGATAAGGGCATTGATCGAACCCTCAGACGAGATTAGTTAGGTTCTCTAAGTAACTGGCACCGTTCATCTTTGTCCCTTCTTTTGGGGATAGGCCAGTAACCAAAGACACCAATATAAGAATAATACTTGGATAACAAGTCACCCATCTTGGAACACCCGAAAAAAGGGGAACGGAGAAAATCAGTTTTTCGTGAATAAATCTAATTTAATCTATGGATCTCCTAGTTAAAAAAATTGACCAATAAAACTCATTCTGCTCCGTCAATTGAATTAATTTGTATCAACAACCTAGATTTCTACCTTCCGATGGCTATTATCTTAACCATCAAAGAAAAGTACCGAGACATCGATCGATTTTTTCACTTGCTACCGCTTGATGAAGCACCGCTCAACGGTTGTTCATCCACTTCACCATTCTTAATGAAACGTCATTAGGTCACCAGTGAAGGATATCGTTAAGATCATCATTTACCTCGGTGCTGTTTCGGGTCACAAACCAATTCGACCGGTCTGAGCAGGTGTCGCACCAACAGTTGACTGGAAGTGACTGGTTAACACGGGGTAAGTGTACACTATACCACGTCAACTTACAGAATCTCACGGCTTTTCAAGGACTCAGCTCTGTCAACTGATGCAAGTGAATCTAAAAAAAGTTTATTTCGTCATCATGGAGTAGTTGTAGCAAAACTGTCTTATTCGGTAAATAAATTTAACAATCGCTCCGCTTTAGCACCCTTTCGGTGCGTAGCTGTCATGCCAACCGAAGGAAGCACGAGGGCTGATGCACTGCCAGGCTGTCCAAGCCTAGATAGGAGCAGCTAAGATGCCAAGGTTCGGTTCGAACCACAGACCTCCCGGTCAGGAAATTCACGCCTCAAACACTGAGCCGTTCAGTAGCAAAATAGCACGTTTATCCGCTGGTATAAAAATTAATCGGTTACTAATCGAGTATGCTACATGTGGTACATGTTTAGTTGCTCACCTATTATTATGTACGGTGCGGCTTTGAGTTGTAGTTTTGAAACCACAAAAAGTTGTTCACAGTAAGCAATGGATGCGTTCAGGTCACATTTACCACACTGATGCATGTGTTCAACGCTTACACAATTTGCTTATCTCAGATCCCAGACAGGACTCACGCTTCTGATCGTGTGTGAATGGTACACGTGCTTCGGTGTCCCATGCTTGACCACAACGGGAAAGGACAAATGAAATCACTCTGCCAGTGTTGCTGAGGCCAATTGTTGGACGTGCGCCCAAGTTCACTGCTTTCGTGCACATCTGGCCTTGACCGAGTCCCCGTATTCGGGATACTGGTACGCACCCTGATTACGTCCGTCAAGTGGGCCAAAGCAGGCAACAATTCAGTCAACCGTTAACAGTCCAGACACCCCTGGTACCATAGGGGAGGGATTGAGAACAGGTGCCGGAACCGCAGAGCGGAGCTTGCAATGATATCCTTTTTCGGAAACTCACAGACGAGGATGCTGATGGTATAACGAGAGTAAGCCTCAGCAGACCTATACCATCGTTGTAATGGGTGGCATGTGGGCCAGCCTGTGTCTTAACACTGTCATCTTTATACTGCCTACGGTGGTGTGCAAATGAGCCTTAGGGACAAATTGCGCATGACCTCAGAAAAGGAGAAGGCGGAATAGTCATTTATATTCGGCCCAAAGCGATTGAAAAGGCGAAAACTATAGGTAGCCATGTTGTGGTCTGAAGCCTGAAGTGAACCGAGATAGGTAATTCAAATTCACTTGTGGTACGGCATTACAGTAATCAGGCACAAGTTAATATGAGGCGAATGATGCAGGCATATTCGTTACACTTATCCGGCAACGATTCAACACCACACCGAAAGGCGAATGTGATGCATCCCCTCCATGAGATTAGTGCGTCAGGTTTAAATACTCTGGACGATCGAAGACCATGTTGGTCTGCTTTGTGTCGGGTGCCTGAAATGGACAGGAATTGTCCAATGCCGGCTTATCGATCGGATCTGTCGGAGATTCAAATTTCGGGCTCCATCCGCTCCTTGTTATCCTCCTGCTATCAGGCCCGGGACTGCGTTGGCCTGTTCTGTTTGATTACGCAAACCCTCATCGCCGTACGATCTGAACTCAGTTGTCGGCTTGAAGGAAACGCGTCTCTGTGAAAGCTCTCTCCAAGCGTCGCAAGCTAAGAACGATAACATTTATTTTTGTTTTCTGTGATTCTGAATCCGATTGTAGGTTGTGTCTAATTTTTCCCCACCTTTACACTAATGGTAAACACTATCTGTACTCATAATTTCACAACCACCTACAAACAGAACGATGATCTTGCTGGCAAGCTCTTAGAGCAGCGTTTCTCAAAGGATGCCTTATCCTTTTTTTGTAGTCAATGAAACGGTCGACGGCTAGCGAACTTAGGCACAAAGCAGTAGGATAGTGAGGGACAACAGATGCGCGTTTACTGTTGTGGGCTTCTGTGGTTAACTAGAATGATTTCGTCATCCGACAAGATACGGTCCACAAACAATAGGTTATTGTTTTGGGTGGGCATGCCTAAACATATCAGTATGATCTAGGTCCGTTTATCGATGACGCTCTTGGGGGCTATCAACTCGTTTTCGACAACCTTATGAGCAGTGTCCTCAAACGTTGTACTAAGTGAAACATAAGGCGACCATTGTGCAGTGTCTTCAGTTGAAGAATTTCGTAAACGACAGGTACAGCTGTGATTCATTTGAGTCTCCCCTCAAGACCAGATTGATGCACAAAAGAGTGTAGTTCGCGAAACTATCATTACTCGTTAACCTTGACGATTTCAGAAAACGCTTCATACTGAATTCTGAGGATTTCCAAAGTGCAACCACGTACATTGGGACACCTAGAACTCATGTTATAAACAATGAAATTATTTTCGTGTCCAAAAATGAGAGAAAGTAACACTAATGTTGGACTGAATGGATAAACGCGGATTCATAGTCTTTTTTGATAACCCGTAGATCAAGCATTCTATGCGGCGTGAGAGATGACGCTGCCAAAAGCAACGGTAGAATGATCACTTACCATAACTTGCCTGATTCGGAACGCCGTTGTGTACTTTCCAGAGAAGTGGTTTCACTTTAAAGAAAAGGCTTAGAAAGTGAGAGAATTTCCTTCATTGATAAGTCAATGGAACTCCGGCTTCGGGGGCCAGGAGAATGGGATATTGGAACAAGACATCCCTGTGATTCCAGTCTCTCACAACACCATGAAATTCACTCGTTTTTGCACACCAGTTTGGTTTCAACGAAAGACTCAACTTAATCCTGTTTAAATCTCCGCTTTGTGATACTTCTCAACCGAGTATGCTGAACAAACACCGTCTTTTTTTTCATTTGGTACAATATTTTAGATTTCGCAATGCGTTTTCACAAAGGAAACTACTCACAAGGTTGCTGAAAAGTCTTCGACAGCTCACGATCGGTTTCGCCCCAATAGGGGCTCATCAGATAGGTGCAGTCCCCGAATTTCCGTCAACCTTATGTTCTGCCTCGACTAAACTCACGAAGTACATTCAGAGTTAGTGTGTTAAAGTGAGCAAAATCGCACATGTTTTCCAAAATCTCTTTCCACTGGTGCTCCTTCAAAGCTTTCCCATCCATTTTCTTGGTACGCTCGCTTTAATCGATCCAAGTGATATTTCTGTAGGTTTTTTTAATTCGGTTCACTACTGAGTTTGTCGCCTGTTGGACAAAAGTTACCTAGTCCCATTCTCTCGGAATTGAGTTAATTGGAAAAGTAATTTTGATTCTACAGTTTTGGCGAGAACGCACTACCCTGTGAATAATGCATCGTTAAAGCTGACGGTGTAGTAACGTTAGGACAAGGACACGATAATACGAATGAACACTTGTAGAGGCTGGTGCCAGATTCCTGATGTTTTCTGGAACTTCACATCACAGTAGTACACGTTTTTCAAGGAACAAGTCGCCATGTTCGTTCCAACCTCCAGCTTGGAGAACCAGGAGACGGTGTTCAACAGACCTTTATCCACTGACCACTGAGAAACTCTGTGGTGTCAAAGTGAAACCCCCAAGTATAGTGTAGTGGGTCACAGAGGTACGAAAGCTGCCAGACGGCAATAAGGTCAGCTCTCTTTGAAATGGTTGTTTGGAACACCAAGATACAGCAATACCGAGTCCCGTCTGATTTGATGTGACTTCGAGCTAAGCCCACATGTCTGGAGGCATGTCTGTTGATGTCGTTCTTGTTGTTTTTAGTCCAGATGGCCTAATGGACTTTCAAACTGCTACAACATGGTGGAGATGAGTTATGCCCCGACCAGACCAACACCAACTAACCACCGGTGAACCCAATAACGATAAATTACTTACCGTTCCGAGGTTGCAATCTGCTTTAGGCTAAAAAGCACAAAAACAAACAGGCGCTTTGTGTCGAATAGTGCGGATTTCTGCCTCACTTTTTTCTTTGACTTCGACGGCTGCGGCATGCGGCTAAGATGAATTGGCACCCTGCACCAAACGACGCGTGGTTCTAGACGTCGAGGAGTGAAGCAGGGCTGATAGAGGAATAATAACGCGACATTTTACAAGCAGAAGAGAAAGAGACTGTGTAGGTAAACAAAGCGAGTTCCTTTCATCGCGTGTCTGAGTTGGAACGGTGCTGGAGACAACAAGAACAACAACTACATCAATGGGCGACAGCGTTGTCCTTTCTCGGTGTTCCGTAGCGGTAGTCAAGGCTGTTCGGAAGATTAATCACAGGGTGGGTTGTACTTTGTGTGTGTATGTGTGTGTGTGTGTTGATGCTTTTCGTCTATCTGTCTCCGGGACCAGAAGGTGTGTACACAACTAAACTTTCTATTCAGGACCCACTTCAACTGGTAAGTGTCAGTCCGAGCGAATGATTGTTGCACAGACTCATAGATAAAATAATCGGAGTAGCAGGCACTGAATATTCCGTCTAACATAGAGAGGCAGTGGTATATCTGTGAATTCTTCCACAGAGATTCGGGCACGTGAACCTAGTCGTTTGTTCCATTTGACCTCTAGGTCTTCTGTGAAGGTGACGTGCTGGGGAACTTTCACTTTTATGTCACCATCATGTGCACAAATCCTTAAAACTTACATAGGTCGTCCACAACCGACGTGCACACCAGACAACTCGTTAAATGATGCTAAAGCGTATTCAACAAATGTTTCAATCAATCGTTTCAGCTCAGTTTACTTGACCCCCCTCTAGTCAGAGTTAGATCGAAGCCAGGTAGACCGACCACCTGTGGAATCTGGGCGAAGTTCGTCGGAACTGCGGCCGAAACAAGCCGTTGGCTATAGACTGAAGTCAGTAGCTAGGCATTTCTCAGTGAGTGATTGTACATAAAGGCAACCCGGATGACTTTGAAAAATCGATGTGTTTGGGATGACAGATATTTAAATGATACACACAAGCTCTATAGGATCAATTTAACACTGGAACAAAAGTAGGGCTCATCACCTAACACGACTGACTGCAACCAGTTTTAACTGTAACAATTTTTTTAGAAATAAAGGACATATAAAGATTAGCGAATATACACCCATTTGCAAACTAATTTGGTTTTTTGGAGAGACTCACCTGGAACCCAGCTGAATCTCTCGTTTATGATGTTCTCAGGCGACGGATTTTCAGCAACCTTATGAGTAGTGCATTACAAAGATAGACATATAAACATGTAATGTTGGGCTCTGTTAGAATGCATCAAAGGGAAATCGACTGTTTTCAGAATTCTTCCAGTAACCTCAGCTGTGACTAACAGCCGATTTGGGTTGGCTCTTTTCTCCCCCACTGATGTGTCGGAAACCCGAAAAATTTTCGTGAACTTGATAGAACAGGCGCGGGAAAATAAACTAACGAACGTGCTTTGCGATCTTGAATTCAGCAGACAGTTAGACTTCTTTAGCGATGTCATTTCCTGAAGGAAAGCTTATCCACGTACGCAGCATATTGCAGACTGCCTTTTTCAATCAATTGGAATATTTTTGAGACCGATTGAGTAGTCATAGTTTTAGAAAGGTTTGGTAAACGATCTGTGGACTTATTGCTCGTCAACGTTTCGCTTTTGACACAAAGGCTTCGTCAGACCGGAGTTACCAGGTTAGTCGAGGCTTAAGGCAGTCAGCGAACCAATCCATGAGACTTCATACGCCTGGGTGACTTGATCAACGCTGGGTGTTACTCTGACGTCCCTGTTTGTTGGTTAGTGTGGATGGTTAGGGGGGATTGCCTTCAAGTTGAATCTCGGTTTTGAAGCCTGTCTAGAACACCATAACACATTTGTTGGTCTGTGTGTGTTACGAGGTGTCTGGACAATCGGACGGGAGCTGAGGCGATGAAACAGATCTTACTAGGCTTGCATTTTGTACTTTTAGACCTAGATCATCTCACTGACAACTGCAGACCACCTCGTGTCATCTCGACTGATTGAAGACCGTTTTCCGTCCTCTATTCTGTTGCCGCTGGGATGTTTGTCGATTTCCACCACCTCGGCCACCAGTCGCTGTGATGTGAATCGTAGTCCTTGAGTCACACTTACCCCATTTTACAAATCTACTCTGTGCCCAGTGTCCAGTGCATGCCCTACCAGTGCTGAGTCCTTGACTATCACCTGATATTTACCTGCTTCCTGGAGGTCTGTTAGTACCTCACTTACGCCCAACAATTCTGGTGTTCAGCTCCCTGGCTGTTTGATCTTGGTGAAGTAGCTACATCTTATAGAGGAAACTACTCACAAGGTTGCTGAAAACTCTTCGACAGCCCACGACCGGTTTCACCCTTCTTGGGACTCATCAGGTAGCTACATTTTAGTTTGTATACACAGTCTCTCGTGCTATCAACTGGGAGGCAGTCCTTCAAATGCTCCAATACTGAGCATAAATTTCCCCCTTCTGGAATGCTACTCTAATGTTAGCCGTATTCACCATCCTTTTAATGACTTTAGATGCCCTCACTGCTGTTCCGGTCCACTTCTTGTTGGTGCTGGGACCAAAATCCATCTTGGTAACCGCCTAAATAAATTTATTAGGTATCCTATGTATTGAAATCATTTTTCTTATCTCGATCTATCTCGTTTGTGAACATGACTGTTGCTTTTTTGAACATCGCTGAAACTATACTAGCATATACCGCCTTTGGGTGCGCTGATAAGTAGCTTATGACCACCTCAAGACTGCCTCAAACCTTGGTAACTTACTCGCTTAGCCTGACGAAGCTTTTTGTGACAAAAACGAAACGTTTCCCTGCAATAAACCCATCGATTGTTTACCAAACCTGTCTGAAACGTAGACTGTCATTGCCAGTTCATCTGTCGGGGACAAATTTGGTCTGTTTATTGCGTCTTTCCCTCACAGTCAAAAGAATGGTCCGATCCGAGTGTAAAACTAATGTGATCGTAGAAGACGGTCAGGTGTACAACCATAAATACTAAAAATCAATATCTATTTGGCTACTGTGCAGTAAAACAAGGGAAAGGAAGAAAGGTTCGGGATTCTTCTGGTCATCCGTGCACTGCATTCTGTCAGCGAACACAAGTTCACCATGTAGCTCTGTCAAACTCTAAACCGTGCTTTTGAAACGGATTTTCTGGCATATTGACCGTGAAGTTGGTCCAGTGAACAGCATGGCGGTAACTTTGTCATGGGATCTGTGTGCACTTGAGCTACAGTTAGGCTGACTAATAGAAACATGCTAAAGTTCTCTCACGCGGTGGGAATGCTCAAACGTCGGATGTGTTGAAACTTTGAACCTCATCGCTGGAATGACGCCAAATGAATGTAATGTACTCTACCAACTATTCAAATTTCGGCCTGTGTTTTCGGCCCGATGGTGCTACAACAAAGCGACCGTAGACTGCATTCGGAAACCCGGCGAAGACATCAATATCTTTTGTCCGAATCAATGATATTACAGCAGTCGTCATGTGACTCTTTGAAAACGGCTCAAAAACTCGTCAAATTTGGTTTGAAATTTGGATCTTTGCCTTGTTGTTAATCTTCTGAATTGGCCAACTGGTTAGACATTCTGCATCGAAAAATGTGTAAACTCGACTCATGAAATGTTCAACTTGTGATCAAAACTGACCGCAATAGGTCGTTTTCATACTACTCTTGTTCTCGCATGTCGTCCTCCCAAACTTCATTAATTTGTTCATTCATTTGCAAGATGAGGCCTAAGACAGAATGGAACGGAATTTCCTGATGATCAAGGCAGAGATCCTGAGAGAAAACAGATGCGCAGACGAGAATCAAAGGCTCGAATCCCTACATAACAACTGTCTTTGCTCGAAGCTGACCAATCGACCGAACTGCTCAATAGAAGTACTGATACCATTCTGAGCACGTTTTATCCTGCTGCCACATTGTGAATATGGTTCACTATCAAAGTTCAGAGGATAACCGAATATGACCCACGTGGCTGTCTACTGGAATTATGGAGATAATCGCTATTTCAAGTGCCCGATGCCTATTTGAGGCGATCCATTCTACCACAACAAATACGATTTGCTGTGTTGCCACCATAGTACCTTCTAATGAACTCAAGTTGGCGCAGCAACAATCTACAATGGCTGAGGCAACGGACATCACTGCCTACTGCTTCTTGCTGCCAAAATCACATTATGCACATGACGGGCCTGTCGCGCTCGGGTTCCCTCTCTCCCATTTCCGGTGTTGGACAGCCACTCAACATGGGCTGACCTGGATATGACATGGCCTATAAGCAACGCTGCTCATCCTTTACCTGCGCTGTATCACTGTCTCGGGAAGAACTGGGTTGAGTCTCTCATATTCATGACAGCTTTTAACTGAGTTTGCTGAAAGGAAGCCGCCTCAGTTGGACCGACACTTATGATATGACACTACTACTTATAAGGTCGATGAAAACTTCTGTGCAACTGACTACTACTTTCGCCCTTTCCGAGGAGCTCATTAGGTAGAACCATTCGGGGATTTGAGCGCACTACATTAGATGTATGAGGTGATTAACACTCGTTTCGAGATCAAATTGGTGTTAACGGGGTAAGCTCAAATAAATCCTGGTTTACCGTCTTTCGTTCACTCCTTAAATGGATATGCTGCGTAAAGGTAACCTCATAGTTCAAAATCGGAAAGTTATTCACTATCTCAAAATATTCGAAGCCCATATTTACCTGCCGAGCTTTTTCGTCCACCTTATGAGTAGTGACTTTTGAAGCAGGGATATAAATAAACACTATATCGGTACTGCGAAAGGTTCAGCTGCACCTTGTCAGTGGTATTCGTAGCCTTTCAGTTAATGATCTAACCGCTTGGTCCTAGATCATGCGATCAAAACTCCGAATGACCGTTGCTCGCTCTGAGGGCTTTCGGAGAAACAAGACTATTTCCTGGGACTTTCTATGGAGAGTTGGTACACGGGCGCGGAAGCCAAGTACCGCCCGAAAAAGACTCTAATTGTTTTCCGTGCGGGGGTGGGTTGGATGGGTGGGTGGGAAGAGGGCAGAGTCCTCTAAACANCGTGCGGGGGTGGGTTGGGTGGGTGGGTGGGGAGAGGGCAGAGTCCTCTAAACAGAACAAATATTTGGTTGACCACCCACCGTACACGACTGATCAGGCAAACAGTGGGTTCTTAGTTTTTCTTCTAAATGTTCTATGAATAAAAAACTAGGCAGGTAAATGCCTTATTGATCGAGCACTGATTCGCCGTACACAATCCGGATCGTCGGCTTCGCATCATATTTCGCTGATAGTATGCAGTTTTTCAACCGTCTTCTGCCTAAGCACTCGGGGTATTTCAAGTGCATTCGTGTATTAACGAACTTTCCGGGTCGAGCAATCCGCTGTAATGTACTACTAACAACCTCCACAAACTGGCTAACAACGTGAGAAATCTTCTGCCAGTGAGAAGCTTAGACACACGGAATGTGCCTAATTCAAAACGGTGTTGATTGGAACCGTCTTGGTTTACTACGGCTGTAGTCCAATCAACGGAAAGCAAACTACTGAGTTTCAAACTCCCGTGGCGCTGCCTGATTGCAAAGTCCTGGCAGAGGGGTCAGTCGACCAACGCGGTCAGTATAGCTTCAAGATAATCTGGTAAACCAATCACATGGGTCAAGCATGAACACGTTCGCGGTGTTCCCTTCGTGTGGTGCTCAAGCAGTGGTAACATGCGCAACCCACATGTCACGTGTCCGGGCTCCAAATTTCCCCCAATCTCAGGCTGCGCACAGCCGATGAGCCCACATAAGGGCGAAATGCGATTCCAGTTTGGTGTGGTTAATTGAGACAGAACGGGCGGGTAACTGAGTGAACAACAGTGAAGTGAATGCAGAATGCAGATGAAATGCGGTCGTTGTTCCACCTTTTCCCACCCGTCTGGTCAGATGGATAAATGAACGAACGGTAAGGACAACGGTGATGTGAAAGTACACTGGACACATTTGCGGCCTTGGTATCCTTCATGTGACCTTACAGCCAGATCACGTCCGACCACGCTTGTTTACGAGTGAAATATACGTATGACCTTGTCCTCTGCGCTAGCTAATTGCGTCAATCCTGTGCGATGCACAATTTATACGCAAAGTAGAGTTGTCCAGGCAAGCAAAGAACAAGTATTAATTCATCATACACTTCACATGGATTGCAGCTCGGGTGATTCCACCTTGTCAGAGTCAAGTTGTGACGTGCAGATGCTAGAGGGCACGAAATCGATTACGTCGTCTCTGCATCGGAAACGGGAGATTAGAAAAATTGATGTGCCAACTGGAGATAGACCCATAGGTGCCAGACTATGAATTGGTTACATTCGTTCACATTAAACAGCAGCATTCCGTTTAGGAACATCCCCCCTCAAGAACGACCGTACGGCTGTTCATGCTAGAGACAGGATCTTAGTGTCTTCAAAATCTGACAATTTGTTGAACTCGACACCACTTAGTTGCTGTCTTTAAGGGCTGTACGACGATATTACCATTAACATTTGAGTACTATTTAGCATACAGGTAGTGGTGGAAACACAAAGCTGACGAATCAGTCGGCCAAATTGTAGAAAAACATACCTACTTTGGAAGAAGCTTCTGTCCACCAAAAGATGCAACGAATTGAACAGGGAATGGTAAGGAAGTTGAATTGATCGGGAGCAGATGTGCTTCAGTCCCCGATGAATGGTTGGAGATAGATATATATAATGTATATAGTGGCTCCTGGGTATGTTATATAACAGAAAACGCTTATTTTAGCATGTAATCCCAGATCTACTCAGTTCTCGTTTCAAGAAGTCAATACTTTGAATGCTTGCTTCAAAAAGCTACAAAGACCGACACATTGATAGTTGAAGCTGTGAGACACGAAGACAAGGAACTGCTTTAACTGAATTCTTGAGATAGTCAGTTGAAAAATACCACCATGTCACTTGATCAACAAATAAAAGATAAATAGGCTTTTTTCTTAAAACAACAAGGTGAAACATCGAATATTCGAAATGCCGCCCCGAACTGCAATATTTTTTACGGAATGGTGAGACTGGATGGAAGAAAAATGCAGGTGCTGATGTGACCAATTTCAGGAGATTCATCCCCTCATGCATTCGCTACGTGGTACTCAAACATCAAAATACATCCGAATTCTCTATCTACCTGACGCAAGAGCGGTTTTTGTCTGGGGTTACTAAACTAACCAAAATGCAGTCCCGATTGAAAATGTGTGACACATTCCGGCAATTGATTGTTGATCGGGTGGCTGTCGATCTGTTCGCCGAGCTTGGTAATTGACCTGCGAGCGTTTCATCACCATACCAAGAGACATCATCGGTGCCCAGTTGGGTGGGTACCTCCTGTTTGCCTGCGTACGTTTGTGTAGCATCTACGTTACGCTACGTGGGAGGACGCATTTCCGCAGGCATTCATGAAGGAAGTAGAGTTGTTGTCGTGTGGAGGCTTGTCGGTCGGCGAAAGTCTCCCATCGACGGTCCGTTTTGAGCGTAGAACTCCAGAAGTAGTTGGCTTCGACAGCCAACAGACCAACAACCAATAGACTCACCCGAGCTACTAGTATTTCGACAAATTATCGCATTCTGGTAGTTGAAAAGTAAGCTACCTGGTCAAGATCAATCAGCAGGATTTCAAAGCTGACACAGTCGATTTGCTGTTCGAGATTGGGCGGAATTCTTTATGTTTAGAAAAAGGAAATAGTGCGTGTAGACATAACACAGTACCCATAATTTTGCTGAAAACTCTTCGTTAGCCCACAACCGGGTTCCCCCCTCTTGGAATTCATTAGGTAGGCGCAGTCTCCGAGTTTCCGTCAACCTTAGGTTCACTTGAACCCAAATTGCATGAGATTGGCGAGACGCACTCATTTACATACCAGCTTGGTTTTCACGGGAGACCCAATAGAATCGCTCTCTTGAAAACCGGTATGCATTACAAAAGGTGCTTTCAATTAGAGCATGTGATTCTGGTGAACTCGGGGACTGCACCTACCTGATGGGCTCGGGGAAGGGCGAAGCTTGTAGTAGGCTGTCGAAGGGTTTTCAGCAACCTTATGAGTAGTGTGCCGTATCTATAAAAAGACTATGTGGTTTGTGGAAATTTACAGTTATCTTCATGTCAAACCGGATTTCAGCCTGATAAGTATGTTAGGCGATAAACTTCAATCTCAAAGGCCCAACTGCCCTCTTCCCAAACCTCAAAATTCAATGGTGAGACAAGTTTTGAAGTATACAATACGAACGGCATGTTTATAGATATATTTATACACTTATGCTGATTTCGCATTCACTCTTATGAGTACACTTCTCAATCGGAGAGAGATGGCTCACGGGGTATGTGATTAGAGCGCGAATTTACTGACCGAAAGGTCGAACCCGACCTCTGCATCTCGACTTCCACTGTCTAGGCTTGGGCAACCTGGCAGTATCCCAGCCCTCGTGCTTTCTTCCGGTGACATTGCAGCAAAGCACCGAAAGGGTTCTACAGCTGAACACTTCTAATTCACTCGAATCACTGAGTCACCAGAAACCCGGGACCGACAACATCCGAAGTCAGAGGCTTACCAAAAGCTGAATTACGCAACGAAAAGTAGCTAAAATGTGTTTGTAAACCTCAGTATTGACTGTTTCGCCTGAAAGCCGGACGGTGCATGAGATTCGAAAGCGATTTCAAACACCATTAATTGAAAGTAATAGTTAGAGGCCAGAAAATCGGTACGAACAAACAGGATTCCGCACCATCTAGTGAACACTAGAATAGCGCCCAAGAGGTCATTTGTGACAACCTTGTCTGCGCACACCACACAGATAAGTGTCAACATTTAATGAGAAATTTTCACACTTTTAAAGTAATCAACGGAATCCGGTGCTGATTTGGTCACTTCTCGGGGATGAACTCAACTCCAATTTCAAATCCAGAAGTCAAACAGTGCAATCAATGCGGAAATGAAAGTTTGTTTGAGGGTCCTTGGGAAGATTAGTTGAAAACTGCAGACGAACAGTCAGACAAGGTTGTAGTTAGTTCGATCACCGTTATACTGTTTACGTGGATTAACTAGATCGAATATGTCGCCCACATTGTCGGCATTGAGGGGACCACGAGGCTCTTGAATCTCCTCAGTTACGTCCAACTTTGTCATAAGCAAAACGATGGTAGGCTTCTTTGAGGATCATAGAAGCAACTTTCCTTGTCTAAACGATGGTTGCGAGAACAACGGTACGGAACACTGTTCGTACGATATCATACTTTCAGAACGAGAATTTCAAGCAAAAAGTACTTTGTCCAGAGGGACAAAACCCACAGGTCTTCCGTCTCAGAATCCACCAAAGATCACGTGATACGAACTGTGTGAATGAAGACTAGTACAGCTATATCTTGTCTGAGTACAGTTTAATCCCACCACCGAGCAACCGCGCAAGACGGAATTGTGAGGTATTCAACCACTAGCCCAAAGGCTGATGGGTTCACATCGGCCCAGGCATAAGCGAACTATACAAAAATTATGAAACAGCGGTATAGTGCCTGTTAACCACTCAGCCTAATATGGGGAGATCTGGATTAGCCCCTAGTTTTGAAAAGAAAATAGAAGAGAGTTAATTTGAGACATCTATGGCGTCCCACCAATAGTGTATCCTTGAAACTCAACAGACGTGTGTACCAAGCTACGGTACGGGTTGTTTTGTTGTATGGCTGCGAGACTTGGC
Organism: Opisthorchis viverrini; assembly: GCF_000715545.1. Lineage (NCBI taxonomy): Eukaryota > Metazoa > Platyhelminthes > Trematoda > Opisthorchiida > Opisthorchiidae > Opisthorchis > Opisthorchis viverrini. The sequence continues at coordinate 344,585 of NW_008751777.1, read as the reverse complement.
CTGTTCGAGCAGCGGAACTGAGACGTCTTCAGGTGTTCGACAATCGTTGTCTCAGAACCATAACTCGTTTGGGTTGGCGAATCCGTAACCAGGCAATTGGGAAGCGAGTTTCCGGTTGTGCAACGGGTAATTCTATTGAAGAATGTATCTAGCACCAGAGGTTGTGTTGGTTAGGCTATGTATTGCATATGCCAAACCATCGTTTACCGAAGAGAGTGCTGTTTTCCGTGCCTACGTCAGAGTGGTGTAAATGGAGAGGTGGCAAACCCTTGACTTGGCAGAGGAGTATGAAGGAGATTACGAAACGCTTGGGTGCTGTCAGTGTTACTCACCTTCCAGGGTGGGGACCGCGTGATCCCCACTGCGCCTGGCTAGAGACAATGCAAAATATGACTGCTAATCTTTGTCAGTGGCGTTCCTGTTGTCAGTTTCTATCTAGATTGCCTGAATGAGTACCTGGAGATGTAGGCGCCTCGGAGTGATTTTAGTGAGCTAGCACTTCTTCAGTTGGATGTGCCGCGCAATTCTTCTTCAATTCCTCGCCTAACTACCCATTTAGTTGCTTCCTTGTTTATTTGTTTGCTTGATTACTTACTCATTCATCCATTTACTTAATTCCTTACATAATTACTCATTCGCTTGAAGAAGTAATCAATTGTTAGGCTGAAGGTCAAGTGCTTTAGTTACCCTGATCTCTTACCTAGTGCCTTATGTATCTTGCTCCAAGAGGCTGTGTAAGTGATTTGAACGACTTTGGCGGTGAAAGATGATCCAAGCCCCTTGTGGTTTATCCCCACTTCGTCGCCTAGACGATCACCGTAATGGATGCCGCCATAACAGTCGTGTTGTCCACCTATGGGGCTCCCAGTAGACGGACGGACAAACAAAATAGCATGCAGGCTCCCTAAAATTGCACAGCTTATGGCTCGCGACATGAATCGCACTAACTTTTCCCGAGATCTTTTTAGTTCTACATTTAGTGACCGTCACCGGCTAAGGGTCAGATTCACCTCGTCTTTATATGGATGCATCCCTAACTGAGCATAATGAAAATTTCATTCAGAACTGATCTGGACTCGGCAGTGTAAATACGTAATTAAACATAAAGGAAACTACTCACAAGGTTGCTGAAAACTCTTCGACAGCCCGCGACTGGTTTTGCCCTTCTTGGGGCTCATCAGGTAGGCACTGTCCCCGAGTTTCCGTCAGCCTTAGGTTCTACTTGAACACAAATTGATTTGCAAATGTGTGCATTTCTCGCAATTAAACAGTTTTCCAAAGAGATTTTTCGAAAGCAGCGGGCAATTTACGCCCCGTAACTTATCCTCAAGGTTAGTTTCTAAATGCTTGCCTGCCACAATTGACTCCATTGGTTACCCACCATGAATATTTCCAGTTTGCGACATTCCGCAATAATTACCCCTTTTAGCAAACAGCGGTTGAAAAACCATTCATTTGTGAAAGCGCTTCCCCACTTGTTTGGCAGAATGTCATCACCTGTGACAGGTGTTAATCGTTTTCTGGAATTAGGCAAACATCAAGATGTGTGCCTATGCGTCTTCTGAGTTGTCTGAGAACGAATAATGGTGTACCAGCCGTGGCTCTTTTTGTATCCATGTTGACTGGGCTTTGCAGATAATTCAATCTGTTCAATATAGCATCGTGGAAACTAACTTCAACCTCATCTGCCAATAGGAATTCTCGCGGGGTTCACTCAAAACTCACGTCGGTCTTGACAGACCTTATTGGTTTCACTGATTTTACAGCGATTTAACTCAATAGAATTCTTACTCGATTCTTTCTACTGCTTACATATTATGCAAACCTACCATGCCATAACAACAAGTTACCTCTATCATAAATCACCTTTATTGTAACGACACCGGGGGTTTCTGGACCACCGAAATATCCGCTCCTGATATAGCATGTATTGTATTGTATGTATTGCATTGTATTGTATTGTATGCGTACAAAGATAAGTCTGGATACACCATAGGAAACCAGCGACAAATGACAGTGGGAAAGTGGTTCCCTAAACGTCCGCCAAACATGGCCCTACATTACGGAGAATTTTGTGACACTGTTAGCTGACAAGGTCATTCTTGTCCAACTAAAGCCGGTGATTGCACCAGATCAATGAATTCGAATTGCAAAATCTATTTGCATCGGCTGTGCACTACGGCGCGGTAGCCAGATCCCGGTTGACCCAGTTTAAGACCTTGCTGGACTGTGCTTAACGAGGCTTACCAAGACAGCTCCGTGGAGCGTCATGTGAATCCTATTACATTCGCAAAAGTGAATGAATAGGCCTCAGCAAACAACAAGTCGATTCTACAAGCTGATTCTCTAGCTCTGCTTCCTGTTATTAGAGGCTTTCCTAAAACCCAATTTATTCGTATAGGCGCCCCAGTTTTCTGGTGTCCCTTGAAACTTCCCGGGGTAAGTTACTGCGGGAGTGAAAGAGTTCACGCGGATTGGCATGGTCAGTTGTGGTGGCAATTTTCATGTGCATCGGTTGTGCGGCTTTTTTTCATGGTCTTGGTTAAGGTCCAGTCTGATTAAAATTCACCCATGAACAGGGCATATAACTCAGGGAAGGATTCTCCCAATGATAAATCAAGAGGAACAGGTCGATGCACGAAGCTCACCATACGTGTTGATATTCCTATTCCTCTTTAAGGGACTCCTTGCCGGAATTCTTCAGGGCTTTCTGTATTAGGTGTTGTGTCGCCATTCCGCCAGCAGTATTAGAACACCCACGAACACAGGGCAGGGAAATAGAGTCAGCTGACTTTCAGCAAACTGTTCCATCTTAACAGTGAGGGGTGACTTCTACGGTTGGAGGGTAAGGTTGGAAAGATCTACGCTAACAGAAGTTATCTGGTTAATTCGTGGGCATGTACTTTTACTGTCTATTTCTTACAAGTTTCTGTCATGAGACCAGCTGCTCTTTGGGTGACTCAGGTGACATTTTTCGTTTAACGTTGGCAATCAAGGTGAATAGACATCAGCAAAGAACGTAGTCAACACATATTCAGAGTTTGCGAAGACTGTCGATGGCGTCGCTAAAAAAATAATTGTCTTAAGAGTGACTGTCCGACACAGCTCTACTGTCAATCATGCACCAGGTGTGCCAGAAAAAGTGCGCCTCCTCATTGTTGAGTGCTTATGTGCTCGCGGACGCGCAAGGTGACTAGCCAGTTACTGATCGATAACCCTTCTGTTTGGCTGCTTTAGGGTGGGTGTTGTTAGAACTGCAAGCTCACCAAAAAACTTTCTTTACAAATAGGTCCAACCCCCCAGAACACGCACAGATAAATCCGTGTGAGTCAAATGAAGAAACAATTCTCAAAATCAAACAATCGAAGACTATGAAAAAGCGAAAAGGGTAGAGGTTATTTTACTGTGTTGTTTTTGGATAATTTAGTTGAGTATACCAGCCGGTGAATGTAAGTATGGTATGCCCACAGTTCCTGCACACGTAAAAAAGCGTGATCATAAAGTGAATGTAGTGTTCCTTTTGAAGAGACGGCAATGATTAGAAGCATCATCATCATCATCATCATCATCATCATCATCATCTGAATCATCATCATCATTGACAGCATAATATCGGAAGGGACTTCTTTCAACCTGCCAATCAAGGTGGTATCTTTGGATGCTGACTGATATGCGCCAATGTTCAGCATAAGCGCTTCTGCCATCAGTCACTTAGATCACAGTCATTCCGCAAGGGTGAATCTTGTGTTACTTGGCTGAAGTCGCACAAAACGAAGTAATTTGCCACAAACGCTTGCTCCAACTTAGCAGCGAGAAATATAAAACATATATTATCAATATTAAAATAACTCATCACGTTTCTTCAACAACAGAAAACCGAGTTGCCCAAATAAAAAACTTCCGATTGCTTACCAAGTCACAAACTTTTGTACTGTAGGATTGTCTGGCAAACGAATTTTCAGTCCTAGGTCAGCGTCGCTGGGAAGCTTTAAAGTGTAGTTTGGACTGCTGACAGCAAAAATCTTCGTGACGACAGCGTCAGCGATTTCTCGCAGTGTCAACATACCTTAGCATTAGGATCTGAAACACCCAAGGCGTCAGAGTGGTGTATCTCTATATCTCAGGGGACGTGTGTATCAAGCTACAATGCAGGCTGTTTTGTTGTATGGCTGTGAGACTTGGAATTTCCGAGCAGTAGGACTGAGACCTCTTCAGGTATTCGACAGTCGTTTTCTTAGGACCATAACTCGTTTGGGTTGGTGTTGGAGAATCCGTAACCAGGCAATTAGGAGGCTAGTTTTCGGTTGTGCAACGGAGACTTCCATTGAGGAATATGTCCAGCACCAGAAGCTGTGTTGGTTGGGCCGACTTCGTATGCCGTAAGCGTATGCCGACTTCAGAGTGGCGGAAGCAGAGAGGTGTCTAACTCTTGATCCGGTAGGTGAGTATGAAAGAGATTACGAAACGTATGGGTGCTGTCGGTGCTACTCGCCTTTCAGGGTGGCGACCGCAGTATCCCGACTGCACCCGGTCAGTGACGATGCAAAATATGACTGCTAATCTTTGTCAATGACGTTCTTGTTGTCATTTTCTGGCCACATTGCCTGACTGAATTGCTGGATATGTAGGCACATCAAAATGATTGTAGTAAGCTAACGCTAAGTCCCTTGCCCGCCAACTCTATTCTTTTCTTCATAGTAAGTGTAGAATACTTCGGAGTATTCGGGAAAGCCCACTTGAGTGAAGCGCAAAATCACAAGCCAGAAATGGTGGATTCTTGAGATTTATCAAAATATGTTGTACTATATATATAAAATACGTAATAAAGGGGGGGGGGTTCTGTCTAAACTGTTGCACGAAGTAGCGCAAGTCCAAAGAAAGCCCGAAGAAGATGACAAATCAATCTTAGTTTGCGACACGCGCCTGGGTACAACACGTGGTAACGCAAAATGGCCAAAAACCGCGCGTAAAGAATGGCTGATCAAATTGATTCGACAAGTCAAGGGTTAAAAGTTCATGGGGGATTACAAATGCATATCGAGTCTATGAGGTAAACGCAGTAAACAGCAGCAGACAGGGGAAGAGTCTGACCGGGGGAAAGGAAGTACAGTAAGGCTTTCAAATAAGCCACGGTTGTATAGTAGCAAAGCATCAGTGTTGAACACAGATATTATGCTGCCAATGTAGTTTCTACAAATTTGAAATTAATCACCGATTCCCTACAAAACGGCTTTTGTATCAAGCATTGTCCGAATCCACCACGCAGTAGTTGCCTGATGATAGATTTTTGTTGTGGATTATTCTAGTGACCGTGTCCCCTGTTCAGCCAAACACTGCATCACCAAGCCTTATAGTGGTATGAACGATAAATCCCGGGGGAAATTCACACATTGACCCTGGATCTAAGATATCTTCTATCCAGGGTTGTTCTATTGAGTGTTTTTAATTTGATATTAAGGTCGTCAGAGTACCTCCGATATCTGGGCCACTCCACCTTCGGAAATGTGGGTATTAACACGCTCAGAAAGTGGACCGATATCGACATCGGAACCATGGTTATGTTACAGTGGTTTTGAAAAGCGCAGCTTTCAGACACCACTGGTCACGTGATGCCACTTGATTCTGGTCACCAATGACTTATCCGCTCAATTCAGTATGCCAGGTACAACGGGACGGGTGCTCGTATAACCTAATCCACACATTTGTCTTAATTATAGTGACCTTTGAGGTGAGTTCGCGTTGACTTTCTTGATATGTTAAATTCAACCTATTACTCGGTCTGTCAAAGCACGTGATGCATACCTGGGTCACCACCATACCTTGATCGCACCGACTATTAGTCTCAATGATGGACGTCCAATAAATGGAACAACACAAATATAGCTTCTTTGTACCGCGCATGATTACCACACGAGGGTCTTGATCGAGTTTTCACCCACTCACAGTACCAAATTGCTTTCAAATTATCCTGATTTCATTGAATTTCTCGGACATCATTGTGTATGGAAGACAATGAAATTCATAACCTTGACGACTGAACGTTACACTAGATCTTCGAATTCAAACCTACCCATTCGTTCAATCGACCAATGTGGACGAGAAGTACAAGTATTCGGAACAGATGCCTGAGGCAAATATTTGGCCAATAACCACAGTGATTACTACTAACTGGGACACATCTGTAAGACATACAACCCGTGAGGTGAATGATGTTCAGCTGTAAGTTATCGATCAGTTTCAAGGCCGAACGAACAATGATCTCGCAGTTGTTGCACTCGAAACACCAGAGTATTTGGCCAGACACGCGAATGAGCACTGTCCGAGCTTGAGAATGGTGTCAATTAAAAGTTCTACACAGCTTTCTCGCTGATCCTGAGGTTACATACCGAGAAAGACGAGTGGAAATAGAATGCGGGTTTTGATGCGGCGAAAAGATGGCTTTCAGGGGTTGTCTCTAATCGTCTGATAACTACTTCGAAATTTCGTCATTGGTGCGGTTGCAAGGGCATGGAGTCAAATCTAAACTACACTGGGATGGAACAAGATGCAGGAGGGAAATGCGGTTAGGTTGAAAAAAGAATGAAACGGACCATCACTCACATCCTTGCGGAACTTTGAGTGGAATTATGTGCACTTTAGTGTAAAAAAAGTTTGATTTAGGTTCCTCGGATGGAGTGACACAAAAACAAGAGGTTGACTTTAGCCTCGGGCTTGCATTAGTTCCTCTGTGGTGGTTTTGGGTATGATTTTTACAGACGGAAAAGCTGAGGAGGCAGACAGACAATATATTCATAATCAGGGCACTGGATGGCCTTCTGCTTCCTTCTGTTTCTGACTGGCAACAATGACCTTTCAGTGCAGTGATGAACACGGCCCTTCTCGCTATTGACTCATGATATCAAGACTCGTCGAATTTCGTATTTAAACCCGACCACCAATCTACTACGGAGACGGGTTTATGTATGGTCGTGTCGAGCGCACACTACAAGAATTGTGTGACTCCCTCTAAGCTCACCAGTTCGGTAGTCGAAAGAACTATTGCCTCATGGACTACCAAACGTCGAATCCTCTTCCTGTGTTTGTACTTTCATCTGTTCACTTGATAATGCTTTTCAACGCTTACTTCACTAAGTACTACAATACGCTGCCGTGAGAAGACTAAAACACATTTCTATTCCGGCTTTTGAAGACTGGAGTTATTCACCTGCAGAGTTTCAAAGGAAGCCTTGGTGCTACTGAGAAACTCATTTGTCAGGGTCAGTTCTGTCTGGCGCACTGCTAATCAGCCACTATCAGGATAGTGAAGACACCATCAACAGGGCTGGTACCTAACGCTTGGCCGGTGCGTTTGCTCACCTGTTCGTGTGCACTCCACGTCCACCGTACTTTGAGGCGAAGTTGTTCTGTTGGTCGAGCAGTTTGGCAGGGTGGGATCGAACGCCCCTACTTTCGTGAATCCAGTCAGACATGTGACGGGTGACTCATCGCAATGGTTCTCGTACGCACACCGATCAGGGTCGAGCTATGCGCCAATGTGTCGCATGGATCAGCGCGACAGAACGGGTTCCAACTTGCGGAGTTCAGAGGTGTAAACGAATGCATGAATTAGCTAGCAGTGATCTGCACGCTGGTTCGGAGAAAATGGAGTTGATAAGGCGCGTCTTGTTACGCCACGGACATATCGCGTGCCCCTACAACTGTTGAGGTGAATATTTGACACCACGTTACGAAAACGAGTCTAGTTTCCTCATGCATTCGCTCCTATTGAGAAGGGACAGGTTTGTGAACCTATTGTTCATTTTGAAGTCCCGAGTAAACCAAACTAAGCGAATCATCAAACGATTTATTGTGCCTTTTCGAGCAAACAATTATACACAATCACCTCTTGGTGGTTCATTCTGTTTTTAAACACTGTGACCCAGGTTTAGTGAGCAAATCTACTTTTAGACAAGGGTGCCATTTTGGATACATCTGATCGCGAACACGGGAGGTTGGATAACACTTGGTGTTTTGAGAATCCCTAGAAGAAGACCCGAATCTGTCATGGATATGATGAACTTGCCTCAGAACTTTCCTCATGAGTTATATCCACAGTTTCTTTGTGGTCTCCTAAAAATCATGTGACAACTCTCTGTGTTCTTTCTCCGCCCTAATAAACCACTTACAAATGTTACCAGGCTGCAAATCGGATTGCTGACGGCAGCCGCCGACTCCAGAGCATACGATCTGTGGCATCGTCAACTGGATAGGTTCTGTCAAGTCGTCAAGATAGCCTTCAGAGGACCAGGAGACTTTTCTCTATCCAACACATTTTCTAATAGCTGAAGCAGATTACCATTCGGTTGCAATGCCTCTTCCTCCTTAATATTCCTGGCAAGGCTTCTCCACTTTCCTTTCAATTTTTTTGTCAGGGGTTGCCCCCAGGACTCGATTTCATTCTTAATGATAGTAGGAATGACAGAGCCATGCTAATCATGTGTGCCAAGTTAATTCAGAACCAAGGAACACGGTAATAGACTAACAAAACTTGGTCTGATAACTTATGCGCCGGAAATTTTGAACGACTTATTAGCTAGAAAATCGATAATGTCTCATCTACCCCAAATGGGCTTAGATTCATTTAAATCTTTGTTGTATGTAGATTTCTAAGACTGCGGTTCTAATGGCTAAGCTCTTGTGGGGCAAAATTTGCTCTCCCACAAACACCCGTAGCATTTGCCTGCAGAAGATGTCCCATTCGGCAGTTCTTGACATGTTATACCGCTGGTGTACCGGAAATACAGCATCATCCTCCAAGAGAATGTTCTCCGAGGACATAGCGTGTTTTCAAGTAAGGAGCACGGTCTTCCGGTCTTGTAATTAAGTTTATCCCCCAAGAGAAGTGCTTTCAGGAGGCGCTGGTCCTGCCTATTCCCTCAGAAATGTATCTACTGTGTATATACCGACTTCTCGTAGAGGAAAACAGAACTTGGTTGCTCAGGGAATTCTATATCAAAACCGCCATTACCAAAAATATGTAAGTAGCTCAGAGGAAGAATAAAAGTCACGCGACGAGTGAAACCTTTACCTGAGAAGTCGTTGCTCGAGGAGCCAGTCAACATGTGTGACCACGTGATGTGGATCCCATGATTGAAGGATGAGCGACGATTTATCCTGTCTAAGTGCCAGTTAATCACACTGCTGATCGGCCGCTCGTGGTCGAAAAATTAAGAGTTCAAACTTGCACCCGAGAAATCGCGAGTTCGAGACTGTTTGGAGTTTCGTGAGTTGCGGCCTGCTCATGATTCCCAATAAGGATGAAACAGATGTACATTGCTTCTCAGCTCTTGAGCACAAATTGGCTTCACTTACAGAACGAAATCTACACCAAAACTTCCCACCTCTCCCACAAACTGCCAACGATTCTATATTGGTTGTGACACCTACGGTGATAGATGTGCACCCAAATCGAACTTCCTGAATTTCTGCATGTGTGACAGCCGGAATAGTCTGTCCAACAAGAAAACTGCTGCTGATCAGTGCACATCTGCTCGACATTCCTCAACTTTACGGTGTTGTACGATGACAACGCCATCCCAGTGCGCTTGACGCAACGAAATCGAAACCAGCACATATCTGGCTATATTTCTGTTATATCTGCTGATTCGTCAATCTGTGGTATCTGCTGCTGACCCGCTCCAGTGCCTAGTGTCGGAGAGAAAAGACTCACAGAAGGGAACACAACAGCTGTATTCCGAACAAGCGAGTGAGTGAGAGAGCAAAACTTCTGACATTGATCCAGGCTGTCTGATAGGCGTTAGTGATCACCCATCAACATCGATCGTGCCTCTGTGAAAAGCCTGAACGCTGATCACATTCGGTCGTGCTTCTGTGGCCGCAAGAACACTCATCAGGTCTTGCTGAATTGACCGAATGATTGGTTGGCCTGGATGCTTGCCGGCTTTCCAGTTGAGTTTTTGGTGGAGCAGTAGGTTCCGGGCGTTCTGAAGTTGCTTTCAGGAATCTGACCTTCCTGATAATTTCCATGCGTCAATTTCTTCAGTAATCTGTGAGATCTCACGCAACACGATCAAATGTATCCTTGTTCTGATCTCTGAGCCTCACTCAGCGATTGCCATGCCTCAAAGAAGCCAAAAATGATTTCTCCTGAGAGTAACCGGTTCGACAGGCAATGGACATACAACGGTCTCTGTTAACATATACGCAGCATCCGACAACACGTGGCAAATCTTCCAGCGAAAAGCTGAAACACTAGAAAGATTGCGTAGCTCTAAAGTTTTTGATCGGTTTTCGGAAATATACCGGAAAGACATGCCCGTCACGTGATTTATTTCGCAAAAAATGCAAACCAAGTGGCAGAAGGCCAATTTAGACATTTTTTTTAACGTCCTGACCCAAATCTTTGGCGCACTTACCGAAAGTGGGTTAGGCTAGGGAAGAAACGCTATTTATAGTCCCTACAATGCTATACTGAGTTCCGAGTGATCACTATGTGGAGTTTCTCATAAAGTGAGCGATTTTTAGGCGTAGAGAAATAAAAAACTATATCCAGTTGTACTGATGGCGTACGATGCTATCGGAGTAAATTTGGCGAAATGTACGGTGGAGCAAAGCAAACGACTGAAACGCTTGAAAAACGTCAACGTGGATCAAACTGGCGGGTAGTGCCAGGAAAACAAAAATGCATGATTTTTTAGGTTAAGCCTGAACAAAACAAGGCGAAAGACATATCTTTGTAATGTACCACTCATAAAGTCGCTGAAAATCTGTTGACAGCCCACGATTGAGTTCGCCCTTTTTGGGGCTCATCAGGTAGGCGCAGTCCCCGGATTTCCATCAACCTTAGTTCTACTTGAAACCAAATTGCACGACAGTAGCGAATATACACTCATTTGCAAACTAATTTGTTTTTTTCGAGTGACTACTCCTTAAGAGTAGTACATTACAAAGATATACATGTATCGCGATATCTCGAATATCGTAGCGACTGAAACATGAGGCGGCCTGGTGCAGCACATTCAGTTGCCTGAGAACATCACAAACGAGAGATTCAGCTGGGTTCCAGGTGAGTCTCTCAAAAAAAAAACCAAGTTAGTTTGCAAATGAGCGTATATTCGCTAAAGACGAAAGACAGTCTGTTTGTTGACATGATTTGTAGTACACTTTCTTTAGATATCATACTAGACGTGTCACTTCCCGCTGGAGGTGCGCCATGAGGTACATATCGCTGAGGACGCCTCCGAGCCTGGGGGCTAAAACATCCAAAAGGCAAGCAACCAGTGAAACTCGTGGAGAAGCTAACTAAACTTACAGAGAGTTAGGCTATTCTTTGTGGCTGCTTTGAACTGTTTCGTCGGTGACTGGGCGGTGTAGAAATCAGGTTCGCCACACCCCCACTGGATCTTCGAAGATATTAGACGGTGCTTCAAGTGAATCTGACCCTGCCGTGGCCGGACTTAGTGGGCCACAAATCTACAACCCGAGATCGACTTAACAGGCAATTGGCTTGCCCGAAGTACACATCAATTAGATCAGACGTTAGTTATCTCTGTGCGGGTCCTCACAGGTGCCCTTCGTGCTGAGGATTATGGACTCGTGTAGGTAATTGCTCCCCATGGCGATCGTCGTATAGACAAAAGCTAATTAAACCATGCATTATCATTTTATTGGAAATATGAACCACGGCTGGTTCAAAGTGGACATCATTTTAATCCCATGACTTGTTTTAGCACCATGGATATTCCAGGATGTTCAAGTTACAGCGAAGTTAGAAGTCACGACCACTGTCCCACGGACCAAACCAAACGAAGGCTGACTAACCATAGATATGCTCTTGTGATTGGTACGGGTTACGAGGCCACTAGTCGCATGTGTCCCAATTGATTTGGAAACTGTTTGCCATCAGTTCAGTATACTGATATCTCGTTTAACACTATACTCTTATTTACCCTGGTTTAGAACAGGCAATGGGAAATCGGATGGTGGCACACGCGGCTCATCGCAATCGATTTTCCTTATCCTGACGTCGTCGGTGGGTTTACACAACTGTGATGCACAAATGTGTACACAAATAAACTTACCAAATTCATTCCAGCTAGTTAGCTTTACACCTTTTTAGGAAAGGAAGAAGGCAATACATTTACCTCCATTGACCACAGCACTGTAAACTAATTTGATTTTCTGCCAAAGGTAACGCCTACTGAACTGAACGATAACCCCATTTGGACGTCACTCCCCTAATCGATATCCCTTGGGGATCGAAAGTTCATGGAAGGTTGCAAACTTTTAAATGGACTCGTTTCCCGAACGTTGGGGGTTAGTCTTGGTTACACGGTTTTTGTATCACCTTGTAAGGCAATCACTTCCGTGCGAATTTCTGCGGTTATTCGCTGGGACTGCAGTTCCCAGTTGCGTTGGCCGACGATTTTCGATCACCCACAACGCGGCCAGTTTAAAAGTGTTGGAATGACACTATGAAGGAGGGAGCAGTCAAGCCAGGGACCCATCCTACCAGGGCCCGGGTTACCTCCCTAGGAGGGCCACCTTGTGACCCTTTGACAACGACACGCGGTAGTGCTTGTTTGTAGCTGGTCATACACTCCTAATCGGATCAATAAGCATAAAATCTGTGCACAATATGAGCAGTTTGTACCCGCATTCTGGTAAAACTGTGTTTGTTTTGGCCAAAAAAGCATGAATTTCGTCCTTCACAGGATGATGGCGAACACAACCAGAAACGCGGTTCCTAGTGGGCTAGGTATCGGGTGTATTCAAAACCAGGAAGCTGGTGTACAAAATGTGTTGTGTTGAAGCAAGTCATACAACGCTGAGATTTTTCTTGCACGCATCTCTTGTTTTTAAGCTTAGTAGAAAATCACCAAAGGGCTAATTAAATTTGGATTCAAATCCGAAAATAAGTGGAATGCGTGTCCGGCTTCCTGGTGCGCTGTTTAAATGAATTAGTGACAGGCGCCGGTGAAGCTATGCATTTTCTAACATAGGAATTTCAGCTAAGTTCGATAGGCTTAGTGCCCTTAAGTGCCTTAAAGAAAGATGGCCTTATCCGATAGTTCAATGGTCATCAGTCAGACTTCGACCATGGTTAGTCGTCGAAGATCGATCGTTGTGTTGTCATACAAAACGTTTTAGCTGATGAAACTGTCTTGTTCTAGGAGGCAGGATACAAATAAAGTGTGGAGAACCGTACCAAAGAGAAGGGGTCAACAGAGTGGCTTTTGGTCTCACAGCCTTACGGTTTTGGTGGAGACTAAAAACCTCGTCAGATATTTTGAAGAGGGTAGCTGCTTGGTTGGCCGACAAACTTGGTCACTTGGCCTTGGCCACGGCTTGCAAACTTTTGTCGAAATTCTGAAATGTGTACTGCTGCCTGAACCTTGACTACACTTGGCCAGCGACGCTGCTACGCCAGGTCGCCAATCGATGCGAAGCACTGACGTCATTAAGTGCGGGCAAATTTGACAGACTAGGTCGTGAAAAGAGGGACACAAGCAGTGTCATGACGCAGTCGCTCAACCAGGTCAATCAGGGATAATGGAACTGGTCCATTTGTGTGTGTGTGTGTGTGTGTGTGTGTGATATGTAGGCCGTCCCAACAACAGTGGGTAGGTGGGCCAGCATATGCACAAGGCCAAACATGAAAACTACATCTACAAAACTTGTTTGCTCACAAAGTCATGTTCAGGTCAGAAAAGGAGGTACAATACTTCACATTCGTAGAGTAAGTGCCAGTGAGTGGATTGTGTCTCTCCTGGAACGATTAAGTGATCAGATTCAATTCCCATCTACACTCTCACGGCTCAGCAATTATTCTTGTTACTATATACAGCAACAGCAATTTATCGGTGGTAAATACTTGGGGGAAAATGTTCCAGTGAAAGACAAGATGAGGAGTGATATCGAAAAGCGTACTTTTAGCGGCAAAGGTGTCTGAAGACAGTGTTTGGATTGTTATCAACTGTGTGTTGATGCAAATGAAGTTATCTCTTCATGATCAGTCACGACTGGCTGTCACTTTGACCAGACTGAGTAGATTTCGTGGATATCACTATGGATTGCATACGCCACACAAAACCCAATGGATCCTGGTGCGTTTCTAGCGTTCCGTTGGACCAACCAATTACGTTATGCTTGCAGTGGCATGACCGCACAAAACAACCGCACGGCTGGTTCCAGAGTTCAGAACCATCTTTTTTTCTTTTTCCCTTCTCACACGGACACATCCGCAGACAGGAAAAGCTACGACGATATCTCGAATACCTTACTTACCGGAACACGAGGAGGTCTTTGTGCAACACATTTATTTGAAGAGGGATTCATCTACGATTCAATCGAGTATTCTGTTTATACCAACCCAGTCGAGTGCATTTTGCCAATTGCGCTAAATTTGGACTTCAAGCAGAACGAAAGGCTGACGGAAACTCAGGAACCGCGCCCGAAGCAGCGCGAAACCGGTCATGAAATATCGAGGCGCTTTCAGCAAATCTTATAAGGTGGTAAACAAGTGTTAACAATGCTTTGCCTTCTGACCGTAGAAACGTAATAAAGGTGAACCCATCACAGTAGAGTGGACGTGGAAACAGCTAAATCCACGTATTACTCGACAAAGGTCATCTGACACACAGATGGAATGGTGAATCGAATCAATAACTTCAGAACGGTCACAGCTTCTTTCCAGACGTACTACTGTCCAGACGAACCGATTTCTCTATTCAGTAGAGCGTGTCACACTAGACAGGGCAAGGCAACCCGTCATGTACGAACTTTCGTAGTTTCCTTGCTCTACAGCCAGAAGGATAATACCTCGTCCGTTGTCTTAGGCTCGAAAAACGTGTTCAGATAGCCCACAGGAACATAAATTGGATACCACCAAATCACTCTGACGTAAATCGGTTACCCTGACCGATTCCTCTCACCTGATGTACAGAACAGCATCGAAACCGCCGGTCCCAGACACCTTTCTCTAATGCCACCTTTCAATGCCGACTGGGTAACAGGGAAGTCTCTCCGGAGCGTTAAGGTTCGCGTTCGGCGTGGCTAAACTTCCATGCTTCTTCTCAAAATCAGTTGCATACGTCCGGAAAATGACACGCTGCTATCGCTGACCTCTTCGGCGGTTGGTTGTGGATTCACGTGCGCATGTGGTGCCACTATTGTTAGTCGTATGGCGTGGCATGTGTCTGAGTGGACTAGTGAACATTGCCCAAACTTGTTCGTTCTGGGAGGTACAGGAAAAATTCATAGTTCCAGTGTAGCCTACCGACACACCACGGGATACGTCATCCATTTGGAGACTTTACCTCTGACCGTGTGCCACGAAATCGGTCTAGAGCAGCCATATTAAGTGATCTGGAGGCTGTAAGGCTATTCCTATTCACACCCGAATTCTGTGCACAAATGGGATCTTTCCAATCCGTCCAGCTGGACCAACTGCATGTTCTCTTCTGTTCTGATTCAATCAGATAGCTGGCCACATCTCCCTGACATCTGTGGGTTAGATGACCTTTGCCCCGAATAACACGAAGATTTTCCTATTCCCACGTCCGTCCCACTGTAATTAGTCAACTTTTATTACGTTTGACCCTGTGTGCTTTCTCTACCGGCCAGAAGATGAATCAATAGAAACACGCGTTCGCCTGGCCTGCCCTTTTCGAATGTCATTATGTCAATATTCCAGCTACCTTATAAGTAGTGTGTTCCGCAGAATAGGTTACGAATGCTTTTTGAATTTACAGACGATTAATTCAACCGGATCGAACATGGTCACATGAACCAGCATATACTACTTACCAAAAACTACTAACGTTACCCTGACGAACAGATGACGAGTAGGCCCTAACACGACCATTGCGACTATACTTGACCACATATCTCGGTGGGATCTTCCCGCGACTGAATTAAAAAATTTAGTGTATCTTTCGAACTACTGAATGAAGATCTCCACAGTAAAGCAAGAATGATGTAACTGGGTGGCACAAACTCGATTCAGTCGAGACAGACCAAAGCAAATTTCTCACCGTTTTGTCATCTACGGAACTGGAACCAATCCAGGAGTTCCGTGGCGTCTGAGCATGTCTACATACAAGCTTACCTCAGTCTTCTTAAGTTGCTTGAGTTTTGTAGCTTTTCTAACTCAGTCTAATTTGTCACTGGCAAACACTGCGCGCATTTCAGGGAGTTTGATCTTGAAATACCTTCGGTTAACTCCACATAGAGAAAGACGGTTGAGTTAATAGACTATTTTTTTGCTTTTGGGTCATCATCGTCATCATGATGGATAGCAACGCCAGGTGAGAACGGTGGTACTTCACTGTCACACACAGAGACAGTAGAAATCGATAGAAAGTGAGTCCAGAGTACATTCTAAAGCTTCCCGTTGTCTGACTTGTCTCAAACTTCAGATAAACCAAGCGCCAGTGGTTGGAGGTTGATCTCGAAGTGTCTACGACCGAGGCGGCCGAGTTAACTGTGGATACTGTAACCGGCCGACGGATACGTCAGTTCATAAGACTGGGCCTGCGAGATATCGCTAACAGAGAGGAGAAGGAAAGTGAATCTGACAGAGAGAGAGAGGGTGGCCTGCTTTCGCTTACCCGTCATGTTGCATGCAGCAGGTAAGGCGACTCTAATGGTGGCATCATGCGACGGTTCATGTGGCCTGGGATTATTGTTAGCTGTAAGTATCAGACGACCGAGGCGGCCGAGTTAACTGTGGATACTGTAACCGGCCGACGGATACGTCAGTTCATAAGACTGGGCCTGCGAGATATCGCTAACAGAGTAGCTGAGAGGAGAAGGAAAGTGAATCTGACGGAGGGAGAGGGGGCCTGTTTTCGCTCACCCGCCATGTTGCATGCAGCAGGTAAGGCGACTCTAATGGTGGCATCATGCGACGGTTCATGTGGCCTGGGATTATTGTTAGCTGTAAGTATCAGGGTTGTGCGTGGCATTGACTACTACCGGGGCACCCACAGGATGAGGATCATAGTCGTCAGCCAGTCTTTGGTTCATAAGCCAGACTGCAAGGCATCGGTGTTTGGCGGGAAATGCAAGTGCACGAATTGCCACAGATGTTCGAAACCCCCAACTTGGAGGACCAGGAGGTTGTGTTTGTCAGATCTTTAACTGCTGACCAACCTCTTATGAGAGGACCTGTGATCATCACACTATCCTCTCCAGTATAGCCCATTTGGTTATAGAGTTACACAAACTGTCACACCACAGTAAGGTACACTCTCCTCATGACGGGAATTTCTGTTATAGACTGAGCAGCCATGTCCACAGCTAGCTCCGGTTCTCGCTTTCATGTCGGTTCTACTTGCGACGGACTAATGGCTTGTCAACCAGCTGGTGCAGCGTACCACGATAACAAGTAAAACTGAGAACATGCCTGATAACCCGTTATGGCCAGAAGTTCCTTCCCGAAAAGCCAATCCATGGAAACTGTTCACAATGTGCCCTACAGTCATAGCCCTAGAAATCCGACAATTCATTGTCTTACCTTGTAACAACTGTTGTACTGCTGTACAACTATTGTACTACCGGTGGAACCCGAGGAGACTCATCAGTCGAAGCACCATGAAGGGGAAGTTTAGGAAGATTGACTATTGTACTACCGGTGGAACCCGAGGAGACTCATCAGTCGAAGCACCATGAAGTGGAAGATTAAGGAAGATTGGAACAATGTGCAGCACATTCAGTTGTAGAATATCATAAACGAAAGATTCAGTTGAGTTGAAAACCAAATTGATTTGCAAACGAGTGTAGTTCTCGAAAACAATCCAACTGGGGTTCAAGTAGAACATAAGGTTGACGGAAACTCGGGGACTGCGCCTACCTGATGAGCCCCAATTTGGGCGAAACCGGTCGTGACTGTCGACGAGTTTTCAGCACCCTTGTGAGTAGTTTCCTTTATGAAAGAACTGGAACTAGTGTGAAACTCCTCCAAGCCATTAAGGCATGACTTTGACAACTACACTAACCTACAAGAGCCGACAATTGACACGGAACACTAATCTAGTGCGCTAATAGGAAGATGTCTTAGTGATGGGCTCTCTGTGTGCCTTAAAACCTAGCCAAGTTGGCCTGATGAAGCTTTTGTGCCAAAAACGAAACGTTACCCAATAAAAACGACTGACTGTTTACCAGACCCTTCTGAAACGGTAACTTCCTAATCGGTTCCAAACTTTTTTCCAATGGATTGAAAACGATTGTTCTTATTCAGTTGGTCCACCAACGCTACTCCAAGGTTGTACTCTGCTGTCGTAACAGGTGGAAGCCAGGATGGATGGTGTGAATGAAAAGATTCTATTTTCCAATTCGCCATGTTTATTACTGCTTGGATAACTACAAGCAGCCGTTCAATCAGCATATCCGTCGCTCGGTACGTAGATGGGACTATCAATATCAGACTGGCGCGGTATATTCCTGTAAACACGTAGTTTAACCACCCGAATACGAATTCTCTACAAACAGCAGAGCAGTGGGGTCGAGATGGCTCAAATGGTTAGAGCGCGAAGTTACTGGCCATAAGGTCTGTGGTTCGAACCCGACCTCTGTCTCTCGACTTCCCTGTCTAGGCTCGGTCAATCTGGCAGTATCCCAGCCCTCATGCTTCCTTCGGATGGCATGGCAGCTAGACTCCGGAATGGTGTTACAGCTGAACGTTTTCTTACAAACATCAGTAAGATTAATCCAAAGCAAGGAGATAATTCATGAACTAATCCTTAGATGCATGTAATCGTTCTGATGATATATTGTTTGAACCTCGACCTTGACCCAAAACCTTAACGTGATCGTTCCAATAGCGGAAAGGCGAAGCTTGCGCTGGAGTGTTGTACAAAGTTGTGTGAAATTGCCTTTTCGGTTTGTGTGCAGTTTGATAAAGCAACTTTTAATTCGCCCCTGCTTTTACGAAAGCCAATCATCTCATTCGATCTGACAGTGCAATGGATACGATGAGGAACAAATTGTTTGAACACTTTTGTCGTCAGCCGTCGATCACGAGAAAAAAACAGTATTGTTTACTGTGGGCAGATAGAGGTGCGCGCATTAGGCGGTATAAATTTGAAACTGCCAGGCCGACTACACGGGCTCTGGTGAACTAATGAACACGAAGACAACCTGGGAGTTGAAGACAACCAATGTTTGAGCTAGAAGATGCACCTAAAACTCGCCGACCCACCGGGGACAGTAGAGCAAACCAGGTTTTCTCTATATACGGGATCAGTTGCACTGTTGCTTCGTTTCATGCTTCAGAACACGGATAGTTGTACTCTGATTTTATACCGCGTCAGCTTTGTGCCCTTCTGTCTCATGACTTAAAATGAAGCGATACAATGGGTCTGCACAAAGACTGGAGGGGTGGATTGAAGCAAATGTAACATCGTCAACTGAAACATGAGGCGGCCTGTGTGCAGCACATTCAGTTGTAGAACATCATAAACCAGAGATTCAGTTGAGTCTCTCGTGAAAACCAAANTTAGTCTCTCATGAAAACCAAATTGATTTGCAAACAAGTGTAGTTCTCGAAAACGGTTCAACTGGGGTTCAAGCAGAACATAAGGTTTGCGGAAACTGGGGGACTGCGCTTACCTGATGAGCCCCAATTTGGGCGAAACTGGTCGTGGGCTGTCGACGAGTTTTCAGCAACCTTGTGATTAGTTTCCTTTATGAAAAGAGTAGCTTTCCTTTATTATAGTTTATGTTTAGTTTATGTTATATAAACGTAAGTCCCTAGTAATAAGGTTGCTGAGATCTCCTCGACAGCCCACGACCGGCTTCGTTCAAATTGAGACTCATCAGGTAGGTACGGTCCCCGAGTTTCCGTCAACCTAATGTTCTACTTGAACCCAAACTGCAAGAAATTCGCCAAACACACTTACTTACATATCAGTTTGATTTTTACGAGGAAGTCAGCTGACTCCATTTAAATCCTCCACTAATGATATCCTTGAACTGAATGTGCTGCACAAAGACCGTCTCTCGATACGATGCTGGAGATATCACAATGTATTGTCTGCACTTACCACACTACTCATCAGGTTGAAGAAGAAAAAAATCGCCCAGCTGTAACACCCTTTCGGTGCCATTCCAGATGAAGGAATCACGAGGACTGGGATACTGCCAGGTCGCCCAAGCCTAGATAGGGGAAGTCGAGAGACAGAGGCCGGGTTCGAACCACGGAGTCTGAAAAGTGACATCGGACAGAAGGCTGAGTTTAAAATCACTATCAAAGGCCCTCTGAAGTGCTGGAGTGTTGTTCAGTCCAACCCGCAGAATTTTGAGGGGCTAAGTTTGGATCATTAACTCACTGGCACAGTGGTGTATCCTGTATGAAGACTGACCGAGGGGATCAATAATCACCGGATTTCGTAGGGCCCCTTATCCCAGGAAGGTGTTATCAGTACTATCATCGAGGTTTGCTTCCATGCCCCATCTTTCGCTGTGTGTGTATTGACACCAACGGTTCAGTGGAAGGTGTTGGTGTGGTTCGCCCGTCACTTACAAAATTTTTCGATAATATTACGAGTTACATTCCTGTGTGATTAATATCTTACACTGAACTACGCTCTCAGAACACGTGGACCCCTAATCTCTATAATCTGTTTATACACGACTTATTCCCCGAGTAGTATTCATCTCCTCAGGTACTTCACTTGCATCTTCTCATCGAGATATGCAATCTTCACACACAGATGCAAACTTTCGACCCTCCTCTTTAGGCGCCAATCTGTGTGTCTTTTATCGCAAACGTTACTACTGTCGATGTGAAAACCATATTCAGCATCTGATTTTCGACAAGCAATGTATCGATTAACCGCTGTCACATACAATCTTTGTTTACGGTAGTTGGCTAGGATTTACTTTCAGCGAGCGAGGTGTAACTTGTTTTGATGAAAGATGTTGATTACACATGTGAATAGATTGTAGAGCCAGCCTCACCAGAGTAGCGCAGAGACTAACCTAGTTCTCACTGACTTTGGTGTTTGTACCCAAAACGGTTCGATCTCCTTATAACGTTGCCATTCGCTTTTCGGAAAAACAGACTGGAGTGGCATCCAAATCTAGATGCCCTGTCACACAAAGGCAGCTGTGTCACTGGTCATGAGATGTGCTGAAGGTGGCATCCAAATCTAGATGCCCTGTCACAGAACACACTGGTCATAAGATATGCTGAAAGCTGAAGTGAAATCGATTATGAAACTTCTGGGTAGTATCGGTGCAACCCGCCTTCCAGCATGGGCTCCGAACGACTCCACTCTGTACCTAGTTGGACACGCTCCAAGATATGGCGGCTAATCGTTTTCAGTGACATTCTTGCTGTCAGTATCTACCCAGAGTGTCTAGAATCTTGCAGTGGAGGGCCAACACCACTCCTCATCCATTTCTATTCTTTCCTTCACAATAAGGCCATCAAATAGATGTTATGCTGCCGATGATGATGAAGATGATGAAGAAGATGATGATGATGACGAGCCTTCTATAAGCCTTCACGGTTAACTTCCTCCTCTGTTACCTTTATGCAGACTAGGCTGGGCTCGTCCACACTGATAGATTCCCATACTCCAGCTTTTTAAGATTTTCATACCCCTTATTTGCTCTTGTTTACGACAAAACCAACAACGATTCGCTTTGAATTATATCTCCTGAATTGGCTGCATAAACATCAACGAAATATCTTAACAGACGGATTGCCTCACAAATCAGCTGTTTATTGCAACCAGCTGATCGATAAATGGCTTGAAACACGGGCGAAGCTCTCGCCGTACCGCACAAAGAAGTTGCTGTTGCCGCGTTTATCGCTTACACAATCAGTTCGTTGGCCGCCTTGCTCCGGACTGCTAGTTACCCTTGTGTCCAGGTGACGCCGCTCACTGAGGCATTGGATGGTGATGCATACGTACTCGTTCGAGTACTCCTGACGTTCTCCATCCGTTGAGCTGCATCAACAGAACATACTATGTGAAAACTATTGAGAGAATTCCCGAGCCAATATTTCTTCGATTTCTAAACCTGGCCATTGCCATACTCTTAACCGTATTGTTTTTCTCCAGATCAGCTCACAACCGACTGCAATTATTCGATCTCTTTGTGAAGGCTTTTCCAAGTTTCGATCTTGCATTCCATTTGCAATAATCCTTCGAATTTCGTAGGTTTTACAAATCAGTCAGTCCCTTTGGCACCTAGCATCGTGTATTAGAACCCAATAAGCTAAACACGTGACCAGTGCGATCGAAAACCAGCTGATCGGCAAGAACTGCTGCATTGGCCCAGCTGGGACTGATTTATCATGGGTCACCCATCCGGTCAAAGGTCTTCCGCCTAAACTCACTAAAAAACAGTAGTCGTACTCTGCCATGCAAATATTGCATTACAGCGGTAACCTCACTATGACCCTCTTTGAGAGGGGCTCAAGGAACCTACATTTTTACTACGCGTTTGACCTCCAACCTTGCACTACATTTACTAATATCATCGCTGAAACCATTGTGTTCTGAACTTAGATTGGGGTGCCATTAAGAATGAAAGGTCTTTCGTTCTGTTCTAAGAGGACCATATCGGTACGCCATGAATTCGTTCAAATAGGGGCTACCCAAGGCAAGAAGGTTAGTTCTAGGGGAGAGAGAGTGGGATACACTCGCCTTGACAAGTGGGGAGTTGGGGGAATTGGTGAAATACGCTCATTTGCACTCAAGTCAGTCTCCATGGGAGACTCAACTGAATTCCAGCTCGAATCCCTTGTCTACGATATTCTTCCACCAAATATGTTGCACAAAGGCTGTCCCATGTTTCAGTTGGTGCGACATTCGAGGTATCACAGTAGAATTGACTGTATTCTGCCAATCGCTTAAAGTTTGTTTTTCAGGTAGAACATAAGTTGACAAAAACTGAGCACCAAAAAGATTGGAACCGCTCGCAGGCTATCCAAGAGTTTTCAGCGACCTTTTGAGTAGCATGTTCCCTCAAGCTAAGTGAATTGTTCTCTCAGATACCGTTTCTGTTGATTCTATTGTGTGGTTAGTCCTTGTATTTGAAGTGTGCTGTTCGAGGTACTTCCAGATGCTTTGTCCTTCATCTTTACTCTTCAGCTACTTTTCGATATCACAATCAGTTCTGAGGCGATCGGACTGGACAGACACAGACAGAAACACCTCGTACTGGAATTCAGCGCATGCTTGAACCCTGGAAGTGGCTAGTTATAAGCCTGATGATGACCGAGCCCCTTCAGTCATGAGCCTATTGGATACGCGCCTTTTTCAGTACACATTGTCGTCCTGCAGCAAAGAAAAACCGGTAAACCTAGGCGTCCCTTGTTTGAAAGTGCCTTGGAAACATCAAGCCGGGAAGGTAGTGCTCCAATTTGGTGTGCACTCTAAGTGCACATTGTCAGGCTGAAGAAGTTCACGTCTAAATGCTGCAATCTGTTGCCATGCCAATGAAAACTGTGGTAACAGTGTCAACACTGTTACGATTTTCAACCCTTAGTGGCCGCTCAGTATTCGCAAAATGGAATGGAAGGGCTATGACGTGTCCCTGATAGACTACAGTAATCGGGCAACTGGGTTGAGAGTGCCAGTCCTAACTTTTGAGCCCCATTTGGACATCCCAGGGTCTTAGCGACGCTGAGGAATTATTCCAACAGACTTTCCGCCGGAGGTATGATTGCTCCAGTGGACAATGAAATTTGGTGAGCTGCAAAAACCCCAGCGTAGATCAGAATGGTTTTTGGTTTGAGTACATACGCAACAAAACGTAAAATGTTTTACTCCACTAGTAAAGGTTTTGCAGCTGAGAGCATTGTGCGGCTAATAGGCTCCCCCTTTGTGGCTTTCAGTTTGTTAGAGTTGGATAGTTGATCCCTGTTACCGAAGTAACCAGTCAGCAAATGCAGCCCCGAAAATTCTCTTGATATTTCTACTGAGCCAATGGACCGATCGACGGCCATTATATCATATTATTAGTCAACAACTAGTGTAAAAATCAAACGTATTTTTTGCGGTCAGCAGTTTAATAGCGTAGTCTGCGGACCGGAGTTGACGTCGAAATTGGGAGGCGAAACCTCAGCAGTAAATCCCCGTTGTCCGTAGTATCTGGACCAATCTGGACACCGTAGTAACTAAGTATCAGACTAATTCCAACAGTTTTGATCATCTTTTCAGTGGGGCCATTCTGCGCTTAAACAGCCGAGAAGCACTGTACAGCTGTTTCCATCCACTTTGGGGGCCATCACTCGTGAATCGTCCTAAGTATCTACTGTCACGTTTTACGACCCTGAAGATTGCACAATTGATGAGGTCAGTAAACGAAATGCAGAATTTACAATTATTTGCCTTTGCAAACATTGAAGGTTGACGCAGTGGAACTCCTAAAATCCCTTTGTTTTTTTGTGACATTTCTTAACACGTGAAAATGGAAAATATGAGCAATTAAATCCGCTCGTGTTGATGAAAAACCAATTCGGGGAAAAATCAAGACAGCAATACCTCAACTAGGGGATATAATAGGGAAAGGGGCTTTTTGTTCTCTTTCGTAGGATAGTATCTCCACGGGATTGGACAGTAAACCCCGGATAATTCGAAAAACTTCATTTTTCAGCTTCGGAGGGATTGCTTGTGAAAGGGAGGGTTGCTCCTATATCTGCGAAGTCAAGTAGATCAAGGCTTATGGTTGTCATAGCAACTAAGTGTTGTTGCAGTTAATCAGGGCAGCATAGTTTTGACTCGGTTTGGAATAGATGCCCGACTTTGCAAAATCATATCGGAACTGTTCTTTAGCTGTGTTCGATGGACTGCAGTTTCGCAGTACTCACTTTTCAGAGGGGTGGTCAGGATCAGACTGGGTTCTTTATCGCTTCATCAGACGGAAAAAACTTCTTTGTCATGTACAATAACACCAGATTTTTAATAAAACGTTGAGATTCTGTTTGGTCCTTTACAGTCTTGGATGCTAGTATGTAGAATTTTCTTCTGAATGATCATTTCAAGCGCACATGATAGGACTGAAAAAGCTGGATGTTGTACCATAGCTACGGTCAGTACAGAGATTACGGTTCCTCGAAATGCTGTGCATTTTGGCGCTGGTCAAACACGGCAACGACCGGTGGAACAAATTATGAGACTGCAGGTTTAGCTTCGTGTACTTCGTGTGCTGCCTTGAGTTAACTGAAGCTGGTCTGTTCGTCCCCATTTCATCACGCATTGAGAGATTGCCCAGTGTTCATTGTCCTTCAAACGTGTTCTCTGCTATGTTATATTGTAGGGTTTTACGAGCATTTTCATTCACAGCTGCCCCTTTCTATGAAAGCGGGGAATTCTCTTTGCTTTAAATGGTTAGAGCCTGAGTTTACTGATCGGAAGGTCCGTGGTTCGAACCCGACCTCTGTCTCTCGACTTCCCCTGTCTAGGCTTGGGCAACCTGGCAGTATCCCAGTTCTCGTGTTTCCATCGGGTAGCATAGCAGCTAGGCACCGGAAAGGTGTTACAGCTGAACGTTTATTCATATCCAAACGACCGGTTTCTTCAGGTCTCAGATCAGAGAAGACTTTTTTAATTTTAGAATACAGCACTTGCCTGACCGCTTCCACAGACCCTGAGTCGTGTTCACAAATAGGTTTCTATTATCTTGTCCGTGATGAATAGGGCCTCATCTATAAAGGTGTCCAGCTTCTATGCCACCCGGAGGAAGTACAAGGGCCGAGGTTCTGCCAGATTGCCCAAGCCTAGACAGGAGCAGTCGAAATGCAGAGGTTCGAACCGCAGTCAGCAGTTCGAGCCTTAATCACTGAGCTATCACGGATCCGGATTGTAAAAATCAGCAACTGCATCCAAGTTACAGATAGTTCGATACTGTACTACTTGAATTAAACAAAATACATATTATACATCTCATGAAAACTGAATTGGTCACCTGGTATTTTCTTGGAAGCCGGGCTCTGTTCGATCCCCCGGGTAGGGACCTCTCTGCAGGAGGACCACATCGATGGTCCCTAACGAGAGGGAGAACCCAACGCGATGTGGGTAGTCAGTATGGACTGAACTCACTACCTTCGTTATTAGCGACTCTCGGTATGACCTCATGCACATCTGTTTCCTACTCAAGTTGTGGACGTTACTCACTCATCCGTGAGCAGCAGTTTGAAGTAGTTGTCAACCTAGACATGCTCCTCTGTGTTCATGGGACAACGCAGACCATTTTTAAACCCACGCAGTCGTTTGGATTATATCGTCCTGGTTGACCTAATGCCCTAATCCATCAAAGGCATTGTTAACAAAAGCGATTGGAACATGCGCTCTGACCTATCCTTTGAACGACCTGGCTATTAGTAAGCGCTTGTGTTCACGCAAACGTGACTCTTCTAGTCCCACATTCGATGATGATGATGATGATGAGTGGGAGATAGGGAGATCGATAATAATTTCAAATCGCTCCCCCCATTTTGTAGATTGGGCGTGGCTTTGTTGTCACTTTGATAGAGCATCGAAACCTCAGTTAAATGTGCTGGTTCACTTCTCCCCAGTCAGCCAGGTATCAATTAGTGAGGTTCCACTAAGGTCAACAACCTAAGAAGCGCGCTTGAATGGATGCTTACTAATGAAAAAACCGCAGTATTAGCATTGAAAACAGAAGCTTGACAACGAGCAATAATTTTGCTCGGTTATTCTACCGGAAGAGCTGGTCTCATTTAGAACGGAAACGAAAATGTGAATCACGAAATTGACAAATGTTGAGTGCTCGTCATCGGCTGTTTTGCACTATGCATGGCGATCTGGGTGTTGTAAATGGACACACGCGCTTCCGGAAGACCTCTGATAATCCACTCGAGAAGATTGTAAAAGGGAGCAGCAAGGAGGGATATGGTCTACGAAACTGACTGGTAAACTTTAGTCAGGGCTCTGGGAGACGATAGGTACACGGAGGCATAATGTTGCCTTCCTCTAAACACAGCAACTGAAAAGCCCGACCAAAAGAGGTCTCTTTCAGGATATAATCGGATAGGGTACCGATAAAAACGGAGGATAAAAATGGGAAAACCTTTAATGATACAGTGTGTGAATGTCACATGGTTTGGCATGCGCTCCACACCCGCAAAGTGTAAAGTGCTGCTACAATATTGGGTGGGATCACACCCATACCTCATGCTTGCAGGCGAACCAATCAACGTGCTAGATAAATTTTTCACCTGGGCAGGTGTATAAGTTCCGGTGTATTGGCTGGAGTTGAGATGATTTCTCGAATCGGAAAGGCCAAGGCAACTTTTGCCAACTTCCGACACCTATGGCACCGAAGTGATGTCAGTCTGTCAATCACCGCGGTAGTACGATCCACACTGCTTTATGGATCAGAGACGTGGCCCCTACGCGCAGATGACATGCGGAAGATGTCAGTGTTTGATCATCGTTTGATCATCGGTGTCTCCGAAGCAATGGTCAGGTCTGGTGGAAACATCACATCAAGAATTCTGAGGTACACCAGATGGTCTTGGGAAGAAGGAACCTTACCGCGATAGATGAATTACTCCCGCTTCAAAGGTTACACTGGTTAGGACATGTACTCCACGTGCCAGAAGACCATCTGCCTCACAGAGCTCTTTTTATCCTAGCCCTGTACTGAGTGGAAGCGACCGAGAGTTGGGCAGT
The DNA here is from genome assembly GCF_000715545.1 of Opisthorchis viverrini. Lineage (NCBI taxonomy): Eukaryota > Metazoa > Platyhelminthes > Trematoda > Opisthorchiida > Opisthorchiidae > Opisthorchis > Opisthorchis viverrini. Next base: position 316,929 of record NW_008751777.1, on the reverse strand, counting down.
GTATGACCTGTCAACGAAGCACGAAAACACTAACCAGTAAACTTAGTCGGCTCGGCGAGTGCCGCCTCTCTGGATGGGGACCCCAGGACTCAGATCACGAAGTTTTAGTGACATTGGCGGAAATGGCCCAATCGCGCAGTCAGTGGCGCTCGTGCATCAAAGCCATCACCTTCAGTGCGTAGTTACCCTATTTCCGAGCAAACTCAACATTCATTCGCCTTCAAGGCTTGGTTGTGTGTTTCACTTTTCTGTTTTCCGGTGATCGAACCTGTAGCAGCTGGATCGAATGTGCCTATGGCACACGGTTTATAGCTGATAAATTGATTGATTGATTGAATGCGTTGCGGTTTACACTGCGCCTGAAACGCATCTACATATTACGATTTGTTGTACAGAGGGAGTCAGTACACTGGGTCTTATGGGCACAGGTAACTGCGTCTGAATAAATAAGTAAGATCAACCGCGCGGTAGTAATGAAATTTCCAAGAACACACGGTTAGACATGAGCGATACCAGGGATTAGATGATATAAGGATTGTGGACGGATCTCACTCCGTTATATGCCAAAAATAATAAAAAAAATTGTACGAAAGACAGATTTGTAAAATCTTGAACACGAATCAAAACATATGCAATATAAATAAAAAGGCGGAGTCTTTCGACGAGGCTCGACCCCGCGCGATAGGTTATGGGTTTGAGTCCCGTCCAGTCGATCACGTAGCATATACTCAGGACCTCTACGGACATTTTGGAGAGGCTGATTAGACTGCTAAATGAAGATAACTGTTACAGCATGTAACGACTCTGGACGGCATTTTGGAGTGATTTGCGTAGTCATTGTTTCTAGGGCTCGCGAAAGTACAGATTTGTAGTTCAATTTCGCACCTGGTCTGTAGATGAATTTTACTTGGACACCGTTAACTATTAAATACCCCAGTTCCCGTGCCTCATCTGGGCTGCATATCAACCATGCATCGAAAAGGTGCCAAGGATGATTGATTTGATTAAATTCAAAAAATGGTTCACGTAATATGGAAACACAGTGACCTTTTCCGAGCGAATACATACGATCCTTGGTAGAGTCCGAGGTATTTGAAATTCGCGCCTAAAATAGACTATAGTTTGAATGAAGCTTGTGCGAGATTCGGTGAAAACGCAGACCTGTCTTTCACCGGAAAACGATTAAGTTCTTCTAGGAAGGATCTTTTAACCCAGGCATATGTATTCGAGGAAAATTGAATCGGTTTGATAGCTAAACTTGTTTAATGCACCAATTATTCCGATTGTACCGTTGGAACTCCGCATGCAGTTGAGTGGGCAACGAAGAATACTGAAACGTTCGACAGTGAGGATTTCGTGATCACATGCCAGGTCAACGATTACGTGGGTTGAAATTTACTTCGTGAACCGAACATTCAGTTCACGACATTTGACATTCTTACGTGCTGTGCACGGAAAGGGGATGGCTAACATTGAATTACAGGCGTTTGATTGTTGTTCAGAATCGTTGGCCATCTGCCAACTTTCCCAAGTCCATTGGTGTGCTTCGAACCACTGTATGGGCTCCGCACAAAGAAATGAGTTTGTCCGGATGGAATGTGGACTCATCGGTATAACGGCTCCATGATGGAAGGAGGAGTGTTCAGACCGGAGTGATGTAACTGAACACTAAACTGCCTATAGCCGACTAACCAGATAGGTCAAAGGGAAACACGTCCATCTGTCCAGACGTGATAGTTCACGTTCCCTGATAAGTTAGCGTTTACCCGCTAGCCGAAGTTCGAATCCTGACACGCCTAAGGATCTACGCTGCCAACGGACTCAAACCTGAGTGATATTCGAGCTCAGTACTTCCTCCATTTGGTGTGGACTCACAGGGGTAATCGCACCAGGGCCTAAGGCGGGCTGTTCAAAAGAGTGATGTGTTTGACTTAACAGGCCTTTTCAATAAATCTTGGTGGTAAGATCTAATCGATTCGACAGTGCATTGGTAAAGTAGAGTGAGACCAGCACATTAGTTGTGTCCTTTCCGCACATACGTTATCCGGGGTCACACAGTTATAACAAAAGTATACTTGAAACAATGGGTGGTAGTGCAAAACCTCGCAACCAAAAACTGTGTTCAGTAGAGGACAAACCGGGTCAAAAGAGAAGCGAAGTGAAGATAAGAAACCAAGTGCACAGGTTGTATATTGATCAGCCAACCAAATTAATCAGAGTGGATGTCTGTGTATAATTTACACAGCCAGCGGAACACAATTATGTTTGTGCTTTCAAGGCACCCTTACTCTGAACTAACTATAGTAAATTCTTTAACGAGGGAACTCAAGGCGCTAATTCGTGTGGCCCCCCTCGCGAAGAGGCCAAAAAAGGCCCACTGCTACTTACGTCTTCTCTTCGGAAGAATAATGTGCACACTGAGGTGCCTTAGGAGATTTGTGTCAGCTCTTCGCCTACCCTGCATTACATCTGAATTCTGTGTATCTTTTTCTGCAACGCACTTATTGGTTCGATCTTTTGGCGAACGTCTTATATTTAACATCGAACTGGGGTTCCTTTCCATCATTCACTGTTTCAAGTTGGTTTTCGATACTTTATAATTGGTTTACATTCATTCAACCAAGCTCTAGATGACCGAGTGATTAGGCCGCGAAATTACGACCGGAAGGTCCTTGGTTTGAACCCGACTGTTCCTGTCTAGGCTCGGGCAACCTAGCCGTATCTGGGTCCTCGTGCTTTCTGCGGACGGCATAGCGGTTAGGTGCCAAAAGGATGCTACAGCTGAACCATTTAACAAAGTTTTACTCTAGAACTGACACGCATGGACGCACACCCACACTGAGCATAAGTGCAACTTCATATCAGTGGTAAGGAAGGCTGACTCCATTACAAATGAGTGCCTTACGGAAACACAAACTGTACATCTTGACGTGACCGTGATAAAATCTGTTGACGATAACGCTGTTGACAGGGTCTCATCTATGACTGCCGATTCTGGCCCATCCAAGCCACCAGGTCTTGGTCGCAAAGCATCTCCCAGAATTCGAATGAAACAATGCGTTGGGACGCTGCGTGTACGCTCAGTCGGTTCTTTGAGCAACAATTATCAGTGGTTACTAAATCAGATAAGTCGGGGTTCACTTTTTGCATGAAGGAAACTGCAGATAAGGTCGACGACGATCACGACCGGTTTCGCCCAAATTGGGGCTCATCAGATAGGCGCAGTCCTCGAGTTTCTGTCAACCTTATGTTCTACTTGAACCCAAATCGGACTGCGTTCGATTCATACTATCATTCGCGTATCAAATTGGTTTCCATGAGAGACTCAGCTGAAACTCCCGTTTATAACCGAAATCAGTCAACCCCTTTCAGTCATCAAATCCTTCATTTGTGTCCACTCTTATTTCACCAACTTAATTAACCTGGTTGTTCTCGCGTACTATTGTACTCGCAGTTCATTCCATTTTGACATCTGTGTACGGTGGGTGGTTTGGATCGCCACAGCTTACCCGGAGCTCTTTGTGACAGTTGAAAATTGGCTCTATCTTTATCGGACCCCAGTAAAATATATCCCCTGCTTTTGTTGTGCAAACCTCAACAAAGTGACACATCCAGACTTGTTCCGTAGGGCACTACTCATTCTATGCTGGCGTACTTTTGTACACAAGGTCATTTGCCTACAAAGCCTTCACGGACCCGTATCTGGCAGGACCCATGTTTTCGTCCTTGCCTTTAGGGAACCGGATCTTGGATATTCCATCAATACAAGCTTTCTTGGCCAAACTTTACTACTCATCTATGGATATACATTTGCTTTTATACAAGCCGGTTAAAATACTCATTCGAGAATCCCGTAGTGATGACAAAGTACAGAAGACCACCTGTCTTGTCTTGGTAATCGCCTCGTATTCGTGTATGGGTCGTTGAAAACCCAGTAGGTACTGATCTGTTCGTACTATTGTTGTACTACTGTCTCGCCATCATTCCAGTCACAACCGAATGGTGGTCACCAAATTTAAGGACCGCCTTCTCTGACCTTGTTGTTTTACAAGTAACCGGTTAGTCTGCAACGAGATGGATCAACCTCCCAATAAATCTGGACAAAGCATTTGAAACGTGATCCCGCTAGAATCCAATCCCGATGCGTCAACCGCACGGTAGTTGCTCCAAATGCACGCGTCGACTGAAAACCACCATTCACATCCAGAAAGCAACTAGAAAAAGTACGCTGGACTAGAAGGAGATACCAGGTTGAATCAGCCAACAGTTTATATGCTCAGTCGGTGTAAATAAGGGATCTCAAACAGGCGGCTCACGCAATTCATATGTAGCACATCTGTTTGAGTACAATGAGTGAGATCGAGATAGTTCAATGGTTGAGTAACGAATTACTGACCGGAAGGTCCGTCGTTCGAACCCAACCTCCGCATCCCGACTATTCCTGTCTAGGAATGGGCCAGCCCGCATGCTTCCTCTGGGTGACATGGCAGCTCGGCACCGAAAGGGTGCTACAGCTATTACTGCTATAAGTCCAAACAACGTGAACTGCCCCTGGATCTCGCGCCTGCCAATATAAAAAAACCTTCATAAACGAGAGAAGACACGAGGGGGGAGCATGATGAAGAATCTAGACACATCCTAGGCTTTATTTTCTAGTGAAGATAGCTAAGTCCCACTACCATTAGGACCAAACAGCACCTGCCTAGCCGAGTAATGTGAATATCAATGAATAGACAGTTCTAACATTTCTACGCTTCTAACGCCGAAAGTAGAATGCAGGTGTGATCGGTACTGGATCGTTTTTCTAGAACCGATCACGTCTACCACCTAGCCAGCAAAACTACTCACTCACTAAGATGGCTGGCTGTTGAAGTGTATGCACACAAGCTTATTTGGATTCGAACCACGTACCTTACACTCCCCACCTTAGCCGGAGACATTCTACCTTGAGGATGCTAGCAAATCAGACCAAAATCTCGGATATCTTACACGGCAACGTATGCAGCAGGCTATCATTTTCTACAGAACCTTCCCGTTCTTCCTGCCTTTAGTTTTCCCTTGTTTCTAAGCCGTGCGTACGCATTTCTTCACTGGAGTTGGTGTAACCGACAACATACGTGCTCCTAGGTGAGAGGATATCAGTCCCCTGAATCATCAGGTTCCGTTGACTCGACCTGCCAACAAACCCAAATTATCACGAATAACGCTTAGATTTTTGGTGTCACACTTGCAATAGGCGTCCATATTACCTCGATAACGGTTGTCAACTGGCAGATAGCCAACCACTAAGGCCATTGTGACAGCTTATCGTCCGTATCCAATCCTACGTGGATTCATGTCGAGCCTAATACCTTACGGAGCAAAGCAGGGGTCGAAAGACTGACACATGGGTTTCCCACCACATTATACGCACTTGTTTCAGGGTCGTACCATAATACGTGTCCACTAAAGTTGTGCGGGTGTCACGACAGAGATTGCTACCCGTGTCAGACTGAAACAACACTGAAATCAAGTGAATGAATGCTGATCATGGGTGTTGTAGTGCTTGCAACAACAGCCTTTCAACACCACATAATGTATGTGAAGTCGCTCCCACTGGTAGATCCGTTATCCTAGGAAGGGTGGACAAAATGAGACGTCACCAATTTGTGCCTTTGGAACCAGCACATTTTGTCCACCCATGCTCGCAATCCTGATATCGAGTGGTTGCTCGCACACGGACACACTGTACCTTCGTAAAGCGACCAAGTGACGGGAACCCTGTCTTGGTGTTTGCCCAGCTGCATAGCCCCAAATCTAACCCTGCATTTGCCTAGGCCCGTTGTCCGCACACATTCTGTCGTCATGCTTAAAAGACGGAAGAGGATCCAGAGAGCCTACCAAGTCGCTGGTGGCAGTCCTTAGAGATGAATGCATCCAAGACATACGAAAAATTGTACGCCGTTCATAATTCAACAGCCGCTCACCGTCAACATTAGATCGTCCCACCAGGAAAACAATGCATTTAGTAGTGCTTTCTGGTTGATTCACTAAACCAGGTACGGTGGACTGGAACACATCTCCATTTACCGTCAGGGGACATGTCACTATCCTTCAGAAAGAAATACGAGCACTGTAACTCAAGTACAACTGTTACAGTATTGTGTGGCACATTCGAATACTTCACGAGTGCGGTGTAGAACGTCGAATAACGACTACCGATAAAGCAAGATATGGAACAGAGAATTGATTTGTCTTAGTTTGACGAATAATTCTAACGAGACCGCCTTCCGCGAACCGTTCGTCCCCCAAACCAAGTGCATAGAAAGCGAAGTGAGCAAGGCCCGTTGGCGAGGCGTAGGCCACTTGCGTTCGTCCAAGTGGAGAGGGGTGTGGACACCTCTCCTAGAACCTCTTACCTGGGCCGTTCTATGGAAAAGATGGCAGTCCCACCACTTGTTGGCACGACTGGACCCCAAGCGGGGACGATAGCGACACGCGAGCTTGGTAGTCAGGTTAGTGAGACGATCACGGAATAAATATGCCGCCGAGCATGGCTAAACAAGCTATTGATCAGCTGTTCCTTTCTCAACGCCACGTCACCAGTTAGCAACATGCCTTCAGGACACTTGAACCACCAGCGCCCCACTGGCGAGTCGGACTTCATTCAGAAATTTGCCTGGTCATATCGTAACTACGAAACAACTACCATGCTGGAGATGACTTGCCAAGGGGAGTGAGTTTGAAGTCTGCCCAGAAAGACCCGTTGGTCTCGGAGGGCTGTCACCGGAGACCTTTGCCCATTGTCAGAAAAAATCAAACTGACCGCATGCCTATCAAACTTCCCAACTGCCATTAACCGACCAGACCAGTAATCAATCCTTGCGCAGTATTTAAGCGAGGGCCCAGAATTTGACTGATCAATTCAAAAGCTAGTAGAAACATGGCGGGTGATCGATAGCCCGATGACAAGAAGCTTCACGCTACACATTCGTACAAACCAGCTGAATGTCAATACGGACCTCTTCCCAAACATCAACTAAACTCATGTTGGAAGGGATTCAGGGTGATCTCCGTAAACGGGTCAGTCATTGCAGGCATGCTACACCCTACTTCCGGGCTCAAAATAACGATCAGAAAGTGCCACCGCTCCAATAACGGGAAAGCTGTAGAGCCAGAATTAGTTCACCGAGCAGCTCAGACTAATCTCGCGAAGCAGCAGCGTACTCAGCCAGGCAGATGATCGGAATGACGCCAAAATTAGGACCCGAGCCGGTGAGAAGACGCGAGCAACTGGCGTTAGGTAGCTATCAAGATGGAGGAAGAACGATATTTCGGAATATTGGTCGACCTGGTGAGCAGACCAAGATGTGGTTTACAGGAACATGGAGTGTGACGCAAACCTAACACGATACTTGGCGCGACTGCGTTGCCTCAGTTTACAAGTGTCACGCACAACCCAACCGATCTTCAGATATTAGGACAATGTCTTCAACACACGTGTATAATAAAAATAAAAACAATGCAAAGCAGAGGTAATGCGCATTTAAAGTAAATGGCAATAAAACCAGATGTACTAGGAAAAAACGAACAAGCAAAAAACAGGCCCATAAGTTCAAAGGTTGCCGCCATTGAACAGTGTGCACTGGTGGTAGGATGGCCGAAGATAAATTGAAAATCTGAAATGTTACTAAATTAGAAAAGTAATGAATGCTGGTGGTATTTTTGTAAATCAAAAGAGTACAAACGACAGACTACAAAAAAGAGCGAGACAAGGCACAGGTGCGACATAATCGGAGTGTGGGAGTGAACACGCAAGAACGCACATGAAGAGGCAAACTGGTTCGAATGAAGAACAAACCAAATGCGGTAGGAAACTTTGCAGGCCAGCTGCCTGTCAAAGTGAAACGGAACGTATGGTGGTGAACAGACTCTGAGCAGTTGGGAGGAAACTGGGCCTGGGGGCCAAATGGGGAAGCAGTTGACGAAGGAATGGAATCCGAAGTCCCCCACGGCCAGTGATCTGCTCATAGATACAAAAAACGCAGTACCAGTAGAACCGGTGTTGACACTAACCAAGATGAAGGCGATATAACCATACACGGTGGGAAGATGGGGTAAGCCGGCCGATTGTTTCGGAAATGCATTGTGCGGGGATCGGACGCAAAAGCGCTCCGCACAAGTCTTTAATAGAACAGCAATCATCCGAGATATGCAGTGTCACGGGTGTCATGGGCAGGGGGCCGCGGAGTGGAGGAATAAAATGAACAAGCAGCCTCAAGAAGATAAACACAGGGTAAATGCAACTGTGATAGGAAAAGAATGACCAGAGATAGAGATAACAGGAACGAAATACAAGGCACCCAGTAGCAGTAATGGTAGACAGAGATGAAGGAAGATAGGCACGGGCGCAATGCGATGGAATGATAATTGATTAATCCACGCCATGAAGTGCGTGATCTCAAGAAACTCAAGTGTGATTATGACGATGCAAACTAATAATTCAGGCAAAACAAAGTAAAAACTATCGGACGCTGTTGGAAAATAAAAGTATCTACAGAACAATAGTAGCAGCAGTATATAAAGATTATAGAAACGAAAACAAACAAGTCAGTGTAGTAATGGTAGGGAAACCGGCGAGCAGCCCTGAAGACAGTCAGCGAACCGGAGACAAGGGAGAAAACCAACACTCTATAGTGAACAAAGTACCGGAAAAGGAATGGCGATAGGTGCGCTTGGAGTAAGCCGCCCGCCTCACACAACAAAGAAAGAATCAGTAGGAGCAGCAACACCAATAAGGGGATGCCTCGTGGCCAAATCTACGTGAAATAGATGAACACGAAAACATGTAAAATGTACCTCGTAATCAAAATAAAAAATAAAATAGAAAAACACCGTTCAACGGAATAAGGTTGATTCAACTTTAGCAGCATCATTCACGTAAGCCCCCAGCATCAACCGGATCAGCGTCTGATGCAAGTAACTTGGAGAAATTGACCAGATCGTGGGGGTTGAGGGTACCACTACACTCACCACTGCCATCACGTTCGCTTGCGTTCTGAGTCAAATCAGCGCTTTCTGGTGCGGTAGTACCATTTCGATTCAATATAGTGCAAACTGCGCGTGGGGTGCTCGGTGTCGACGAGTTAAGCTTGAGAGTCTCATCAGCATCTTGAGAAAGCTGTTGACCAAAACCAACTGGCTGTTTAATGGACACATCGGAACAAACGGTGGTGCGGGGTGAAGTGTGATTTAAGTAAGGATTTGTCATTGGCGGTATGAACGGCGTAGTCAGATGATCGTTTGGGAACATACTCAGTTGGGCTTCCCATTCCGGAATTTGCCTTAGGGATACATTGCGACCACCACCTACTACGACGACTACGTTTGCCGGGCGGGGAATACGTCCCTCTAGCTGCAAACGGCCAAGGACCCCTGAGTAAACTGCAGACAAAGCGGCTCCGCACGCAGGTTCAACCAGCATGCCGTGGTCATCTGACGAAGGTAGATGGAATGAAGGGAAATTATTGAGGTCAATCAAGAATCGTATTACTCCAGAGTTCATGCAAACATGAGAACAATGTTTGTTGGAGTCATACATACACATGAGAACAATGTTTGTTGGAGTCATACAACAGGCACTTATGACGTGAAAAATTTATTCGCAGTGGAAATGAATGCAACATCATTTCTTATAGAATTCACTGCTGTGTTGTCAACCCCGGAATAATTTTAAACACTCACATTTCAACCAGATAGCACAGACGGTGAGTGGTAGCATGAATGACATTGGCGTCGACTAGCTGCCACATCCCCAAGCGAGCACAGCAGGGTCGCGGTGAATCGACGAACACTCCCGTGCTAGTAGTAGTACTGTCTGGCTGCTGACATGAAATCCGAGGGGCCCAAACAGTACACATACAGACACGTTTCATTATAGGTGTGATCGAAATTGAGCACCGGCATTCCACTATTGCACACCGCCTCCGGTTACTAGAAGAACCAACCCCTGATCATCATAGATATATGCGCAATCTGGATAGAACCGGAGTTATGACTACTTAATCTCGCATCTGACGGCGAATGAAGCTATGTACGAGATCCGTCAGCTGTGTCCGTGTCGAGATCAACATCGAAGTCGTTTCGTCTCTGTATTTACAAAAGTAATTCATCTGTATTTAAGACTCATCTAGCTAAGGAAACTGACTCACCGAGAAAACGTTTGACGGCATCTAAAGCCTCTGAATCGGTGCAGATGACGGGGGTCAGTGACTGCAACTGGGCGAGATTCCAGCTGCGGTGCGCTAAAACTGGGGCTATGAGGGAAGTAGCAATACTATTGACGCGAGGGACCAGAAGCAGTTGTCCAGCTTTCATAGAACGACTGAGGCAATCGGCACCTTCAGTCTCCACAGCGACCACATGGGTTGAAGACCAACCACGGTTCCACAAACCCTGAAAGATGAAAGCGTAAATAACCAACGTAGCAAAATTTGCAGGAAGTATTCGATCATAGGAAAGTCTATTGACATGATTGTTCTGCTACTACTGCTACCCAGAGCACCCGAAATTCCGAGAAAAAACCGTATGGTTACTGTTGCATTATTCCGCTAGTGTGGTATCAGTAGCAGTGGACGTGTGCGCAGTGTTCAGGCACATTTGCTGATGAATCACCGAGCTCATTGGCTTCAGTCACACAGTAATGTAAAGCAACTCGAAGCCCACCGTAGCAGGATACCGTAAAAACCGCTGTTTAGGACACTAGTAAATAAGTTAGTCTACGTCGCCGCCTATCACTGCAGTTCCTGATTGTGTTCACTGATGAATGGATTGGGACTGGAGCGCTGCCCAGTGGTGGCTTCTAATAATGGGTGGGAGCGATCGGGTTCTGTGTGACGCAAAATTAAGCGAGGAGAGCAGAAAACGCATATCCATGGGGCACACTGACTAACCACTCAAGTTGTCTCACCGTGAGGATAGTTGGGCTGTCGGATTTGACTCTTCTGCAAACGAAACTTCACCACTACCGTTGCCGATCGCTGTCAGTGTGTGACAGCAACCTGGAATATTATTTTAGCCAGTGAATCATTACCCAGCATAGTCCCCGAAAAAACGCAACGTTGTCTGTGACACTACTATGGTGAGTTATTTCGACAGCATAGAAATAGCCCATTTTGAAGCTCTAACTGAAACATGGGTCAATGTCGTTGGCGCCCAGCCATGACTTGAATAGTATAAGTGGTACATCAGACAAAGTTGTTCTTTGCAAATCTGAAGATGCCTTAAAAATAGGACCATTTGGAATAAAAAACGTGGCAGAATTCATTCGGCCACCTGGAAACCAAACTGACATTTTAGTAAGAGCTACATGCAGAAATTAATAATAGTAGCATAGAAAGGCAACATCTCCACCAAAACAAAGGCCGGACCACTCCATCTACAGTGCAGTGGCTTCGAAAGGAGCGACTACCTCGGTGGTTGTAGCACCTGCGGACGCGTCTGACATGTTAGAAATCAGGTGGCTGTTGATTGACAAATAATACATGCAACTGGGCCACGAATGTTTCAAAATATGTCAAAGGGTATAAACAAGAACAACTGACACTTTCATCCAGAAGCGACAAGCTGGAAAATTCAACATGACTTACTTGGATTATGCCAGCCAGTAAGCCGCCACCACCGACGGCCAAGATGATGACATCAGGTTGCCCAACGTCGGGCGCCAATTCGTCAACAATGACTTCGTACCCTTCCCATAGATCAGGGTGATCGTAGGGATGAAGTAGGCGTATCGACGAATCACCTGGGTGACCAGCTTGGAGATCATTGACTAGCTGCTCGGCTCGATGATTCGCCTCCAACCAATCGGACCCATGAACAACTACTTTGGTGTCTGGAGCATCAATGGCCAGACGTCGACGAACTGTGTTTTCGACAGGCTCCGGTATCACTACAGTGCACGTAAGACCATAAGCCTGAGCACAGAATCCAGCAGCAACTGCAGCATTGCATCCACTAGGGCACACAACATGAGTGACCCCCGAGGCCGCCCACTGGAAGACGAGGCAAGATAACAGAGATCGACAGACGTCAGCTGCGAGTAGAATGTCACGGAGAGTGTTAAATATGGAAACATTCGCATGCATCACTGCCATGAAAGCGTTCAGCTGTAGCACCCTTCCGGCGCCTAACTGCCATGCCACCCGAAGGAAGCACTGCCATGCAAACACGCGGCACTACGACTAAGAAAGGCCAAGGGGCCCAAGTTTATAATAATAATAACAATAATAATCGTTCAGCTGTACCACCCTTTGGGTGCCTAGCTGCCATGCCACACAAAAGAGGCACGAGGACTGGGATATTGCCAGGTCGCCCAAGCCTAGACAGGGGAAGTTGAGTGGCAGAGGTCGGGTTCGAACCACGGACCTTCTGGTCAGCATATTCGCGCTCTAACCATCTCGACCCTAGTGCCAACCAACCAACCAATATTTCTAAGCCACTGTGCGAACCATGAGGACAGAAAATATTGAAAGCATTTGGAATCGAATGCGAAAAGGGCGTTTCAGAAACAATACTATTTTGAAAAAAAAACGTGTCCTTAGTTCACCAATCAATCCTGTACATTAGATTCAAATGGTGAAATGGCTTCACTCTGATCTAGTGAGTTTTCTGGTCCGTTTGATCGATTCACCATCATCTCTTCAGCTGCAAGCATGCGTGGATGTTTTAAAGTGGTCACAGTTGCCACTGATGAGCTGGGGACATAGAAATAGATAACGACGAAAGAAAAGCAGGAGCTTGTACAACTGACGCGAGTAAAAGGGGACGTAAAATTGGGGAGACCCGGAAGGTAAGCTACGCAGTGAAAGCAATATCTGGGATGCGTGCTCACGATTTTATCAGCTCGCCTCAAATGCGCAGCTATCTACCCCAGCTCATCAAATCATCGGTGAACGAAACCCACCTCCTCAAACCATCGGTGAACGAAAGTGTGACAACCACTGTACAAGTACGCGGTTCTTAAAGCTAACTACGGTGATGATGCTCACCACTGGGCCTTCTGTCAAATTCTATAACCGTTGATGAATTCCGGTCATTTTCATCGTCACTATGAACCAGCAAATATCCCGAATTGCAGGTATCCGTGTCTGCGAATCGATAACCGTCTTGTTTTCAGCGATGAATCCCCAGATAGATTGAAATACGAGGTTCGGCGTCTGAATTGATGGTGGTGACACAGCTGACCTCCACAATCACAACGCCAAGCTTGGCAAGGAACCTCCTCAAACACCGTCTGGCTTGGGAAGAACACGAATACGCAGATTCAGCTGGATGTGCTGCTAGTTGTGAAATGTTAAGACAGCATTGCTGGACATTCCTGATGGGAGATGACCTTGCGGGTATTGGACATACCAGTGTCCAATGCAAAAGGACGCTGTAGGGCTCAACTAAAGACCGGCTGCAGGTTCGAGGTCGCACACTCGCCATCTGGGTATTGGAGCGAACACCAGAATCGTCAAAATCCCTAAATCTTTCGGAGCGACCTGAAGTATGTGAACGACATTGTTCTCATTCTTGAGAAGTAACGGGCAACGCAAGCATTCCTAGAAAAGCTGACCAAAGTCATCTAGACCTATAAGTTTAGTCCATTGGAACCAACGGGCCCTAAATGGCATCCAAATCAAAAAACGCACCCAGCATAGTACACAAAAGTAGCCGAATTACCGCCTGCCGAGACGAGCGCCGTTTTCCGTGCCCAATTCGGAGTGACGAAAACCTTTAAGTAAACGGAATTCGACATGATAGACGGGAACGAAGCGTTGTTCGACCTACAGGTTGAGGCCTATCCGGATTGCCCGGTTGAGAATTGGAGGTGCGGGCAGCTTGAACGTTTGTGGTGGCCTAGTCCAAGGCACCCTAACTGTCCCATTTCTTTGCACTATGATACTTCATTGAAATAGACTGACATGACTGCGCGACAGTAAAGCATTACTGTTGTCATGTTGTGTTGCTATCAACGATGAGCTCCAAACGCCTCGCATTTTTTCAGGCCGTTGCGCAGGGAGGAACACTGGACCATCCCAGTGACACAATGCTCGGGTATTTTTTAATACCTCCGAGAGATGTAGACAGTCTGTTCACGATCATTTTCCTCACACAAGTTTATTTCGGGCATGTGTACTATGAAAAAATCGTCCAGCTATAGCACCCTTTAGGTGCCTGACTGCCATGTCGTCAGGAGGAAGCACGAAGGCTGGGATACCGCTAGGTTTCCAAGCCTAGACGAGAAAGTCATGATGCAGAAGTCGGGCTCGAACTACGGACCTTCCAAGCAGTAAATTCGCACCCTAACCACTGAGCTTCACTAGGCCTTTTTGCTGTAACGGTGATGAAACCGACAACAATCTAATCTCAGAACTTCTCAAAACCAACGAAATTCGTATGCTAAGCGGGACATCCCTGGTGTCTGCGCAACAGTGGTTGAACACATGTAGCAAAACAGCTGCGGCAGGTGCGTCTCGCCAGTCCGGTCAACTTCCCTTTTGAAGAATCTGTGGGATTTCCCTCGGTGGATTCTATCACTTTTCTCGGGCATATGTATTTCGAGGAGCCTTCGGTAATTTGCCACATTTAGCTGAACCGTTATCTCACATGACGGAGAATAATTAACTGAATGAGTGACTAATGCCGGCTAATTCATCTACTTTCACGAAATTTAACATACACAGCTCGTCACTACTGTGAATCTCCACTCACAACTTAAAAGCTATCCGCCACAGCCTGCAAGATGTCCGGCGAAAACTCGGGTACTAATATACCTAACGTCCATCCTATCGTGTCCATACATAGTGGGACGTCATACGAGTGACATTTTCCAAGTTGGCTTGGGGAAACAAACAGCGAGATCTGAGAGGGTACAGCCAAATTCAAAAGATAAGTCGTCGGTGGGATCTCAGGCTTCCGGATTCGAGGCGCGGAACACGTTGCTGGTCAACGCGATATGGAAAGTTTAAGCTCTGATTCGTGGCTCAAAGGATCGAAATGTTATACCAGGGAACAACGTCTGAGCTTACCACATATATGAAGAACTGATATTGGAAGTCTATTTTACACAGCAACACATCTGAATTTGGTGATTGAGTCGCCCTGGTCCCGTTATGTTACGGTAAAGACGGCGAGACTCACCTTGCGGCAAACATTTTCCATTCCTCGCACTTTAAATGAGCCAGTGGGCTGCAAATTCTCTAACTTGAGCCACACATTCACTTGACATCCACGCTGTGAGGACATAGAAGATAATACTGTGCTTGCAATGACCGGTGTTTTGATTGAAAGACGCTTCACGGTATTCGACAGCAAACTCGAAGCAATAGAATCGGCGCCTCGGGCTGCGTCAGACCCTGAAGCAAGCACAGAGCGGTGAGGAAACGTCCATGTTTGTGATTGGTTGGCCGTCAAGCCACGTAGGGAATGCTCAAGCCTGGAGGCTTCTTGCTCAGATGCTCGATGGACAGCTAATGCATTCACAAGGGAAAGGTCACGACTGGCAAAACGTTCATTACCACCCATCAAATTGGACGTGTTCGAGGCCACTTGTCCATCAAGAAGTTCCAAGAGCTCCAATGGATTTCCTTGGTGGTTCAGAATTGACTGCCCGTCACCTAAAACAGAACGTATTAATGTGTTAAACGTGAACCCGACCTGAGCGTTATACAAGGCATCCATTAGGGTCAGAACTAACCTTTGTTGCGGATTATAGCTCGTGGGTGTGGAAAACTGCTGGTTGAATGTAACTCAGAAGACAATTGCAATGAGGTGGGATCCACCGACTTAGACAGTGGTCCTAAGAAATAAATAAAATATACTGCTAAAGCTCACCATTGGGCAAACAGTTTGACGATCCCAAGGCCTTTCGATTGAGAAGATTACTGAGAACCTCAGATTCAAAGTGCTCTGCAGAGTTTTGAGAATTCGGTAAGCGAGAAAGGCCGAAAGCAGGCGACTGGCGAGATGGGAGGCAGAACAGTCCGTATGTTTCACGTGTAACCGATCCTATTATACGTAAACGCAATGGAGAAGACCACTCCGGAGCATGATAACCATTTAGACGAAAAACAGATTGCTCAGCGCTGAAACATTGAGAATCAAGAAGACGGTACCTACCTAGATCGTTCCTCAAATATCACGGAGGCTGTCGTCGTCAGACGACTTCCCTCAGCTGATTCTGAGCTCATATCGCTTGCAGCGCCGTTAAGAGCCGGAGAACTCATGCGCGCCTTATGACTCGGGGGTGACTCAGATAACTGTGGTGCTAAAAGCCGGACGAGAATGACGTTCCCGAAATTATTGAAAAGTCGCTAAAAAAGTTAGAAAAGTTAATGAAAACTTACCAGAAGATCTGCTTCCGTCCATTCCATCGGAATACCCACAACAAACACTTCCCATCCGATAACATTCTCGTTGGTTACTTCGTTGGTCAGACACCCAGCAGCACCAACAGTATTAGCCACAGAAGGCAAACGATGACTAGGGGTGAAGCGTCTACCGCCTGAACTGGCATAAGCCACACGCAGCCTTTTCTGCTCAGTCTCATAGCCGTGATACATCTGGATCGCCAGGGCGGCATGCTGAGGGTTGACAAAGTCAACAAAGCCGTAGCACAAGCTAGCGCCGGTGTTCTACCACGGTGAAAACGGAACAACGCACACTTACCTTGTCCCGAATGAGTTTACATTGACGGATAGGACCGACGCGTTCAAAAAGCCTCTGGAGGTCGTTTTGATCGTAGCTTTGTGGTAAGTAGTTTATGATTAAATTTGTACGAGATCGATCCTCATTGAAGAAAACACTGCCTGGATTACTGGCAGCGTTCAGTTGCGTGGACACATTGAGTCCCAGGTACTTTATCCGCGCTGCCACTTCGTTGCTAGACAGCCCGTTCATACCTATCATGGGAGAGCTCGAGACAGAATCCTGGAGCGGAATTGATGGAAAGACGTCTGAAAGACTGCCATTTACGCAACCATTTGAGTGCATTTCGCGAAAAAATCGTCACTATATGCAGATGACCGCTGAGTATCAGCAGAGCCGAAGTAAGTCACGCAGCGCACCTTCCAGACCGAAGCACCCGGGGGTTTCCAAAATCTAATAATCAAAACAAACAGTCCGCCTTGTTTCGAAATGGAAAACGAATGTTCGCTTGCAGAACGATGGTTTCTTTCTTGTTTTGTGCAAAAACTATCATATTCTTCGGAGATGGTGTGCATCCTATTTGAACTATGACGGCGGCGTTTTCGAAATTTCACTATGGTGCCGCGCACATGATTCGCACAATGAAATAGAATTTTCGAGAGCTACGACGTTTTCCTGATGGACCAGAGCAATAGACCAACTGGGTTGCGACTACCAGTTCATATTTTTGAGCTACATTCAGGCATCTCGGGGTTTCATCGATGCTGGGAAATTAGTCCATCAGACAATTCCGCCAGGGGTATGATTGCTCCGATGGACAATGAAGCTTGGTAGCTTGCACCAAATTGAACGTAGATTTAGATGATTTTTGGTCCGAGCGCGTAGAAAAAAATGCAACATTTTGGCGCGAAAGGTTTTACCATGATCTCAAATGTTCTGCAGCTGCGAGCAGTGTGCGGCTAATAAGTACAATACGGTGCAGCGGGTCAGTGATTGAGTCTCCACATTGGTGTCAACAAGTAGGGCATCGTCCAATTATTTAAGTGGAGAAATCCAGTACGGGTCAAAAATTGGACGGAGCATCGCAATAACCCATTGCGATATAACAACGCGAAAGATAATAATATGCGTCTGGCCTCTGAAATTGTTGCACGATGTCCATAACCATATTGCACATTATCCAAGAGTTTGAACCAAGGTAGAAATAAAAAAGGAGGTTCAAGGCGCATCAGAAGTGCGACGCCTATAAGTCTGCTTGTATTCTCCTGAACGCATCCGTCTCTGACATATTTTCTGGTGCTGTGCTGATGGATTTTTGCGTGATTCAAGAAGTAACTACCCGTGAAAAACGTGAAAAAATCCCTTTTGTCCAGCTCCTGGATATGCCTTTAATCAATGTGCCTATTCTTTCATCAATGCAGGCCGATCACTAGAAGCAAACCGGGATTTATTCTACCTAACCTACGGGACGTGAGTCCGCTCGGGCTACACGTTTCAGAGATTTGTTGCTTGTCGCTTTTCTGAGTGATTTTGGAAGTTTCTTGACCACCTTGATCCGCATATGAATACCGGTTTACGACCTTAAATAGTGGCATCGATTGGCGGTCCACGGCATATCTCAAATGGAAGATAATATTTACAGAGTTTAAAATATAAATTTTACCCCTTTATGTCCGCTATGCTCGTTGGACGTAACAAATGAGTTGAGTTTGCCCACCGAGTTTAGGCACTACCCTGTCATCTGGGGATCCGGCCTCCCGCCCAGTATACTAATCGCAGCTCACTGGATGTATTATTCAGCATTACTGCTGATATGTGTCTCTGTGGACAATCAATATGCTCACTTACGCGCAGGGATTCGGAAGATAATGCACCGTCTTTGAATATCTGCGCGTAGACTAGCGCTCTCCCGGTGGGGATATCACTCATTAGAAAGCAGGACGTCACTAAGCTCGATCACGTCACAAATTGCAGCAAAAGTGCATGAAGCTATGACATCCATAATTTTTCTTTATGGTAAGTGTGCTTGCTGTCACTTACCTTTACCACTTGTCGGAACCACGAGGCCCGTGTCTATGCATAACGCTGATTATGGGGTGACAAAAAAGCATGATAGCCTGACCTAACAGCCAAAGAGGGCCCCTCATCATTGTGGCCGTGTACGTTGCCGCTTAACCTTGTCCGTTCCGAAAAGTATGCAAGACCAACATTGTTGAAGAGTGTTTATCTACTTGATGCAGTTGTACAAGCACAACTGAGAACACCCCCGTAACATTTTGCATTAATCACTCTCACGCGGCGATGAATCTTGAATGAAAATGTCAATTCGTTAGTCCTGAGTTATATCTTCGTTGAAAATTCTCAGAATTCCTAATGTACCGAAACCGAATTTGCCCACTTGTCACTTGGTCTTATCGTCACCAATGGAAGAACCATGTGTTCACTGATGTTGCGGTGCAAAGGCTAAGTGATCTTACGGATCATCGGACACAGCGAAGTTAAAGCTGAGGAGAGATATGAACAAGGCAGGCAGGTTGTATAGAACTGATTCCTAGGATACAAGTACCTCATACACTATCGAACGTGTGCTCATTTTCCTTCTTGATGCTGACACTCTATAGTTTGATAAAGACAACAGCTCCATCGTTCTCACCGTAACCTGGAATCCTCGCATACTCAACCGCAGCAGAACTCTCTTTGACATCGATTTTCGTCTCCCGTGCTTGCTTCCCTAAACCGACTATTTACAATGTTCAGGACCCGTTCAAAGCTAGAACGCGCACTCATATATCAGACACACCCAACCAGTTGAAAAGCGCCAGCTGTTCCGGGTGCTTGTCATATGAGTTTGCCCCACATCAGAGTAAACTTTCCTGCCGACGTACTGCCAGTCATCTTCATTTTACAATAGTGTCTGAAATACCGGGGTGCATAGGCGTTTAACAAAGCCTCTCATTTTGCCATCTTTTGGGTGATGATGATCTAACTGAGGGCTTCAAGGTTTACTGAGTCTGATTGCCTCAGGAACATATCCTTCATCTCTATTCCAAATAACACAATCAAAACACCATTATTCTAGTCTTTCCGCTCAAAGCTCTCGACGACTTTTGATTCCCCATTATCTAAATCTTAACTGTGCCTTGTCTGCCGATCCACATTCGTCCCACCCGGTCAGCCATTTCAGCCACTAGCCATCTTTGAACATCCACCGACTCGTTCCGTACCATGTCCTCCCCTTCTGCATTTCTCACCTCGACGATTTGGTGAGCGATTGACAGCTCTTTCTTCAGCTGTTTTCATTATCCCCAAAACCACCCCTGTCTCACGGTGAGCCCCATGCCTTGCTTTCTGGCGTGATTCGGACTTATTATTACTCCATCTACTCCATACTCTCCGAACATACGCCCAGCCAACTCCGCTTCATGAAGCACGATCGCCCCTCAACAATTTCCTTCAATGCACCAGTGAATTATTACCCAGCATAGTCCCCGAAAAACGCAACGTTGTCTGTGACAATACTGTGGTGAGTTATTTTGACAGCATAGAAATAGCCCATTTTGAAACTCTAACTGAAACATGGGTCAATGTCGTTGGCGCCCAGCCATGACTCGAATAGTCTAACTGGTACATCAGACAAAGTTGTTCTTTGCAAATCTGAAGACGTCTTAAAAATAGGACCATTTGGAATAAAAAACGCGGCAGAATTCATTCGGCCACCTGGAAACCAAACTGACATTTTAGTAGGAGCTACATGCACCACAGGTTAAGTGAACCCCCTAAATAGGACGACTAGCTCACAAGTGAAACCATTAGTAATGTGAATGACATACACAACAAATTGAAAATAGTAGCTTTTGTCGATCCGATGCGTCCCGGGCTTAGGCTTGTCCTGGTTGTGACATATATCCCGGGGGATAATCTCAGAAATCCAAAGGACCAGTTATAGCAAGGAAGAAATTCTCTCATGTGTAATTTAACAATGACCTTCTAAACAAACACCGTGTGACATCTCAGACTCAACTAAATTTACAAAGCCGGTCTGCTTTTCCTTAGGCTGTAAGCGTGGCGTGCCTAGGTCCCTTCATCGCCCAAACACGCAACATGAACATATCGCTGAATGCTTTGAACTGCTGATTCCACTAGACGAATCCAAATTTTAGGATTCGTTTACAACTCCTCCCGCGCAGCATGCACTGTCAGCAAGAAATGCACACACCCACTTGGTATGCTGACTTTCACCGCAAACTCTAACTGCCTTCCTCTACATCTCCGTTGCCCACTTTGTGAATGAGAATCAATGAACAGTACCAAAAGCTGTCTGTTATTGTTTTCTCATTCCCGGCACGCTCAAGTAGTTTATACTTTCATCTTTCTATAAGCTACCAGTCAACTACCTGGTCGCACGAACCACTTATAAGTACGCATACTCCTTAATCACATAATTTGGACTATTCACTCACACCTTGCCCTTCGTACTCAGATTCATGGGCGACTGCGCAACTAACTATGGCCTTATTGACGCAAAATTTAGCTAATACATATCCCTAGTATTCACATATGGCCACACCAGTTTGCACCGACCGGATACAGTCACTTCCTGCTACTGCCACCTGAAAGTCGGTTACTGCTTTTGAAAAGAATGGTATTGCCCCATCGAAACACTCGAAAACTGCACCCAATCCCATTCGCCTGCCATTTTGAGCTCAGCCTTAGTCATACCCTGGTTTCCTCTATTGAGCCTTCCTGACTTCCAATTTAGAGTCTCATGTCCAGATGCGGCTGTCCTATCGTCCCGTCTGACTGACAGCATTGAAACACGCTGCGTGTAATGACGGTATTTTTTCTCAGCGAAGGTCTCGATTTGAGCCTCTTAAGCTAGCATTCACGTAAAAACAACCACCAAGGGCAAACAAGGTATACTAGCACCCCAAAACTAAGTCATATATACGGGGTAGGCTGCAGTAACATTCTGAAAATTCTGACGCGTTCTGGATTTGACATTTTAACCGGCATTCGGCAAATACCGGGTCATGATTGACTGGTGGGTCCAAACATTCGACCATTCAGATCTCGGCTTGATACCGGGCCGGCGAGCGTCCCGATTTTTGGCCAATCTTGCGTGGAATGGGCTTCTCGGCCGTTGCAGCACCTGACTGCGAGCGGCAAAGGAGGATCCGTGTGGCGATCCGCCTAATACTGCGTTCTCGATGGAGCCGATTATACCCGTGATCCATACAAGCCTTACCATGTCTAGATTCAATTACCAATCCTGAATGGTCTTACAATCTTATCTGACTTACCCAACACGTTCATGCACGAGTCTTCCAAGAACGCGTGTAACACGACGCGACTACTAATCGCGGCAAGTATTTACAGCCTGATAGATTGCAGCATA
This sequence comes from Opisthorchis viverrini, assembly GCF_000715545.1. Lineage (NCBI taxonomy): Eukaryota > Metazoa > Platyhelminthes > Trematoda > Opisthorchiida > Opisthorchiidae > Opisthorchis > Opisthorchis viverrini. Next base: position 294,863 of record NW_008751777.1, on the reverse strand, counting down.
TATAGCATTTCTCAGTGGGTTTGTGATACGCCCCACAAGGCCATCTAAATCCGGTAAATTTGCTCCAAAACTAAAAAATACTGACCCTTATTTGCACTCTACGTTTATTCTTCTCACAAAGCCACTAATTCTTTCCAAGGCACTGTTAGGAAATCATTATATTGGTGGAGACAGAGCACCACCAGACACCCATGACAGCGGGCGCTCACTGCCGTAAAAGAACCTACCAGTCTTATTGGCCACAACGAACTCTTCAGCCTTGTCGCGGGCGACGCTCAACTTAAAGATAGGGGACTTTTCATACACAAGTCGCAAAAGCTGCTCAGTTTGGAATATGCGTGGCGCAATTATGGTTCACGTAGTTCCTCAGGAAGGAGCCAACTTCTCCACAGAGTTGTTCATTGTCTACACAGACAAATCATACTTAACCATGAAAATCATTAGAGATATATCTCCCGCCCCCAAAGGGGACCTAGAGTAGGCTTGAACAACTTTTAAAAAATCGCTCGTGTGTGGGTGGATTTCAAGGTTTTGAGTAAATACCACGAAATGCTAGAACTTAAAGTATTTCTCTTCATTCAAATTATGTTTTTGAGACATTTTTGGCGTACTTCTAAGGATTGCCTTGCCGCACAAGGGCCATTCAAAGGCTTGAAAAAGTAGTTCTCATCCTTTCAGGTACATGGGAAGTCATAATTCGCCTACACTAGCGTAAAATTGTCACCTTCACTCGCATTAAGAGCTAGATCACTGCTGTCGAAAAATGTCTGAGGAGGATGTGAAGTAATGTCATAGGTGGCGCGTGGCAAACCGTCAGGCATAGCCATAATTGTACAATCAGAATAAAGGCAAAACCGATTGCAGTTGTGGGTGCCCAGCAGTTCGCGGAAATGACACAAATGAAGTCATGCGCAAAACGGCACGATCCAGATAATGAAGACAGAGAAATAAAGTTAGCGGGTTCTTTTCCAGGTTGTAAGAAACACGCCAAACCGATGAACGATCAGGCCGATATGCTTTGAAGATGATGTACAAACAAAAAACGGGGAAAGACATACCAAGAGACCACGGCCGGCATGTGATTAGAAAATGTAAACTCGGAATAGAAGAAAACAGAAAAACAAACCTTGGGAAGCAGGATTACTTCAGTGATCCTACCGGGCAACTTGAACCAAAAGTGGAAACTATTGCCTAGGCTGAGTACCTTTGGACGGTTGGGCAAGTGGCCAAGATCATGAGAAACGAAAGTGAGGGTAACGAACTGGAAGAAAGAATTCACAACGAGGATAAGTGGATACTGTCGTCTCAAACTTGCGGTTTCCAGCGAAACTGGTTGGACTTACCTTTGGCGGCGTCTCAGCTGCGTCCGGCGCATAATTTCTTCGGGAGGTCGAGGTAATGCTAAAGCAGAGGACTGCATGTAAAGTGTTGGGAATCTCATGAAATTAATGGAGAGCGTAAACCCAAGGCGTAAGGGGGTAAACGATTAAAAATGGGGGAAGGGTTGAATGAATTCAAATGAACTCCTCCAAGCGGCGGTCGGCGCCAGGCGAGTGTATTTCGCAGCTGGGGTTCTGAGGGTGCTGGAAGGGCTAACCCGGAGAACCGGAAAGCTGCTTGTGAACTTGCCATGAAATTCTGCATGACAGTGCCGTGCAATCATTGTGGTTATACATTTCAGCTCCCGGTCGGGTCCATATTAAACGTCATAGCTGGGGTAAGTAGGCAGGTGGGGTGAAATTCTGTGAGTGGCAGAATTTTTGGGTAAGCGGGCTAGTCCGCACACGTTTACCCAGTGACGGCTCACATGTAAACTGATTGGAACCAGTGGTGTTGCGTTTTGGAGGAATTCAGGTGCAAAAGATGGTTGATAGGGTGAGGCAATATCTATGCATACGGCCAAACCAGCACCGTATCTAAATCCTTAAATTTATGAGTGGCGCAAACTGAAATAGCAAACCATGATGGTCAGGTCCAAACGATGGTTACGGCGAGTAACATAGACTCGTTCCAGCCACGGATGGAATCGAATAAATAAGGTGTCCGAAGCCGTTGTCTAAGATGTAAGTGGGAAAAAGAGAAGAGTAGTTAGGCTGATTGGTTAACCTAGTTGGAAAAGACGGAAGGGTGTCGTGGGTCCTACGAAGACATGAAGTAGTGCCTTCAGCAGCGAATGGTTGAGGGCGAGCTGGCAAGAACAGTCTAACTGATATGATTGCAGGAGTTGATTTTAGAGCTTCTGAGCAACGATGAGGAAGTAGGGGAACTCCAAATACGAATAAATGATCGCCAGAATCTCATAATCTTTGTGCACGGTGGAACTGTATAGGCTCGCATTTGTCGCAATTCAAGTGGGTAAATGAGTAAGTGGGCCGGAGTGTACAGTCGAGGGTAGAAAAAAACAGGTTGTGGGTGTATCGCCAAACCGGGTTTCGCAACGCTGTTGCACCATATCTCTGGCATACATCGGTTTCTGGGTGGCCCTTTACCGAACTCCATCGATAAGGTAATCGGACTGAGGCTGTGCGATTCGGCGAGCAGTGGGATTTTGAATTAGCTAAGGTGATTAGCCGTGATTAACAAAGCCCCTGAAGGATCGCGGGTATTTTCGGTTTAATAAAGCACCTACCAGTTGTGATGTATAACGACCATACAGGGCGTTTAAGGCAGGCAGTGACGAAAATGGAAGTTTGGAAGAGGGGGGAATCGGGTGAGATCAGTCGAGTCTGTTGATTTTAGGGGACATCAATGGGACAGTCAATCGATAAAAAGCTTAAAGATTCTTACTGTGGGAGGATGTATTTAGCAGCCTAGCAGTCAAGGACTGGTTTGCCTTGCCAACGTAATGCTATTATAGCAGAAGCGGCATAGAACAATCCGGTATACGTACGCAGAGGTGGTATGATAAGGGATATTAAGCACGTAAGGACTGGCGGAAGTAATACTTTCGGAGCGATGCACCAGTTTATTAGGATTCTGATAATAATTTACGAAAATTACGTGAGGCGCCACGGACTGCCATGGGTCCAGAAAAATTTCACAACACTCAATCTTGAGATTGTTGCTTGACGTCTGGACTCCGCTTTGCACTGAGCTGGTCTGAAAAGAGGCAGCAGGCACGAAGAATGGTGAAAATAGAACCTGTAAAATGATAGGCAAGGAGTAGCTTAACTTGAATTTGCTGGGTGAGCTGGACATTACCTAGATCAAGAAGGAAGAAGAATGCAAGATTATGAGTCTCCAGCCCCCGAAAGACTGCAACAATCAACCATTAGTGCATCCCAAGGAGCCCATAGGTGTAAGCATCAAATATCAGTAGTAAAGTATTAGGATTTTTTATATTTTCATTAATTTATTACTGTGACTGACCTCTCTAGGGAGCGGTTGAAACTAGCGCGTGGTACGCTTGGATGATGATGCGGAATTGGTGTGGTGCAACCCTGCTTTGCAACCATAACTATATCAAATTACCTTACGACGATTTGTCACTGAATTGGTAATATTAACGTGGATTAGCTAGAAGATACGCGTCCACTGCAGCAACATGGAGCCTCAAATCAAGTGGGAGTTTCGCACCAGACCAACTCAGCTGGCTTATTGCTAAAGGCTTATGAATCAGAGTTCAAAATTGTCGTTGTCGTTGTACGTGTTCTTCAAACCGGGCAACCGTTCCAGGTTCCGAAAATCGGTTTGGAACCTACTGCCAGACGGACGGCATCTTTTTCCAGGCAGACAATGGCAATAAGACTTTTCAAGTGCGTTTTAGTAAACCCGCGCTTACGCCGATTTGAATGTTGTGCCTAAAGGTACGACCGTACCGTGTATTCCAAGGAAAATACTCCTACAGATGTCCGCTCGGTTTCACTGAAGACCTATTTGCACTTGGTCATTGAGCAAAAGACGTGTAAAACTTGAAAAACTGACGGGGCGTTCTCGACTACGTTGTTGAGACGGTTTTACTTAGCCGGTCGAGCTTGTTGGGCTTAGCCTCAGAACCACTGGTGGCTGGCAATGTTGACCGAAAGTAAGTGGATACTATAAATAAATCTGTAGGAGTAATTCACTGACCCAGTGCCATTTCTTGTAGACACTTAGAATTTGCATGAGTAAGGAAGCAGGGAAGGCTTGCGAACTGAAAGTCACGCCAGCGCAAACCGCACACCGCTGCGGAGGCCACGAAGCCTTACAACACTCGGAGCTAATAGTGTCTTTGGGGTGATTTTTCCGTAATCCTAAAAATAGGCCACAGGTTCAAAAGTTTCATTAAAAATATTGCGAGCGCTTGCACCAGAAGCTTACCAGCCAACTTGTTTGAGAGTTTTGCAAAGAAATGGGTGAAAAGCGTTTGCCTAGCGGCCGTGAAGCGGCAGTGATGTGCATCTGGCTACCTTCCCGAGGGCTGACGTGACATATTCACGTTCAGCGCACCTCACCTGCGAAAAGGCTAAAGAGCTTGGAGCGCGAACAAGGAAAAATGAGCGGTAGCATTGGTTACTTTTATATGCACTGAATACGGCCACGTAAGATATGATATATCTGATCGCGGATCACACGGTTGTGTACTAGCTGGAAGACCATCGGACAAAATTCATTGCTCCCACCACCTAGCCACAAGGCAGAGGCGGCTGTTGCAAAGCCGACTAGTTTTCCTAACCTAATAATGATAGTTGATGATGCCAATGAAGTGACGAAGTTGAGTGATAGCGGCAGGTATGGGAAGAATTCCAGGGTTAAAATACGATCGGACAATGGTGACCTACCGGTTGGGTCAATATCTGAGCTGGTAAAATCAAACAAGCATTTGTTAATGTTTAAACGTATGTTGCAGGTAGAAAGACGTCAAAGTGCTGCTCCGAGATGATCCGCATACTCGGTCGGAGAGGTGCTTGCGATTAAAACACCGTCTGGATAAACGTACACAAAACACAAACCGTGGTATGTTGCAGGTAGAAAGACGTCAAAGTGCCGCTCCGAGATGATCCGCATACTCAGTTGGAGAGGTGCTCGCGATTAAAACGCCGTCTGGATAAACGTACACAAAACGCAAACCGTGTAAAACCTCGTCCACGAAACGTTGGAACGTTTGAATTGCATTTCGAAGACCAAAAGGCAAATGCGCGGATTTGAAAAGGCCAAACGGTGTTGTGACAGCTGTTTTAAGGGTGTCATCCGGGGCCACAGGCGTAAGGTAGTATGCACGTGCGGGGTCGAGTTTGGGGACGATGTTTGAGTGGTATAAGGTACCTGCGATACCGTGGATATCTAGGGTGGGACACCTGTCTATGATAGTAGCGTTATTGAGGGAACGGTAGTCTCCATATGGTCTCCAATCACCTCTAGATTTCTTGCGCATCATATGTAGGCATGACGACCAGTGATGTGATGAAGTGCGGATGTTGCCCAGTGTTACGGCTATCTGCTTTCTGAGTTTTAGTCACGCGTGCCAATCCAGGAAAACCACCAAGAAATCCGAATTCTGAAATCACGGTACTATTGCAAATATAATAATATACATATGCAACAAACTTAAACGGATTCTCCTTTACAGGTACCGTAGGGTTACAAAAATAAGGCGGTACAATTACCAGCCTGAGGATAAAGCGCAGCTCACTTCGCCTCAAAGTTGATATCGTCACAGCCAAACAGATACCGACGGCGAGCAACCGCAAAAATCACAATGTCCGACCAAGGTCCGTAAGAGTTATACAAATAGTTCAGTAAAACAAAGAGGTTTCACTTCACCTGGTCAAGGGCGTACGTACTCCATCACCCAGGGTTTCCAAAATACTTGAGTCCATTAGTTCACCTGCTGCCAACCTCTCGTATACCTCTCTGTTATACTTTCCGGCACAACTCCGTGTACCCTGTTGTTGAGAATGGGCAAGTCATTCGGTGTCAAAGCCGGCTTGTCGAAATAGTTGGTTTGATTGGGCACAATAGGGCGTCCATTCATTACCTGCTCTGCTTCCGTAAGAAACGTTACTGGTTATTCGTCCTTCACATTCTGCTCATTTACTGTCGACCTTAGTATCCGTCCTACGGAACGTATGAGACGTTCCCATACTCCGCCTCTATGGCCGCTCAACGGTGGAGTAAACTGCCACTCGACGTTATACCGCATTAGTTCAGCGCATGTGAAAGTCGATCTGTGGCTCGTTTCAATTCCATCTCCGCCCCGACGAAATTAGAACCGTTGTCACTGATAATCTATTCGGAGGCTCCCCTTCGTGCTATAAAACGCGTCAACGTCTTAATGAAGGAGTCAGATGGTAATGAATAGGCCATTTCAAATAGCACCCCCCTCATCTGTAAGCAGGTAAAGAAACAGCCGTATCTTTTCCCAGTCTTTCTCCCATTCTTAACTGTCGGTGGTCCAAAATAATCACACCCAACTATCTTAAAGAGATGCCAGCCTGGCAGGATCCTGTCGACCGGCAGTGGCGCCATAGCTTGTCGTGAAGCCGTTGTAAGGTTCCTTCGACACGTCCTGCAACCGTGAAGCACCCGCTTAGTGATTGACACTCCTTGAACGATCCAATATCTTTGGTGCAGTTCGGCTAACATATGCGATAGTCCACACTGCCCATTCAGCACGTGAGCGTTCCAAACTATCAACCTGGTGACGTTATGCTTCGAGAGTAGTATGATAGGATGTTCAGCAACATGCGGCCACAAAAGGTTATCCAACCTACCCCCTACACATAGCAGGCCATCTAGCAATATCGGGCATAAGCGTATTAGTTTGTGGTTGCGTACGCTTCATTCGTCAGCCTTGCCGGCGCGTTCCAATTTCAGCATAATTGCTGGGTATACCGTCTTCTGAACCATCCGAATAATATCACGCTTAGCTTGCCTCACTTCGGTGAGTTTCAATCCTCCAGTGTTCAGTGAGGATTCAGTTGAGCCGCTTGCCATCATTCTCAGGTAGGTTTTAAACCTTGTGAACCATACCGCAGATCGTAGAAGTTTAGACCGATCGGAACACGTTTCCATTAGATGACGCAACCCAGTTGGTTCCCAAGCAGCGGTCACGTTAACCGCAGCGTGCTTCGTCTTCAATTCTATTCCTTCTGGTATGAAATTTGGTTCGTATTGTGGCCACTGGGCCTTGGACGCTTCCAGAAAGGCCGGTCTCTTGAACCAATAGCGAAGAGTAGTCAAAGAACTTACTCCTCTGGAGGCTAAATCTGCCGGATTTTCACTCATTACGTGATGCCAATCACCGGGCGACGACTACTGATGAATCCTAGAGATGAACAAGATTGTCAGAAAATTGGGTATGAGGTAGGATTACTCCGATTCCTGTGGGTGAATTTGTTTCATTAATTCCGTTGGCTGAGTGGGAAGTTAGCATGTCCAAGAGACGTTTGTGTCGCACGTCGATAGATAAGTCGTAGTTTGTTGTGGAGTCTGAGCCGATGATGTTTGTTTGGACGTCGGCTAAGAGGAAAATTTGCTTGAACGCAGGTCACGATTCGAGGTCGTGGATGAGTGAACGTTCACCGTATTTAGCGATGCGGATTTCGTTAACGGCTTGTGACGAATAAGAATCGAAATAGGGATGTGAGTTTTCCCAAAGGAAAATACTCACAAGGTTGCTGGAAACTCTTCGACCACGACCGACGGGTTTCGCCCCTCTTGGGGCTCATCAGGTAGGCGCAGTCCCCAAGTTTCCACAAACCTTATGTTCAGCTTCAACCCGAGAGAAACACGCTCGTTTGCAAATCAATTTGGTTTCCCGAGAGACTCATAAACGAGAGTTTCAGTTGAGTCTCTCGTGAAAACCAAATTGATTTGCCAATGAGGGAAGTGAGTTCTTATGTGGCAGCACACCAACTCCAGCTCCCGTATCTACGAGGAAACGTAGACCACTTGAGCGATTGGCGGTATGGATCAGACGACTAGCGAGAGGAGAGCCACAGACAGTCTTTGTCGTTGCTGACTGGCTGGGGTGTTTAAAGGGCCGTTAGAATGCGACTTGAAGGAACAAGGTAGTTGGCACTGGAGTGCTTTAGAACCGAAAGATTGGTGATACCAGCACCGAGAGGGACGTGAACGAGACAATGATCGAGATCGTGAAAGTGGTCAAGGCTTGCTGATCTCCAGCCGTCGCAGGCGATCAGTCAATGTAACAAATTAAGTTTGTAGCTGTGAAATGGCAGAACGTGTTGAACCGGAACCTGTGGATGTAGTGGGTGTAGGGCGGGAGACGGAACTAACAGGGTGACTGAAGTAGGACTCGCGGATTTTGTCCGCCATTTGAGCTAGCTAACCTAGGCTATGGTTATCAACGATAGCATTGATGACGCGGGACATGAGGGGGGGGGGTGTCGGAATTTTATGAAGCTATAGTTGTACCATGATTTCCACCGCTAGCTTACGGTGAGGAGACTGCGACCTTTCACCAAGGTCAGCTGTGGTGAATGAATCCTATAGCATCTTATTTTCAGATTTTCCTGTCCTACTGATGACAGCAGCTCGAGGAGCGTCACTGGGATTTCCCTTGGGGATATCTTCCAACATCCCTTCTCTTTCTGTTGCTACATCACTAGGTTGATGCTGAAAGACAGAAAAAACAGATGGCCTGATAAATGATGCGTCGGGCAGCAAAAACAGCCTCGACCCAGTGAAACCACACTCTGGGATTGCGCGGATTACAGTCTGGCAAATGGATGCCAATCACTTTCTCGACTTAGTCCGATGAATCGGAGTTTGCATCCATGATGGTCGGGCAAAAGAAAAAATCACGACGACTTGAAGGAAGAGTTTAAAAAAATATCTAGAATGGCTCGCGCTTACCAAATTTATAGTGGTCTGGCTACCCAAAAAGCCACTTTACCAGGCGTATGGGAAAGGAAAACAATAACAATAGTTTGAGCATACAGTAAAAGTTGTCGGGTGGGCAGACCTCACTAAGAATTGTTCTCCTTAAAATAGTTCGTCATTGGCCCAGGTCAGCGAATAAACAACAATCCGATCTTGGCTTCTGAATAGTTCTCACTTACAGATTCCCAGGATAGTCTGAAATTTTTTGATACCAGAATCAGAATATGGGACTCGCGAAATCAGCAGAGAGAGTAGAAGCTCGTGATCACGTTTCTATTGCGTGAAATTGCACAAGTGCGTGTTTTTGTAGTTTTTCGTATTCAAACAAAAGACGGCAATGTAATTGACTAAATACGTATTGTTATAATGGAAGCAAAAGAAAGATGCAAAACACCACACTAACCGCATTACTTCTTCCAATAGAGCCTTGTTAGGAACTCGACATTTATGTTTTCGGAAATCTCAATTCGAAATTTACTGCGGTATTGTTTATGTACCCACATTCAAGATTTTTCGCATTCGAAACATTAAGTTGCTTTCAGCTCAGTTGATCATATATGACTGTCAGCGAAAGCAGTAGTGTCCTATAAAGGAAAGTGTTAGCGGGAAACTCGAAAAGAGGCCAGACGATGTCGCCCGGTTTTGAAACGCGAACGAGAATGTGCCTGTGCCTAACCTTATCTCACCTGGTCATAGTGCCACGAGCGGCTATTGGTGCAAACCTCTGTTAGGCAGCTAGGCCATTTTTTCTCATTTCGGGTAGTAGGTGCGTGGAACGCCCTACCTCCTTCTAAAACCCAGTTTAAAGCACTATTAGACACTTATTTATGCGAATCCTCGGACTGGCGAGCACACTGCCCCGCGCTGAGAACATAAAGAGTAGTGCCTTTCGGGTGAACGACATCCACTGACCGACAAGAACAAAAGCGACCCGGGAAACTTGGGCAATAGCCTCGATCCTGTGTATCAATCCGTGAATCCGTGAATGGAGCAGTTGTATGTTGTGGCATGGATCACGTGACTCGGACCAGCCAATCATTTGCTTCAGTTTGGCTTACGCGTGGATCGACTTCCCCTAACACACGGAAATAGTTCTCGGGCATTCCCGACTCTCTGATGAAAGCGACGCCGGACGAGTGCATGCTCAGAATCCATCCAAGTGTTTCAAGTCGAGAGGCAGTCGGTTAGTGTTCCCTGCCACCTGTGTATCAGTCAGTGAATCCGTGAAATTCGGATCCGTGGCTGACTCGCTGCTGAAAGACATCCCGTGGGCAGTGTAAGGAGGTTCAGTGGTTAGTGCACGACTTTACTGCCAGAAAGGTCCGTGGTTCGAACCCGACCACTGCATCTCGACATATCCTGTCTAGGCTTGGGCACCCTGGTAGTATCCAAACCTCCGTGCTTTCTTCGGGTGGCATGGAGGTTAGACACCAGCATATAGCTAAAGTGCTCTTTCGGCATACCGAATCCGATCCATATCGACCATGCATCTAATTCGTCTCAGTTGCGTTTCAGTTGGCAACTGAAAAAATATCTGAGCTTTTAGCTCACCGTAACCGGTGGTGCCACCGGTGGCGTGTTTACTGGGAGGGCACTCAAGGCATCATTAAACTTGTCTTCGATATTCTCAGAGCTACAGCCGGTTTGGGAGTAAGCAGACTCGACAAACAGACACTGGTCAACTTCCCGCTTGATCAAGCAAGGATCCTTCTCCTGGCTACTTTGGACGATACCAACCCCTGCGCATCCTGCTGCATCAGCCTTTGGATCGTCAGACTTGCGCAGCCAGCAGCGAGTGGAGAATGATGGGGCAGATAGCTCAAACACTGTGCTTGCACCTTGAATTCTTGTTTCTGATACACATTACATTGCTATATCAAGCGAGTCCAGTTTGGAAGAAAGGGTGACTTTTTCCCCACTTACTTCAGTGTGAACATTAAAAGGTGTCAGGTGGGCTGGTCATCAAAGCTCCAAGGTTGATTTCAAAGTGCCTGAGGTCGTCAGCGTCGGCTGAATGCAGATGCCGCGGCCAAGACCGATGCAAAACGAATGGGTTCTTTAGTCCTAACTTGTGGGCTTACAGGGAGATAGTTGTTAATGGGGTGAAGGAATGATAATTAAAAGTGTGTGAAAAATAGAGAGGCGCCAGCAGTAGCCTGTTTCCACTTATCCGCCCTGCTCTATGCAAGCAAGTAAGGCAATCCGGTTGATGGTATCACGCGTCGGTCAGAAGACTGCTCGTCAGAACTCTAATCTCTGACCAACCTGGTGTGTGAAACTCCACGAGTATCGCACGGACAAGATAGCTCGTTGGGTGGCGGAGACATAATCCTTCGTATCACAATTAGCTGTGGTCTGTTCCCGATGGTTTTGTGGATCGATTAGTTCATAATTTGGAGACGTCCATAGCATCAAAGCGGTATATCCCTTCATCTCAAGAGACTAGTCCATCAGACTACAGTGCGGACTGTTTTGCTGTATGACTAAGACTTGGCTCATTCGGGCAGCAGAAGTGAGACGTCTTCAGGTGTTTGAGAATCCGCAACAAGGCGATTCGTAAGCGAGTTTTCGGTTGTGCAACGGGAAAGAATGAGTTCAGCACAATAACCTGCGCAGGTTAGGCTATGTGTTGCATATACCGAACCATCGTTTGCCTAGGAGAGTGCTGTTTTCGTGCCCAGTTCTAAGTTGCGGAAGTAGGGAGGTGGCCAACCCTTGATCTGGCTGAAGCATATGAAAGAGATTACGAAACGTTGGGGTGCTGTCGGTGTTACTCGCCTTCTAGGATGGCAACCGCGAAGTCCCTACTCAGCCAGTTGGAGACGCTGCAAGATGTGGCTACTGATCGATGCCAACGGATTTATTGTTGTCAGTTTCCATCCAGATTGCCTGAACGAGTGTCTGGAGGTGTGCGCACTTCGGAATGATTATACTAAGCTAGCACTAAGTCCCTTCCCTGTCCACCTTTATTCTTTTCTTCACACTGATCATCATCATTCTCAGCTGTAATAATCGCGTACCCGTCGTACATTGGTTGTAGCTGCCGCAGTTTCGTTCACCGATGATTGGGGGAGGGAAGGTAGCTGCGCATTTCTGGTGGGAGATGATAAATTGGTGCATAAATCCAGCACTATCAGTGGTCTGTCAGGTGGGGAGACTGTAAAAGGAGCTATGCATTGAAGGCAATAGCTTTGATGAACGAGCGCCATTGAGAGCGCGACTGGGCCATGTCTGACAATGTCTCCAGCCACTGATGTGGCCCGTCTAGGGGTCCCCATCCAGGAAGACGGCAATTACCAGCGCAGCTGAGTTTGCTGGTAATACCTTCCACACTTCGCTGCCAAGTCATTGTTTGACCGCCTCTGACTCTCTTCTACCCCTCACGAGCAAATCGCGG
>NW_008751777.1:280722-282344 GCF_000715545.1 Opisthorchis viverrini | reverse complement strand
GCCCCATTCTGCAGGCACTTTCTCTTCGTCCCACATAGTACCAATAAGTTTTGTCAAGTGGGTCACCAGGGAATTTCCGCCTTCCTTGAAGAGGGCTGGATACAGACCGTCCGGTCCTGGTGCCTTCTCACGTTTCAGTACGGCTATTTCGTACCCTATTTCTTCTTCTGAAGGGCGATCAAGGTTTACATTCCATTCGCCCGTATGCATTACCTCAACTGGTTGTGTTGCATGAGGCCAGCTGAACTGCTCTTCGAAGTGTTCGGCCCATCTCTGCGGTCGACGTTTTTGCGAGTGAATTAATGAGCCATCTTTTTCATTGATCGTTTCGCTGACCGTTGCTTTTCGAGAGCCAGTCGATCGTATCAGTTGATAAAGGGCACGGCTGTTTCCCGTAGCAAGAGCCTTCTCCATCTCCTGAGCTTTAGATGTCCACCAGAGCTCTCGGTCTTTTCTTAGACTCTTCACTATTTGGCGTTTGAGAGATTTGCTTGCACCGTCGTACTCGTTGCCCGCTGGTATGGCTTTCCTCGCATCAGTCATGGATAGCGACCTCGACAACATCCAGTGGTCCTGTGGTCGAATTGGAGAAGTCGGGCAGGCAGCACTGACGCCGCTAGCATAACTCCTTTCATATTTTGCCACGCTTCATCCATATACTCACTTCCACCGCAGTATTGTTTTACTGTTGGGAGATCGATACCGTTGAACTATGGCAATTCTTCGAGGCTGGTGAATTGGCATGCTTCTTGCCGACTTGCGAGGGCCGGAAGGGAAACGAACTGTCAAGCGTGCGCGCACCATGGGGTGATCGGAATCAAGTGGTGTGCCCCAGAAGGAACGGCAGTCTTGAATTGTGGCTCTCCATCGGTGACTGATGGCCACGTGGTCCAACTGGGTCCACGGTTGATTTGTAGTTGGCGGCCGCCAGGTTACGCGGTGCGAACGTTTATGTTGAAAGTTTGTACTTGTCAGAAACAGTACGTGGTCAGCACACAACTGAAGGAATCGATCATCGTTGTCTGTGCGGCGAGCATCGACTCCGAATCGACCATCCGAATGTGATTCCAAGGAGTTCAGACGACCTATTTGAGCATTCAAATCGCCTGCAAGGATCACAGTGTCAGTGCTTTTTGCCTGACGAATGAGCCCGGATAGCTCTCGGTAGAAAGTATCCTTCTCCGCATCAGAACTGCAGTCCGCTGGGGCATAATCCGACACGATAAACAGGCACCGCTTTTTATGCCGCGAGGCATCGAGCTTGATTGAACTGGATAACCTGATGGCGCAAAGACGACTGTTCACTGGGATCCAATCCAGCAAAGCGCGTTCAGCCCTGGGGCTGAGTGCAACTCCCACGCCATATATTCCACGAGTCATCGCTTCTGAGTCACCGGACACACGGAGACAGGAATGTGAAAGAGCTGAGTTCATCCTTGGCGTTCTGGGATGCAGAACCACGCTCGGGTCTTGTATGCGTGTTTCGGAGACACAGCATACGTCGATTTTAAGGGAGTACAAGGCTTCAGCAAGCATAGCCTGTTTGCCCATTTGACATAGAGTACGGACGTTGAAAGCTCCTATATAGAAAGGATCTCGTGGATTTAGGAAGGTGTTATTTT
>NW_008751777.1:263479-280630 GCF_000715545.1 Opisthorchis viverrini | reverse complement strand
CATCGGTGGACGCTGAACTGCGCGGGCAAATGATACTTCCCGGTTGCCCAGGCCGAGGAAGGGGGTTTGGTTGAGGTACCCCAACTTGAGCCTTCGACTCAAAAGTGTGACCCACAATGCAGTGGGAGGACGAAGGGTTTTGTTCGGGGACCCTAACCCTAGCCTCTGACTCAGAAGTCTGACCCACGAAGCAGCGGACAGTCGAGTTTTCTTTGGTGACCCTGTCCAGAGGCGATGACTCAACAGTCTGGCCTGTTCGGCTACAGTGAGTTGGCCTAACCCGAGGGCTCAGGGAATAAGACATTATTGTCTCATTTCTGATGTGGCTGCGCATGGCAGGTGAATTTTTGCTCTTTGGCTTTAAAAGTATTTTGACCGTATTGGATAATGCGCCGGCGGTCACGGTCAGCCGTTGGGCGATCGGAGTGTGCGGTTTTTGGGGCAGACCTTTTCTAACCCGTCCTTCCTCGGAGGAAGACATCGGTGCTTCCATAAATATGGACATGGGGAAACGCCTTACTGCCTTCACGCTCTTGTCGCAGAGGACAGTACGACTTTACCCCTAGACCGCCTCGTAGCATGATTACTCGTAGTACGGGGTCTCGCTGTTCTTGGTCTGGCTGCTCCCCTTTGGCCTTCCTGGCATGGCTGCACCTTGTGGAACGAAGTTCCAGCCAGTGTAGCCCGCGGCATCATTGCAGCACTCAAGCCCGACCACATCAAGGTGGCAGCTTGAGGTCGGGTTTCCTCACATTAAGGCTTTCAAATAAATCATGGTTTTACGGCAGTGAAGCATCAGTCATGCTGTCCATGATGATAATAATGATGATAATGCTGGTGAAGCCCTACTGTGAAGAAAGAGATAAAAGTGGATCAATAGAGCCTTTAATGCTGCCCTTCTACAATCATTTTCATCTCTACCCAAGTCCTAATGTTGCTACTAAGTGTGCCCTTAGCTGTGGTTGAATGACGACGATCCGATTTGATACCTCTGGAAACCATAGTCACTGTACCTCCAACTCCAAACTATATTCGTAAATTAGTAATGGTTCGAGATACTATCGTGATCAGAAGCCGAAAGTTCTCTGAACGGTTCTTCAATTGATCCCAGTCTGTTAGATAGTTATGTTGTTTGTAATTTGGAGAGGCTTTCGTAAAGTCCCAGAATAACAGGGATGCAAGGGATGATACTTCCCACTTGCAATCTACTGCCTTTGGCGCTTCCTATTCGTTCTCTATAAATTTGTTTATAAATTTTGAGTAGGGAGCTGAAGGTAGCAGCATAGAACCTTGTAAGAAAGTGGCATGATGTGTCATGTTCAAGTCACAACTCGAGCGTATGGTCTGTTGCGAGGGCTTCGGAAACTATTGTTTTGCTTTACCGGCTTTCATTATTCTGCGTTACAACTGCAACGATAAAGTAGATCGCTGGCTCATCATGTGACCCCAGCCTGACTTGCTTCTAGGCATCTTCTGGACATTTTCGACTAGTCCCTATTGTAACGTCATCTAGGATGATAGTGGCAAACAAAATTGACGCTGAAACTCATGAAATGGTCAAAAGTAATTTGCGAAGCACAGTGCGGTTGAATAGATTAGGCATCCAGACAATTATTGGGGACCCTTCCAAGCGTCAGATTTTTAAACCTAACGGCGCGATTGCGCAATGCCAGTACTGTAACTTTACGGCAGTTGTGTCTCTCAAGTCAGTCGTCACGACCCTAATCAGTTGACACTAAGCATTTGTGCAAGTTTACTGCACATCTACTTTGCCTGATCAATAACTGAGTATACTTTTGCGGATAAATAAGATTGGAAGGATCCATTTCGGTGACCTGACTTCGCTACCTTCAAATTAGCTCCTGGCGGTTTCCTGATGGTCTACTCCTGTTGTTAGGGAAATATACACTTGTGGTATCTTGATGGTTGGTTTTATTTTTGAAGGTTACTACTCGTGGTCAATCTATTTCAGCTGTTGTTTATCTCCGGAATGGATCAGTTGACTCCTACTCCCATCAACCAACAGGGTTCGAAGAAGTACCAAATCAAACAGACTACCCCAGATGCGAAAAAGAAGCGGAGTAAACGAACTCCGATGCGAACTGCGATGGATGTTGTCAACCGCATTATATGGGATGATGAAATTCCTCAGGATGCTGTCACTATAGGCTATGAGGATCGATTCTTGGGTATCCTGGAAAAACCCTTTGAGGCGTTTTCATGGGAACCCCTTGACAGTTTGGACTATTACACGTTCGGGATTCCAGAGCATCGGATTCAATATTTCAAATATAAGAATAACGTAATATGGGACAAACGGATCCTTTTGGATAACGTATTTGGCTCACAAGGTTCAGGGATAACCATACACAATGTGATAAGGCAACAGAACGAGGATGAGGAATCACATATAGCGATGAACCAGATTGATTCACCGGAAAGTGACATAGAGGATGATGGGATAACGGTATGGACTGGAACTTCCGGGGACAACCCGCGACTTGACAGAGCTGATAAGAACGTCCCTAACGAGGACTCGGACGAAGACACTGATGACGCTGATGCCTATTGGCAAAACAAATTGCGCCCGAATTTCTTTATCTGCCATCGAATCGACTCATCCGAGTTTGTGGAGCAAGCAGTCAAACTCCAGTCACATGTGTGTAAGTGTGAACCTGCTTTCAAAAGTTGTTGCATACCTCCGGCAGCCTACCACATGACGTTGCGTACACTTCGTTTGGATAATGCTGAACAGGTGGGTTGTGTTCTTCAGTGTTACTTAGATAGCTCTTCTATGCATCTTTTGTATTTACAAGTTTTCGGGTGTTTTCTATTGTCGCGTGGTGAACGGCCCTATTCTTCAAATTAGGATTTGATGAACTTAAGCTTAAATAATTCAATGGCTTTCTCAAAGGAGAATCCTCACTGATGAAGCGGAATGTTTGGCTTTTATTCATAAGATGTTTGTGGATTTCGAAGAACAGCAGCTGCTTTCCAAGAGAGGTTTATTTCGGGAAGGGGGTTACTATGAGCCGTCTGGGAATCTCAAAGGCCCGAATCAGGTTTGATAATTTGCGTCACGTGTGGCGCCAAAACAGCTTATCACTGGGTCTCAAGCGTCACATGTACCAGGCTACAGTAAGGGTTGTATTACTGCATGGTCGCAAAACATGGTATCTCCGGACTTATGATGTGAGGCGTCCTCCACCATGCCTCAGAAGCGTTGCTGATATCGGATGGCGCCAACAAATTCGCAACGAGAGTATAAAACTGGTGTTTTGCTGTGCAGCGGGTACTTCAGTCGCTTAAAACATCCAGCACCATCAACTGCGGCGGCTGGGCCATGCAGCATGCAGAAACGAGTGTTGTCCGCCTCCTTCATAATGGCACAAACCTCGAGGTGGATAAAGTGTAACTTGGTAGAAGGGTGTGAAATAGAATGCGATGAACTTGAGTGTTGTTAGTTTGACCCGCCTTCCGGAATGTTGTTCCCTTTATCCCGCCTGCGCTTGGCTGGAGACATCGCAAGAAGTGGCAGCTACTCGATGTCGGAGCCGTCATTTCCTTTCCAGATTACCTGGTGAGGGTTTAAAGATGCAGGCTTGATATAGGCCTGTCCCAGGTTTCTTCCCTATTCTTTTCCTCCCATTACGAGGGCTTAAGTATAGTGGACTGAAATCAATGGTTTTACAGCAGTGAAGCACCGGTATTAACACCGATGATGATGGTGATAAATTGATGGGAAACGAATCCATATTGTGCTAGTTTTAAGCTCTTACGGATGGCTTTTACAAAGCTTGCCTGCAAGCACCTGTTCATTGTATCGATACTAGTCAATAACGCACCCAATCACACATGCTCTTTAAGTCCTTCCTGACTCGTTGTAGCCCGATGGCAGTTGTTCGTTTGCTCCTTTCCTTTTTATTGTGATGTCTGTCTCTGCTTGCCACCGTTTTTGAAAATCCATAATTTAGGTCCTGTGGACTCTTCCTCCAATTTGTCATCTTAATGCGGCTCTCTGGCGTCCCTTCCGCTTTTTGATTCGCACCATCGGTTGCGTTGATGGGACGATGCAAAAAGAGCCGATAGAATCGGTTTGCTATAGCTGTGAGAATCCGTTCGGTTTTTAAATGCTGTCCAATGAAAATACACTGTTGGATTGTTCAGCTGTGGAGTTCTTTTTTATACAGGTACTGTGTAACACGAAAGAAGCGAGAGCTGAAGCACTGCAAGCTTGTCAAGACCTACAGAGGATATTCGAAAGGCAGTGGTTGGATTCGAGCCACGGACCATCCGGTCAATGTCTTTAACCACTGAGGCGCATCATCTCGCTGCGATATTGTCAACCAGTTTGTATCGGTTCACCGCGTCTTTATCTTGATTCATTTCCACTGAAAAACACTTTCGGAAATCTTTCGGCAGTTTTTGTCCATTTTCAGCGGTTGACGACCAACAAATACTGAAATACAAAAAAAGCCTTTAGACCCACCGCAAGCGACCAGCCCGACGCTGTAGGGTCTTATGTAGTCAAATCCTTCTGACATTTGATTTTTGTGCTTTTCTGTGTTTTTCGTAATCCTTCGATCTCTGTTTTTAGTGCAATGTAGTTGAAATGGGTCTCGAATTCGAATGTGTGATTTTCGATACACTATGTATCCGTATACATTCAACTGATCCCCAGCCTGGTGTCCATTTACGGAATTGTTTCTTGGTAGCTCCACCACACTGAGCAACTTGAAAATCGCTTAGTCAAATTGTGCTGATTGCGTTTCAGGTCTCTGAATGTGTATGCGCTCTGAAGTCAGCCCATGAGGAACTGCAAGACCTACTTCCAACCGAACCACTATCGATCCGTGGCATCGGGAATTTTCATGGGCGTGTCGTCTATGCCGCAGTGGAACCAAATCAGCAGCTAGTAAACTTTGTAGACCATTTGGATCTGGTTTTGAACTCCTGCGGCCTACGTCCGACGGACGGTCGAGATTTTGTGCCGCACATTACCTTGGTTAAGGTAGGCTAACATTTTCTTTGAGTGTTACCTTTTCATCCCGTTTGTGTTGCACTTTGCGGTCGATATGCTAAACAGCCCTTTCTGACAAGACATTCCTCAGACACAAACCACCTTCAATGTGTGATCCTTACTCACCTTAGTGACTACCTGAGAGCGCGCAACACAACCTTTTATTGTGTTTTCAGATCAGTATAATCGTTTTCTGTGGCGGGCTAGCCCTGACGTCTTCAGGAGACAGCTTTTATTCATGAACGGAGGTTGCTTCTGTTCAGTCAAGTCATGTTCACTAACAGGCGTCGCAGCTAAAAGTTCGCCTTAGGGTGTGTAAAGCTTTGCTTGACCTTACCTGTATCACTTAATCGACTTTGAGAGTCCCAACCTTATACCTATTGGCCTCCATGCAATACATTTGCAGGTTTGGACGCGTAACTTCATTGCGTAGTGGAATGGACTAAGTTGTTCACCCTAGGCCTCGGAGGTCCTCATCTTCTACCCACCCATCCTTGGTGAAAGTGTAATCGCTTCAAACGGCGTTCTTGGCCCCTGTATTGTAGCTGGCAAACTGAACCGGCTTAGTGGTTTCCCAGTATTATTCCAAACATTGTCTCCGTTGGTCTGAAATCCAAGTTATTGTGATCATTTATGTCTTGGCCAGCAACTGAACTGACTTTCTTGTAAGTCAGTAGAACACCTGTGGTCTACGCTGATGTAGTCGTCAGTGCCGCTGGTGATGCTGGTAATGTGATGTGCTGAGCTCCTATTGGATGAACTTCCGAAAACATGTTCGAACAGTCTCGCCTGTGGCGTCCCACTCTGATCTTTTGGTCAGCCATTCCCATTTCGGCGCTCCTTCGAAGTGTAGGTACCCCATTCTTGGTAGTTTGGCACAGTGATACCGGGCTTTTTGCTCCTATTACCGGCTTTTCTTTCCGCTACTCACCAGGACATCGTCTAATCTTTAAGAAACAGTGTCCAATACTGGTATATTGTTGTTAATAATGGTGACTTGCGTGTGCGAAAAAAAACTGAGAACATGGGAAGCTTATTTAAAAAGGAGGTAAAATTTGCCACGAGTCTGACTGGAAATGGTCTCGACATGCTTGCCTATGGGGGTGGTGGATAGGAGTGGACTCAAGCTGGCATATGGATTGAAGTGTCGTGGGCTGTTGCCTGAGAGGTAAGCATTTCAGATCCCTCTGTTCGGACCCGGACGCCCTCATGCTTGCACTGGATGTGAATGACTTAACGGTTCGAATTTTTCACCGAACAAACTGTTGGGCAGACGTTCACTGACCGATAATTTAGGTACCAAAGTCGATCTTTCCTTTTGACTCGGGACCTTCATCCATCCATTGCCACGCGCAAGAGTACATGCGGTCACAAATTCAAGCGTAAGGTTTTAGAAACGGAATCATGACTCAAACGTGTCTGTATGAAGGAAGAATGGTAAGCAAGCGATACTTCAGTGTTTGACAGCGATGTTTCCTATCTTGAGTTGAAGGCCTTCGTATGAAGAGTGATATTGAAAATCACTAGGACCTTTGTACATGTCGTCAAACGTATGGTTTTATTCCACACGAAAGCATGAGGCTGACTATTTGGGAAGACTTTGGAAGTCATTGTACCAAACAGATCCCAATGTGGCTGCACTTGATTTCGTAGGACTAGCGTGCTTTTAGCGAACGGTCTTAGCCTCAACGAGTTCACACTTGGCCGCATGTGTGGTAGTCATTCAGTAGGATTTATCAAAAGAAGTCGTTCAAGTTGAAAAAAACAACACCTACGCGACGCCATCTTTTCCACCTAACACGGTTCATTCACACAAACAGGATAACCCATCAATTATGCAACCTGGCACCTATCCGAATTCGCCTGCTTCCTTTGCGCTAACTAAACAACAAAACTATGTATGCAAAATCCGAAACTGACCTATTCGAAAGACGTGCCGGTGGTTGGGTTCCTTGTGTTCCCGGAAATCCAGCCAACCTTTCGAGTCACCCGATCTGTTGAAGCTTTTATTTTAGTGAGGTAGATTACTTGAGGGATCTTCCTGGAGAGGTTCACCATTATCGTCCTCCCAAAGATCTTTCTGAAGCGAGACCGTCATTGCACACATACACTACACATTCACTGTAATTCCTTCGGAGCAGTTTATAGGAGTGCCGTCTATGGGTTTTCTCGTATTGAATGCCCATCTTGTTAAGCTGATCTTATTGGTCGATAGCTATTCTTCAGGCACTTCTCATTTGCATCTGTGTATTGCTCATGCATATTTGTTGCGGCTGCTCCCTAGTGCGTACTTTGGAGTGTAGGATTTGTAACTATGACAGGAACGTTTTTATCTTTGTTCCCATCCGAATCTCATGCTGTTTGTTGTACGCTTATCGTTCTCTTCTCTCAGTCAGCTATATGTTTGATACTCCGTCGCCAGATTATTCATGATTCCCATTTATTCTGTTTTTCTCACAAAATGGGGTGGACCCTGTTTGAGGGATTAACACTCCACATTGTTCGGCACTCAGAGATGTTCTCTCTCTTCGTGTATGGAGACATTGCTCTCATGTGCTGGATTGGGACCGGTACATCCCATCTGCTTCTTGGATAGATTTGCTTCTCAAAATCACACTCTTGAGAGGGACTACTGTGTATATTGTGTACAGTATATTTCTTGCATTCGTCATTCATGCCTCACCTTCTTAGCTATGCTTGTTATTTTCAGTCCGTTCGTTTTACCTTCGATGGTTGCCGTTGGTCTTTCGAACAATCGGTATCATGGAGATTGTATGAAGCAGCTCGCTTCCTATGGCTGTTTTCTTTTTGGTTTTAAAAAGCACATTGCCGCAACGAAATGAGTTTTCCGCTTACCGTACCCTTCACTGTCGCTTTGTCACTTTTGGCCAAGTCTTCGAGCGTTAAATAATGAGGGTTGCTACCCCGTCGCCACATTGTCTCTGCCTTTCGTTTTCAGCTAAGTCGTCCAGTTGGTCGCAAACTCCAAATTGACCGGATTGATCCTGCACTGTATGAGGACTTTATCGACTGTTCATTTGGTTCACAGTTGCTGGGATCGATTTATCTCTGTTCGATGGAGAAAACTCGTGATTCAGAAGGTTTTTACATCTCTCCCGCGCACGTGACTTTCATGCAACGTATCGTCTAATTCAGTGAACGTATGTTTTCCCCTTCGTCCGTTGAATGTATTGTTTTCTGAGATCCTATCTCTTCTTTTTTTGTTGCTATTTTTGACTTTTTTCACGCGCTTGATCCTTTTCTAACACAAGATACACGCACTAATTGTTTTTATCTTAATAATATATTGTTTTTCTAGACGGGACGAACTTTTCCTACATGTAATTTCACCGTCATAGATTGTGTGTAGGATGAAGTTTTACGTTTTGTTCGTCACAAGGCGGTGTTTTGAACACAATGAGTCTTTTGCCCACGTGTTCTCTAAATCCGCATTTTTAATGAGACCCACCCACGCATATCCTTCACGTGGGAAGTTGGACGGAACCAGCTGCCGTCCTTCCTTAATGTGTTAACCAACCGGAACACAGAGCTAGGGGCGAGGTGGCTCAGTGGTTAGAGCGCGAATTTACTGACCGGAAGGTCCGCGGTTCGAACCCGACCTCTGCACCTTGACCTCCCTGTCTAGGCTTGGGCAACCTGTCAGTATCCTAACCCTCGTGCTTCCTTCGGGTGGCAAGACAACCGAAAGGGTGTTACGACTGAAAGGTTACAGAGCCATTCAAAGCAATATTCCGTGCATCGCTACTCGATAGGGACAGGTCAGTGTCCGCGTTTTCCAGTCTTTCCATCCCCTCGAAGTAAGGTAGAATGTTGTTTACTGCCTGTATGATAGGGTAACACAAACCGGCTCAAAAACAGCTTGACGTGAGAAGTTTGTGTCGACAGAGTGGTTACCCGGGAAGATTCCTGGCGAAGTATCTCTAATCCAGATCACAGAAATTTGCGGGGGAGACCCTGTGCCTTCCATCCAGGGCACTATTTGCGAAGCAACAGTGCGGTAACTGCAAAGGAGTCTTACGAACATCTTTAATGCCACACTAGAATGTTGCCCCCACCAACAAGTGCTGAAGGGCAGTTTCTGGCCAAGTTTGCTCCTGCGGAGACAGCTATATTGGTTGAACTGTGGGGTGGTTTTCAATACGCATATCCCCTTCTGTACAGCAGAGGAGAAAACGACGCCACACAAGCAGCTCGGTGTTATCCAACCTCCTTGAAATGAAATGCTTCACATTCCATCCACTTTTGCACCGATTTACGAACAGCTGAACTTTCTATCACAGAAGCATACAATTTGTATTCGCATTTTTAACCACGAGTGTTGTACATAGAATAATTACTCATCGGTCTCAAATGACACGCAAAACCTTAAATTGCTATACCAATCGTCGCATTCGTGTTGCCTTCATTTGGTTTGACGTTTACTTGGTATTTCGATCGATTGCATTCGACTGAGCCAGAAGAGATGATGTGGTGAAGATCACCGCTCATGCGGTGGCGTTTTCATGTGAATTTACGAACATTTCAGACATTTAGACCCAATCACGTCATTCGCATTGCGTGGTCACGTGCTGTTCAACTATGCAGTGTGCACTGCACAGCATTTTTCGGCTCTTTACTCACAGGATGCAATCTCGATTGAGGTTTCCACATCTGATAATATCAAGAAACTATAGTCAGAAGAGGGATGTGAATTTACGAACATTTCAGACATTTAGACCCAATCACGTCATTCGCATTGCGTGGTCACGTGCTGTTCAACTATGCAGTGTGCACTGCACAGCATTTTTCGGCTCTTTACTCACAGGATGCAATCTCGATTGAGGTTTCCACATCTGATAATATCAAGAAACTATAGTTTGTTCAGAAGAGGGGGGGATCGAGATGGCTCAAGAGCGCGAATTTGCTGGCCGGAAGTTCCGTGGTTTGAACCCGACCTCTGCCTCTAGACTTCCCCTGTCTAGGCTTAGACAACCTGTCAGTATCCCAGCCTCCGTGCTTCTTTCGGGTGGCATGGCAGCTAGGCACCGAAAGGGTGTTACAGCTGAATGATTTATTATTTGTTCTTACTATTTCAGAGGGAAGAATAATTCAGATGTGTGAATCCACCAAAAAAGTTGTCCCTCAATGAGTCAGTCAACAGCCACACCAGTCAGACAATCACGTGAGAGCTAATCGCACTGCTGTCCGGCCGTTCGTGGCCGGTTAAGTGTTCAACCATTGGCCGGATGGTCGTTAGTTTGAGACTCTCTGAACTTTGTGATATGTTGATGATTCCCAGAATGTATAAAACAGCTGTACTATGCACTTCAGCTTCTCAGCACCGGCTGGCCCCAACGACTGGACGAAATCTTAAGTTAAAATCACCATTTCCCATCACACCACCATCAGTCATAGTTTCTGGCCAAGTTTGCTCCTGCGGAGACAGCTATATTGGTTGAACAGTGGGGCGGTTTTTTAATACGCATATCCCCTTCTGTACAGCAGAGGAGAAAACGACACCACACAAGCAGTTCTGTGTTATCCAACCTCCTTGAAGTGAAATGCTTGACATTCCATCCACTTTTACACCGATTTACGAACAGCTGAACTTTCTATCACAGAAGCATACAATTTGTATTCGCATTTTTAACCACGAGTGTTGTACATAGAATAATTACTCATCGGTCTCAAATGACGCGCAAAACCTTAAATTGCTATACCAATCGTCGCATTCGTGTTGCCTTCATTTGGTTTGACGTTTACTTGGTATTTCGATCGATTGCATTCGACTGAGCCAGAAGAGATGATGTGGTGAAGATCACCGCTCATGCGGTGGCGTTTTCATGTGAATTTACGAACATTTCAGACATTTAGACCCAATCACGTCATTCGCATTGCGTGGTCACGTGCTGTTCAACTATGCAGTGTGCACTGCACAGCATTTTTCGGCTCTTTACTCACAGGATGCAATCTCGATTGAGGTTTCCACATCTGATAATATCAAGAAACTATAGTTTGTTCAGAAGAGGGGGGGATCGAGATGGCTCAAGAGCGCGAATTTGCTGGCCGGAAGTTCCGTGGTTTGAACCCGACCTCTGCCTCTAGACTTCCCCTGTCTAGGCTTAGACAACCTGTCAGTATCCCAGCCTCCGTGCTTCTTTCGGGTGGCATGGCAGCTAGGCACCGAAAGGGTGTTACAGCTGAATGATTTATTATTTGTTCTTACTATTTCAGAGGGAAGAATAATTCAGATGTGTGAATCCACCAAAAAAGTTGTCCCTCAATGAGTCAGTCAACAGCCACACCAGTCAGACAATCACGTGAGAGCTAATCGCACTGGTGTCCGGCCGTTCGTGGCCGGTTAAGTGTTCAACCACTGGCCGGATGGTCGTTAGTTTGAGACTCTCTGAACTTTGTGATATGTTGATGATTCCCAGAATGTATAAAACAGCTGTACTATGCACTTCAGCTTCTCAGCACCGGCTGGCCCCAACGACTGGACGAAATCTTAAGTTAAAATCACCATTTCCCATCACACCACCATCAGTCATACGAGTGTTGTGGATTCATTGTGAACTGTTGATCAGTGACTAGCAAGTGGGAACCCGCATGTGGGCAGGTATGCATTTGTTTGGTTTGAATACTATGAAAGTCAGCATACCTTAATCAGGGGTGCCGATGCCTTCTTTGAGAATGTTGGCAGACGGGGGATAGTTGAATTAACGTGCTTAAGTGACTTCAGTGGGGAATAATTTTCCAACTAAACCGGCAAATTCGACCCCCAAGCAGTTGAAAAAGGTCTCAAATATTCCTTGGTTTCAAAAGGACGGCTTTACAGTGGTTGTTTTTTATACTTCAGCTGGTTATTCAAAGCATTGTTTTTGGTCACAAATCCACCCCCGGTCTCTTCAATGCTTTGACTGTCCAACGCCTTAAATCGTTTAATTTCAACGTTTATGATGGTTGTTCAAGCACCCCCAACTCATGTACAGTGAGTGCATTGTGTTGGGACCACAGAACCTTGTTCACGCATGTCTGTTCGTCATTCAGTTTGTTATCAACAGTCAGGTCTCTTACCTCCTCATCCGCCTCAAAAGTCTCTGGAACCTACTTCGGATTATACAGTTGACAGTCAAAGGGTTTATTCCACAGAGAAGTAGGAAGTTCTTTTTTGACGGCAACGTAGCTGTCCTGAGATTCCCCATCCTCATTCCTCATTTTTCAGAGTTTTCCATTAAGTTCCCGGACAGGGAACAGTTGAGTGGTGGTGTCCAGAGAGGGGTTTAACCAGCCCAACCGCAGAGAACAATACAAACCAACCCCATTACTGGCAAACCACTTTTGACTGAGAGACAGTGTTGTTCCCCTGGTACACGGTGAGGAATGGAATATCTCACCTTAACTGTACATGGTTAATTTATTCGGATTACTCTGCAACATGGCAGAATATTTTCATTTATATTCGAGTTTCTCATCTGGGACAGATTCCGGATGAGTTCGGACGCACTCAGTGGCAGTTACAGTGCCAGTGGGCTCGAGATGGTTAAGTTGTGAGCTTACTGGCCGGAATGCCCTGGGTTCGAACCCCAACCCAAGCATCTCGGCTGATTCTGTCTGAGCTTGCGCAACCTGACAGTGTCCCATCTCCCTCGTGGTATGGGACTCGAACCCCAACCCAAGCATCTCGGCTGGTTCTGTCTGAGCTTGCGCAACCTGACAATGTCCCATCTCCTTCGTGGTATGGCACTCGAGCACTGAAAGGGTGTCACGGCTAAATGTGGATAGTCCCGGGTAGACACGACTAAAATAAGAGTGGTAGCCTATATAGAGAGAATGCTTCGTTTTTTCCAATTCTTCCGTATCATACACTTATATGTTGTTTTTCCCCCACAGACTTTCGTATTCTCCGCGCAGCATGTTAACCAGTGGTCTGTACTCTGGTTTCCGTCCGTTCTTACGAGCTTTACTCACCCGAGGACTTCACACTCAGTCATGGGAAACTTTTCTTGTATCCAAACCCAGTTCACATGTGCTTCACGTTCAAATGAACCAGCCTGAAAAACGGAACGCCATGTCTACAAAGTTTTGGAAGTACGTTTGTTCTGACCGCTCAACTCACCATACGCGTGTGTAGGGTAACAATGCAGCTTTTCAAAGCGATCAAAACGGACAAATCAACCCGCGTTGTTGTGCTTTCCGGGCAGGGCAAAGTATTTTCCGCAGGTTTCTATGCTTCGTTTCGGTCCATTCTTTCCAGGCATGGATGTTAGCGTGTTCCCGTCTATTTTTGCGGAGGCACATTCAAAGGATTCAGCTCGTTTCGCTTTGGCTCTACGCCGTATTGTTGAAGACATGCAGGAAACGTTCAATTGGTTGGAGAAGGTATGCAGTAGATTTTTTCTCCCGTACGCTCATGTCGTTCGTTAACAGTGCAACAAACCTGTAATCGCCGCTATCCACGGTGCTTGTGTCGGCGGTGCTGTGGATATGGTTTGTGCTGCGGATATCCGGTACGCGTCCGAGGATGCCTGGTTCCAAGTGAAGGTAAGAACTAGCACCGAATCCTTTCTGACAAGTTGGTTGGCGGGCTGCTTTATCTACATGAACACTGCCTGTGCTGGGGTCTGGACCATGACTCAAGGGCTTATTTGTGACTACGAAAAGTCCTTCAGCTGTAGCATCCTTTCGGTGTCTAACTGCCATGGCACCGAAAGTAAACACGAGAGCTAGGATACTGCCAGGTAGCCTAACCCTAGACAGGGAAAGTCGAGATGCAACGGTCGGGTTCGAACCACGGACCCTCAGATCAGTAGATCTGCGCTCTAACCATTGACCACGAATCTAAACGCTTAAGCATCAAGGTGCAGTGGGTGGCTCGCGATGGTTCGGTTAAAGCGCAAACTTACTGAACGCAAGGTTCGCTGTCCGAACCCGACCTCGGATGCTCTTGTCGAGGCTTGGGCAACCTGGCGGTATCCCAGCCCTTACGCTTTTTTCGGAGGCTGTTACAGCTGAACCGGGAGATAGGGGATGCATGAACTTAACTTTATTTTGTCGGTCTCGCATTCGCTTCCTTGCCGTTGGACTAATGACATTTGGTCTCTTTGTGGCTGACTCGAATGCGAGGTAAGTAGTAGCACTTGTTTTCGGAAATTCGAACTGATTCCTAATCAGCGGAGCACCGGATTTGAGTTTTGTCTTGAGATGACCGCAACAGATTTGATATGTCGCTGACTGGAGCCGACCAGTTTAAATCAACCCTACGGGAGCAATAATAGACTGCTGGGGTGGTAGGATGGATGATTTTTGGATAGGGTTCAGCAGGAAAAAACGAAGCGATTCGTTCATTTTGAAACGTCCTGGCATTTTTTTAGCTAAACTCCTTAATATGACTTGACTGGAATTTTCAGTTAGGTTGTTCTCAGAGATTCACAACTCCCCAGATTTCGTGCACCCCAAATTTTGAACATGCTCCTGCGGAGATTCCTAGCATAAAAAAGGGGTTGATATATGACACTGGTCAGTCCGCTTCATAGTAAAAATCGATAAACAGATTCTGACGGAGTGTAATGAAGGCTATTCGTCATGGACGGTTCTGTTGTTGTTTATTCCTTTATGTGCGTTCGGTGGGGTGGCCCGTGTGTGTTGCTGACAGAAAGAGGAGAACTGGTTTCTTCTGCTGTCGCAGCGTAACCGCCTTAAAAATGGTGCACGGAAGGGCTAAAGTCGTTCGTATGGATACACTTTTGATTCCACGACTGTGGGCGTATGAACTGTCCATGCAAAAGACTCAGTTCTCTTCGCCACGTATCAACCATTTCGATACTGAGTAATCTTTGGTTTTTCACTACGAAATTCAACAGTGATCATCGCCTTTAAAGCCGATTCAGATCCACTCGCACGTCACCACTGTATGTCTGTTCACTCCCGACTTTTTGTTCCTACTTTTGTCGACGGTTAACTTTGAGCGTAATCTGTAGACGAAGATCCCAAGATTCCTGTAAGAGGTATAGATGGCTTGGCACCAAGGTATGTTCATGTCGCTAGTTTGCGGATCTTCCGCGTCCGCGAGGACCACTCACTCGACAGTGGTCTTCAACGTCACACAACTGCCCATGTTTTCTAGCAACTACTGACAACGACTAAGCTTGGGGCAGTATCAGACGCTTAGTCTTGTTGTAGTTTCGAATGATCTCTTGCTTGTGATAGACCAGCGTCTTCAACAAAGGGCATTTCTCCTCGAAATCGAAACAATAAAATCAGTGGCCAGCCAAACGTGAAACCTTGGCTCCATCTTCTCCATTTACTCTGTCGAGATCACGAACCGCATTCGTAAGGTTTGCATGACATGATTTCTTTTCCAGTATTTGGAGCGAAAAATCCTACACGTGACCGTCAAGACACTCATCAATTAGCCGTCAGTGAGAAGACCCAGTGGTTATCCGATTACGTAAGGTTTTCTCTGGTCGAATCGGTTTCAGCTGCTTTTTTGGCTAGACCTAATACTACTCACGAGTAGCATCACAGTCAAGGGGTTAGCACTAATACTGATGTTGAGGGTACATCATATTCCCACTCTTCTTCGTCGGTCACCAGCCAATACAGGAATTTCACTAACTGAGGTCATTTGACCCATCTTGGAAAGCGATTCGCACGTTAGGCCATGATTGACGTGGAATACCCTTAATAATTCCTACGGGAGTGACTTCGGTAGTGTTCCTCCTGAAAGAGTCTACTATACTATTCTCATCTGTACCTTGCCACACTGCGATGGTGAGGTAGGTAAGGTTTTGAATAGTGATACTAACACTTCAGATTCATCAGCTTCCTCTCCCTCATCCTGACAACACTGTGCGCTTCAGGAATTGGAACTGGGCATTGCAGCTGATATTGGCACGTTACAGCGTTTACCCCTCTTGTTGGGTAGTGACAGCCTCGCCCGTGAGCTGATCTACACAGCTAGACGTTTCGATGCTTCGGAAGCCCTCGCTTGCGGGTTTGTCAGGTAGGTCGAACCGGAACCGTCGCAAGTTGTCAAGCTCTTGTTGATTTGCGTGACCCCCATTATCCTTATTCCGACAATTATCTCTTCGGTCAACTTTTACCGTCCGCTAAATCGTTATGGGGACTAATTGTTCTCTACAACTAACAGTTTTTAAGTTCCAATTTTTGAACAGTTTGGTGACAAGTTTACTTAAGAAACGGCGTTCGAGGTGTATGTATGTGTGTGGGAGAACAAATCTGGTTACTATTAGTAGCCTGTGAATACTTTGAGGTTTCAAGGAGGTTCTGGTCCGTCTAAGTGCGAATTCTTCACACAGTCGATCAGCCGCTTGTGGCCGAATGGTTAAGTGTCCAAATGCTAGCCGCGAGAATGTGGGTTAGAGTGGAGACAATTCGGAATAACCATGAAACAGCTGCACAGTGCTTCTCGGCTTTTCGGTGTAGGCTGATTTCACTTACAGAGTGAAATCTACACTGAATTGCAATGACTTCTTCCCACGAATTCTATGCATGGTAACCATATACTCTTCAATTGTCCAGTGTGTTTTTCGCCCCTCCTACAATGTTCTTCTCATACTCTACCGCAAAAATGTCTACCATTCTTCATTAAATCGTCTTGTAGAATGCATCGATGGTTTTTCATGGTCAGTATCACCGCAGCAGTGATAGTTTTATATGCTGCTTTTCTACCAGTTCGTTACCGCTGTCTAGAAATTTCCTTTGCTAAAGGGATCACCATTGCTCGATTGATGGCCGAAATACCAAACCTACAAGATGTAATCGGAGAATTTCGTAAACTTTGACCATCCTACTTCCTAGCACGGAGCACCCTATTAAGACAGTTTGTGACTAAATAAGTGTCTTTCTGAAAACTTTTCGACACCTACCTTACGAGTAGTGTTGCGTCACGGAAATATACCGCGATATCTCGGTTATTGTTGCAAAAGAATCATCATCAAAGACAGCAACATAAGTGTTGACACTGATGCTTCACTGCCGTACGACCATGAGGTTCGTCTAGTTATATATATATATATATATATATATATATATAACTAGACGAACCTCATGGTCGTACGGCAGTGAAGCATCAGTGTCAACACTTATGTTGCTGTCTTTGATGATGA
>NW_008751777.1:259628-263055 GCF_000715545.1 Opisthorchis viverrini | reverse complement strand
ACGTCAGAGCTAATACAACTACCGAGGTATGTAAACTTTTTCACACTCTCCAGTGATTCTCCTTGAATTGTAAGGAATATGTTCGCAGGTAGCATGTTCTGAAGCATGACTTTGCACTTTGAAGGCGCGAGGCGCATGCCAAAAGATGGTATGAATGTGGTCAGTTTATTCAACAGAGCTTGTGCTTCGCTTTGGTTTGGTTTTCAACGACGATGGCAATGTCATCTGCGTACTCCAAATCGACAAGGCTCTCACCAGCATCAATTTGAACACCGGGGTTTTGAAGACCGTCTCCCGTTTGAGCAGGAGAGTCTGGTTTACCTAGGTTGGTTTCTGTAAGTTTTCGTCGCCTTTTGTTCATGACCAATAAGGTCGCAGCGTTGAATGCTCTTCAATTGCCACCGCATTTGTGTCCCATTTTGGTCCCTCCATGGAATTCTCTTTATGTTCAAGTGTCCTTACGCGCTTTCTGATGAAGCTACTGGGATAACAGTTTTTCTACAGTACGATCAAGATGCTCTCATATCTCCTTCCAAAGTTCCATCAGGGTAAACTAAGCTGGATTTGATAGACGGGTATTGTCCCGAAGTTCGGTTATGCTTTACTGGACAAGATTTTTCGAGGTTGAGCTGTTTCCCTGTCCAGGTCGGATTATGTAATATTGATCTGATGAGTGATCCACCTTCGATTTTTATCATCTGGACATCTAAGAAGGGAAAAGACCTTCTTCATGTTAAACCGTGAATTCCGCATGGAAGTGATCCAGAATCTGTTGCGCGTGTAAACAGTCGTCCACTACAACGAAAATACATCCTCTGCATACTGTCCGCCTTCTTTACAGACCGAAGTAACGTTGAATACTCCAGGTGCCCCATGAAGATATCAGGTAATCACCCTCAATCGCCCAGCCATGGATTTATAGGTGGATCGCCTATCGATCACACCCGAATTAGACCTGCCAGATAGAAGAACCCGGATCAGGGCTGTATTGTAAGAACAAACATACTGATCTGCGTAAAAATATATAGGATGACTGAATAGCCAAATATGGTCACTCGCCTTGTTCGTTCTGTCCAGCCAACGACAATGTGGTCATGAGCACATGATCCCAAAAGCGCTGAAGGAATCCACACTCGATGAATTACACTTATTTGCACACCGATCTAGCTTTTACGAGAGATTCAACTGAATCCAAACGAAATCTTGTGTTTATGAAGAACACCATAAAGAAGAGATTCAACTGCAATTCAGTTGAATCTCCTTTGAAAACCAAATCCGAGTGCAAGTGAGTGTACTTCGCCAATTTCGCACAGGTTGGGTCTAAGTCGAACACAGGGTTAACGGAAATTAGGGGAGTGTGTCTATCCGATGAACCCCCAGAATGGTGGAACAGGTCGTTGGCTGTCAAGAGTTTGAGGCAACCTTGTGAGAGGTTTTATCCTCACCACCTGCTTTATTTAATGAAACTAATCGAGAGAATGGACAGTTTGACTCCCAGTTTTTTCCCATTGCACAAAAATCCTATTTCAAACTGGCCCAGATTGGTGAAGAATACTGTGGAATTCAAACAGATAACAGTTTTTCGACTTACGGAGCATTCAGCAACCATCAGTTTGACTGACTCTCGCGGAGTAGTCCCTCAGAAACGACCAATTTGACTCGATCTCCCAATCGCTTCCTGTTGCGAGGATCACTGTATATACCTGGATCATTTTTCAGAATGGTCGTGCATTGGTGAATAATCGCTCTCTTTGAGAGGCGTGTAAGTGTGTTCTAGATAACACGGTGGAACCTAACCAACATTACGAGTTCGCTAGACGCCCCCAAAAGTTTGTTTGGGACATTTACCGTAGCTACTAATGCAGATGGAAGGATTACCGTTAGATCTGCACCAAATTGAGATTACGGAACCATTTTGTTCGAAGAACGAACATGTCATTTCGAAATTTCCTTGGTCGAGCTAAATGAAGTCAGCGTATGATAAAAGCCGAGAGGCTTCGTGCATCTACAAATTTGCTGGGCGATTTGAGTTCAACGCTTCCCGGCTATCAATTGGAGGCTACTGGGTGAAGGACATGGTGGCTTGCACTTAGACAAGATATTGTGTAATTCATCTCTCAGCCATGCAGTTCAACTGCGTGGTCGCGCTTAGACTGATTCATCTGGTAACAGCTTGGCTAGAGGGTTTCCTCCTTGTGTGTTATTCTTCCTTCTGAGCTAATTCAATAGTTCACAAGTTTTGGGCAGTTCACCAGGACATATCGAAGGAAAACTACCTTCAGGAGAAATTTCAGTTGATCATTCCTCTTAGTGATCTCCGTCCGGAGGAATTCCTTTGTATTCTACATAGACAAGACTGTGCATCAGCGATCAGAACAGCGGGACCTCTCATTGGTCGCAAAGTCTTAGTGAATTTAGGTGATGTTGGATCGTTTTTAGACACCATGGTTTGATAAGGAGCTTTTGGAGATCTGAAATGAGTGACATAGGACGCATGTTCTATGGTATATTTAGGTAAAAATTTTCCCACTGGAAATCGAGAGATTACTGAAGTTGCTCCGAATGAAATACAGTGCTTCAGCTTCAATACTTGAACACTTCTTGGGACGCCTCAATTTCGCAGAATTCACCCTTTAATTTCCGTTACGATGTCTCGTGCAAATATGCCCGAATGTCCTTACATTTAAATCGTGTGCACTGTGGCTCAAGTCATGAAAAATGCGGGAGCGTAGAAAAAATACGCCAAACAAATTGTTGCGACAGTACTCTCATCCGTATGGCACGACACCATCCAAACCCATCATGCGCTTCTTACACCTCAAGAATTGGACCAGTTTGAGCCTTCAACTGAAATTAAAAAAAAGCGAATAACTTTCGCTCTTTAGCCGTCGGCTTTCTTCCTGTATCACTGACTTAACTGATTGGTTAACATCTATGGAACTTCATGTTTCAATTTATAGTTTCCATAACCTTCGTTTTTATCTCGTCATTCCTTTGGGAAGGGCAAGGTCAAAACTGGTCGATGTCTTGACAAGGAGGAAAGTAACACTTCTTTTCTGTTTAGGAGAGATGAATTAACTGGACCTAATGTGGTAAACATCTGAGATTTGTCTGCGAACCCCCCCTTACTTAATTTCAGCCGTATGTTCAAAACTCCAGAGGAGACAGTACAAGAGGCGATTAACACAGCCGTACAGATTGGAAACCACAGCCCTATAGCAGTTCAAACGACCAAACGCTCATTACTATTTTCAAGGGACCACGGTGTGATGGAGGGATTAGATCAACTGGTGAGTTCCTACTGACTGATCGACCTAAAGCAAGTTTCAGACCGATTTTAACTTTTAACTACTGCTCCCCTACCAGTAACTGATCGTCGTGTGCGCACTTCTGATCCGGGGAAATTATTTCACATTAATATATATAT
>NW_008751777.1:227349-259620 GCF_000715545.1 Opisthorchis viverrini | reverse complement strand
TATATATATATAAATATATATATTATATATATATATATATAGGTATATATCAGCTCTGAGTTTGCCTTGGTCATCTGGCACTAATTGAAAGACCCGTTTTGCTCAACGGTTCCCAGGACACTTCACAGCATCCAATTAGATGGCACTTGTGGGACATGGGTCTCCCATGTTTCCACATTTTATGATCTGGTAACCAAACTTGGCTGTTTATCTAATTGTTTACCCCATTAGATGTGTGGTGAGTTGACAAAAAGGTCCGAAAACATGAATAGTCGACCGCTGTCTAGTTATCTGCCTTTGCCGTCTCTGGGAGTGCATTTCCTTTTGTGCTTTCTTTTTTGGTCCTGGTGAATAGAACTACCCTGGCAATTTTCACTTCGAAGACTCATCGTTTTAAACTTATCAAAATCTCTTCACTTTTCAGGCTGACATGAACCAAGTGATGCTCCAGTCAACAGATGTCGTCAAAGCAATCCAGGCTGCTGCAAAAAAGCAAAAGGCGGAGTTTGACGAATGCTAACTCGTATTAGGTACCATACGCTCTCGAAATGATCCAATTATTACTTGTGATTGACTTGTTACTTACTGCAAGGATAATTTTATGCTTTTGTATACGGAATATCTTTTTTTCATTGTATCGATACAAATGGTGGTAACGTTTCCTCTACCCTTTTGATGCGCGACAAATAAAACGTGCCGATAATGTGTTGGAAAGGTTTAGCAACACAGCGAAACTGACAGGTTGTTCTCGATCAAATAAAGGTTTGTGATTACAACGATGGAAAAACTGCTGGGCGACCTCCGTGTAAGGTCTAGGGAGAAAGTGTGTGGACTGGTGCGGGTAACTCAGCTCAGGGGTCATTAGCTTCATCATCACCGATAGCATGACATCGGTGTTCAACACCAATGCTTTTCTGCCGTACAACCATGACTTATTTGAGAACCTTATTGATAAGAAAAGGATGGGAAAGGGATTTGGTGCCAGCTTACCACAATCACTCCGAGGTGCCTACACCTCCAGACACCTGTTCAGGCAATCTGGATAGAAACTGACAACACTAGAGCCATTGGCAGCCATATCTTGCAGCGTCTTCAACCAGGTGAGTGGGGACTTCGCGTTCGCCTTCCTCGAAGGGGAGTAACACCAACAGCACCCAAACTTCTCGTAATCTCTTTCATATCCCTTTGCCAGATCGAGGGTTGGCCACCTCTCTACTTCCGCACCTTTGAACTGGGCACGAAAAACAGCACTCTCTTAGGCAAACGGTGCTTCGGCATACGCAGAAAATGTCCCAACCATTAGCTTAGTATGTGGAATTCTGTCAAAGACTCAAATGATTCACGACATCTAGCCGGTATTATGGATTATAATGACCGTATCTGAGTTTTATCATGCCACACAGAGGATTTTCATCGGAATGACGTATCTGAACAGATTCTTGGGTAAACTGTTTGACGGTGTGACACACACGGTCAGCCTTTCTTTCAATACTGACTTTAGAGTATTCAGTCGGTCATTACCTATGAAAATGTGAGGGGACTGCTTGATTCGCGCTAATCTTCCAATTCCATTGGCCGCTTCACGTGATCTGGAGTTCGTTGGCTTTTTACGTGCTGACTTTTCAGGTTACTGGTCGGATGAGATAAATTGAGTAGGATCTTCATGGAGGGGTCACTCTGCCCTTAAAAGCCGACCAGGTCATAAGCTGAGCCCTAGATATGACAAATAAATATTGACATAAATGCATGGACTGAAGACGACTCATGAAATACATTCTCGTCACGTGATGATAAGGATGATGGATCTATTGTCGGTACAATGCTTGTGCATTAGTGCGTTTTGGGGATGAGCTCCGGAATGTGGAACATGTTTGCCTCTTTTGAGCGTGAACAGGACATGAGCCGTGACGGCGGATTTCGGCGTTCAACGTTACCAAGACTACGCTTGTTGCTTTGCGAGGAGAGAGTATGCGCCTATCGATCAAGACCGGTCGGCCGGAGAGTAAAACCAGCTGAGAATCCAAGGTCGCGATCCCGCTCGCATTCGTCGAAATTGCTGTGAAAAGTATGAGAAAACAACCGTGGTTAGCTTAGTCGCATGGATAGTGCTGTGGCTATGGTGATAGGATGTCAAATTTACAGTGTTATGCACCAAATTCTATTTGCTCCGCTTCCACTCTATTTGGAATAGTAAGTTTTCCAGAACTTGTCCGCCGAACTGAATATCATTTTGTGTTTCTGGTGGACAAGAAATGCGGTTAATGTTGCCTCGATATCATTTTTTGGATGCCTACAAGTTGCAACTGACACGTTCTAGCAAATCCAGTTGATGTCAACCAAAGGTTACTTATAATTTCAAAATAACTCGAGCACCAGTGGATTTGTCAACAGAAAAATCGTTCAGCTGTCACGCCCTTTCGGCGCAGAGCTGCGGTGCAACCCGAAGGATGCACGGGGGCTTCCATACTCTCAAGTTACCCAATTCTAGACAGGAGCGACCGAAAAGCCAGGGTTGGGTAGGACTGAGAATATTTTGGTTAGTAGTTTTGTTCTAGCAGATAAGGTAGCGTGCAATTATTCTTCACTTACGCAGTCCATCCCACTTGAACTACTTTTGACTACTTCCAGAGACGCTTCAGTCGGAAGGCCCATGTGATTCATATGTTTTCCTTTAACGGGAAGGTCATTCGTCAATTTGGACAAAAAAACAAACAATTTTATCTAGAGAACTATCTTTCAACTATTGAAATCCTCTGACAGAGTGAAGTGGCAGTTGCTGAAGTGGCGTCGATTAAGGCAACGATGACCTTGAAGTGGTGGAATTACTTTTCATTTTGGATTTAAGTGGGATGAGGCTGTCATAATTTCGACATCTACCAAGGTGGAAAAATGCTCTGAAATGTCCAGCGAAAGAAAGTGATATTCAGTCATGATTTAAGGGTTCAATCGGACGATCTACACAGCCATCACTAGGACTGAGGCGAAAGAAAAGGGAATTCCTAGGAGCCGCTGCTGCCACGTAACTTCTAGTAGGAGTCCCTTTTCGGAAAAAGAACCCGTTGCTCTATACCAGTTTCACACGGATACCATTTTGAACACCTTCCTCAGTTTAGCACTGTCAATTCAAATCAATTTCAATTTATCAGCTATAAACCGTGTACCATTAGTAAATTGGTTTCAGCTGCTACAGCTTCAATCACCGGAAAACGGGAGCGTGGAACAAACAGCCAAGCCTTGGAGACGATGGTATGTTCAGTTTGTTCGGAAATCGGGTAGCTATGCTTTGAAGACGATAGTTTTGACGCACGAGTTCCATTGACTGCTCGACGGGACCATTTCTGCCAGTGTCACTAGCCATCGGTTAGTTGAGTCCCGAGGTACCCATTCAAAGAGGCATCAGTTGCCGACCCGACCAAATTTTCTGGTTAGTACGTCGTTGTCAGGTCATACACTGCCCAACTCTCGGTCGGTTCCACTCAGTACAGGGCTAGAATAAAAAGAGCTCTGTGAGGCAGACGGTCTTCTGGCACGTGGAGTACATGTCCTAATCAACGTGACCTAGAAAACGTGAGTAATTCATCTATCGCGACAAAGTTCATTCTTCATAAGTTCATCTGGCATACTTCAACATTGCTAATCAGATGTCCTAATTATGGGATATTGGTTTTACCGCGGATTGAAAATTATTTATAAAGTTTGATTGTGATCCCTCGTCATACTAGAAGTCCAGTCCAATCCTTGGTGGTAGTTGAAGGTTCATATACCTTCAAACAACCTGGAGATGAGGAAGCGTTTGATGCGCAACTTTGTACAACATCGAGGGCCCACACATGAAGTCGGATATTCATACTACGATTCCGTTCAAATGCACTTAAGTAGGATACATAAGATCGAAAACTGGGCTCATGTAACAAGCGAATGGAAGACATCGGTGTTCGAATATCTGAAGCATTTGATTAGGTGCGTGTAGTCCTGTTTGCCGAGCTTGGCATTTGTCTTGAACGCTTCTCTTCTGCCACACGGACCGGGTTAGCTGCTTAACGAATTTATGAACACTGGTCAACACAAGGATATTGGGATATCCAGTAGTCACATGTGCAGGGCGACGACTACGCCACCCAGGAAGTCTCTAGGATGTCGTATGCGGAACGTTCCTGAAGGTGAAATGGCCGTTATGGATCCGATAAGGTGGAAAAACCCGACCCGAAGTTCGTCATTGCAGTAGATATCAGCGTACCTGAGTAAACACTAGTAATCATTCAGCTGTGGCACCCTGCACAACTGCCGTGCAGCTTGTAGAAAAGCACTAGGTTTCAGATGCTCTCAAACCGCACAAGCCTAGACACAGGAGCAATCCAAACGCCATGGTTTTGGTACAACCTGTGACTTTCTAGTCACAAGCCTGAAAAACCGGGTGGTGTCGACTTGTTTTGAGTCATTTCGAGCTGTGTGCAACTGTGTGAGGGTGAATGTTTGCATGTAATGATGAAAGATACTTGGGTTTAAAAATGACGGCTGACGGAAATAAACGATACTGGATGGCTAAATGGGTGGCGTTCATCTTTCAGTTACTCTCCAAAAGGCTAAGTCCTCTTGAGAAGGAATCTAGGGCACAAGTTTGTTGGTTTCATGAATAGTCTTTCTTGAGAACAGTCGCTATGGTTGAATACGTGCGTGAGGCAATTACCTGTATGCTTTCCTCCAGTTCATCACCAACCTCGCTCAAGCGTCCACTGAAGTGCGCAGAACTGATTTGTTCTGGCAGGCTAGCCGATCCTCGTCGGCTCAAATTGTAACTGGCGAGGATCGAACCGCTTCGACTGCTGCGCCCGAAAACTGAAGTTTGGTAGACAGCCGCTCCATAGAAAGTCTGAAATAGAAATGTTAGGTGGGTTTGTAACCGTGATCTTTGACAAGGTAGGACGCAAGTTTACAATAAATTTGAAGAGTCCAGCACTCAGCGAGTAGAATCGGGTGTTTCAGTATAAACTTTCCGTGTTTATTTCGAGAGTTGAGTACAGCCTATAGAAGAGATCAAAAACTCAACACACTTCAAAGCTACTTAGAAGTAGTTACACGGTGTGGAAAAAATTTCACTGTAGGATCGAGATATCGTGACAGGCTTGTCATCTGACGGAATAATCAGACCATTCATTAAGCCGCCATGCGAGATATCGGGACAATCGCGCACATCACTCGAGCGTGAATTTGTTCACCCTTTCCTTCGGAATCCTTCGGTATGCCCTCATACTCTGCTTCGCCTGTCTTGTGTGAACCCCTCGTACGAAAGATTGCAGGAATGGCTGGTAAGATCTACTCAAAACGTGACTCCGGTCCTGCGCTTCCTCTCCTCAACCAAGTGATCAAATTGGACGCCTTCGGGCATGGTTAAGATTGGTGGTCTATTCGTCCTTTTTGACAGGTAATTTGTTTTATCAGTAATCAAGGTGACTGGAGGTGGAATGTCTGTAGGTGTACATTGATTACCCGGGTGCGCGAGTTCGTTCACATCTGGGCATTTGACGAACGCTCTCAAAATATTTTAGCAATCGCCGTCGCACCGCTCCAAAACGATGTATTACTGACGTTGTTGATCAGAATTTTGCAAGCTAACTGCTTAACACAGCATACACTTCAGCCACTAGCTGAGCAAGTCGGTTTGATCACGCAACTTAGTTTTGGAACCAGTGAGCCGCACCTTGCTCGAATGAGCTGTCGCCCATGTTATATAAAGAGAGTTTGAGGTAGGTTAGTGGTTAAGACGCGAGCTTACTGACCAGATGCTTCGTCAGACCCAAGACGAACGCTCTCAAAATATTTTAGCAATCGCCGTCGCACCGCTCCAAAACGATGTATTACTGACGTTGTTGATCAGAATTTTGCAAGCTAACTGCTTAACACAGCATACACTTCAGCCACTAGCTGAGCAAGTCGGTTTGATCACGCAACTTAGTTTTGGAACCAGTGAGCCGCACCTTGCTCGAATGAGCTGTCGCCCATGTTATATAAAGAGAGTTTGAGGTAGGTTAGTGGTTAAGACGCGAGCTTACTGACCAGATGCTTCGTGGTTCAGACCCAACTTCAGCATCTCCACTGCTCCTGTTTTGGCCTAGACAACCTTTCACTATCTCAGTTCTTGTTCTTCTTTCGCGCGGCAGGACAGCCAGGCACCGAAAGTAGTTAACTACCACTTTCCTACTTACATGTCGTTTTTTGTTTTTCCGTTCATGGTTGTCTGACACAAAGGTAGCCCCGCTCGCTACTGAAAACACTCAATTAGTGTTGCTGATAATACCGCACCCTTGGAGGTTGCCTGTGGTTGTAAACCCGTTTGACATCCTTGTGCATAGCGTGGTAGTTTCCTGGGATAGAATTGAGCAAAATATATCCTGTCTAGGTCCAAGAAGATAGCCTGGTGGTGGCTTCCGTAGAATTCATCAAAGTTCATCCTATTTAGTTCACTTTTACGGCCAATGCTACTACACGGAATGGGACTCATCTATGGGTAGAATTTGAAACTCTAACCCTCGAAATTCATCAGTTTTTTCAGCACTTTCATGACCATGAATCTTTTCAAATTTAGCCGATTCCGTGGCTAAAAATGTACATCCGCGGTTTTTTGACTTCCTTGATTTTCTTGGTGGGTTTTCCTGAGGACAGTCCGGTAGTTTACCGATTTAGGCGGCGATGCCAGGGTGTGTGGGTGATCAGCTCCACTCTCTGCTTCAGACTTACAGTAGCATCCCTGAGGACTTCAGTTTCTTCCCCCCGTAGTGCTTAGAAGTAAGCTGGCGAAATAATGAAGTTAGCAAGCCTACAGTATATCCGCACCGAATGAGACTACTGGCTCTCTCTCCCTCTATTTCCCGAAACACCAAGGCGTTTCCTTCTTCATCATTTCAGGTCAACTTAGATGGGTAGTAAGCCACCTAACCCTCCATGCTCTCAGTGTCCTTTCTGCCGTGATAGCAATTAATGGACTACCTAGGCATTAGCATAGTAAATACTCCGTTCTTCGAAATGCAAGCTGTAGAGTGCGACTCGAGCCACTCACTTCTATGCCAAGCTGCCATACCTTACAGAGGGCTGTGATGCTCCCAGAGTGGCCAAGCCTGGACAAGTCGAGATGCAGAGGTTGGATTCGAAACATGAACCTGCCGATGAGTAAGTTCGAACCCCAACCATTAAGCTACCCTCAGCAGTATTCTACGTCTAGTTTGTTACGCTATAGGACTGAGAACGAATTCCGTCCTTGTAAATCGCATCCATACTTTTGCTTTCATCTGTATCTTCCCTCATTGGATTTGCTATTCCGTCTTGCTGTTAGCATGTCTCTCCAAAACTAATTAAGGCCGCATTGTTAATTTGCCGAAACATGTCTTTAACTGCAGAGGAATCTCAAGGAACGTTTTGCTTAAATTCCTGTTTCCCATTTTTGGGAAGAACCTTGTTTAGAAGTTAAAAATTATTGGTTGCTATGGCGTCAAACACCGTACCATCCAGCAATGACTGGTTGACAGATCAGCCGTTTGAGGAATCATCTATTCAATTTTATGTAATCTGCTTTAAGATTAGCTGGGCGGGGTTTATTCATTGCAACCCGTCCTAATGGGTTGGTCATTCTCAGCTGCGCAGGTTAAACTATTCTTTTGAAGGACAGGACTTACAGCTGCCAGGTGACACTGCCCTCACTCATCCTGAACTCACGTGTGTGTTGCTCCCACAATATAAATCTTTTGACTTTGTGTAGCTGCCATGGCAAATCGGTCGTTGGGAGCTAATAATCTTGTAAACTGGTTCTATTGATTAATCGCTTTTGGGACGACCACGTTTTTGGTCAACAAGGACATGGGGATTAATTTTCCGTAAGGCACAACTACCCCTCATACCTTGGATTGCAAACTGTTTATAATGAATGATGGATCATCAGGTCTTTGCTGCTTGATGAATGGCTCCTAAAACATCACAACGAGGCTACAGGTGTACCGGTGATACTACTGATGGGGAGGCACGCGAGTAGCATGTGTTGTTCGTAGAATTTCGATTTGCGTCTTTTGAAAGGAAAGATCCGTTGCGGAATTCGTGGAGGCACTTTGTAACATTTGCTTGGATTTGACAGACGAATGAGTGGAGTCAATGAATCTCCAGGAAAGTTCAAGAAGACGCGTTCGGGAGAAGATAGGTATCCAGTTTTTGTAAATAAGATGCATATTAGAGGAAACTACTCACAAGGTTGCTGAAAACTCTTCGATAACATCATAAACGAGATATTCAATTGAGTCTCCCGTGAAAACCAAATTGATTTGCAGATGAGTGTATTTCTCGAATGCAAATTAGAGTTTTGCTTCCCTGTTCAATGGTCTGTAACCGATCAGTTGGCATTTCCTAATAAATAACTCCGCAGCGAAGGCCTTCGTCCTTTCACAGGTGACGGGCGAGATACCTTTTGTTTTGCAGTCATTGTTGGTTGCGGATTTCGAAAAAAGCCTAGAGGAATTCGAGTTCCACGAAGAAACTGGGGGAATCGTGCATGTGGGTTTATCGTACATACTCTCATGTGAATGGACGAAAAAATCGAGAATAAAACAGAGAATTTAGGAACTTGGGGTTACAGTTTTAGATCGTGTGATCTGGAGACCATCGAAGCAACCAGAATCGGCTCTTAGGTGGTCGGTTAGTTTCTCGAATTTTTTGTTAAGGATGGATGATGGAGCTACAGGTTTACTGAAGTGTTTGGGCTTGAGTAGTACACGAAATACTCAAGAAAAGGTGTGATTGACAGCATATCACCAGGGATGTAGCGTGGTGTGGTAAACATGAAGCTTCGAGTTACTTGCAACGCACCAGCATTGGCGGACCAAGGGGGGGCATTTTACAGAGCACGGAATATTGGTTGTTGATCAGGTGGCTGTTGATCTGTTCGCCGGGCTTGGCAATTGGCTTGCAAGCGTTTCGTCACCATACGAGGAGACATCATCAGTGCGCAGTTGGGTGGGTACTTCTTCCTTGTCTGCGTGCGTTTATATAACACTCGAAGGCTATCTGTTATTTTCTGACGTGATTGCTTACTTGAATTGTAACAAATTTAGTGAATCCATTGGTCCGTCTGTGATCTTTGTGGCGTTCCTTTGTGTTGGCTGGTTATCCCAATGCCTTCTGTTTTTAGTAGCTTGGCGCACTGAATAACAGTATTGCCAATCGGTCTCGAACTAGAATTATGGATGAAGCCAGGTTGTTGATTTATTAATTGAAATTATCAAAGAACTGTTGTTTGTACTTTGAATTCCAAAATAATTGCTCTCGTTAGTGACATATAAAGTCGTTCATTTCAAGCACAAGTAAGGTAAGCGGTATTCTGCGGGCAATGTCCTCTTTATCAAAGTATTTCAGACTATCCGGAAAGGATGAGTTTGTCGAACTGGGTGGTTTGCAGTAGGACACGAAGAGTTCCGTGAGTGGATTTCGAAGCCAGAGTCAATCTTTAAGGTTACCGAATAGATCATTAGACCTGAGAGATGTAGGTTTTCGGAATATGCCAGAAAATTCGATGAAACCAACTCGTCATATGCGTACTATTGGGCCAAAATGGTTGGTGTGATACTAACCTGCCTTCCTGTAATTCGACTACTCTTGGTCTTCAACGTGTACGATCACCTTGGGAAGCGCGGGCTCATTGACGAGAGCTCTGACTCAACTTCCACTCTAAGTGTTGGTGAATAGTGAATAGTGTATATTCGTAATACACTACTCATAAGGTTGCTGAAAATTCTTCGAAAGCCCGGTTCTACCCATCTTGTAGTATTTCACTCCACAGACCAGCTGGTTCTTTTCAAACTTCCCAACACA
The DNA here is from genome assembly GCF_000715545.1 of Opisthorchis viverrini. NCBI lineage: Eukaryota > Metazoa > Platyhelminthes > Trematoda > Opisthorchiida > Opisthorchiidae > Opisthorchis > Opisthorchis viverrini. The sequence continues at coordinate 249,774 of NW_008751777.1, read as the reverse complement.
TTCTGATTCGCTTAGACAGTCATGCGAAACCCTCTTTTCTGTGAAAAGCTGAAGAATTACGGTGCAAATTAAACACAATGCTGATAACCCAACCGCACCCGGACTACTAGCCGGGAGGTCGCGGGTTCGAAACTCCTCGGTGCTGCATAAGATTCGCACGACTACGGATTCCCATTAAGCGTGCAACAGCTGTACAATGCTTCTAGGATTTTCATAATAGACCGGATTCACTTGCGGAAGGAAAGCTGTAGTGAAAATAACGAAAAATCCTTATTCCACGATGAATGACAAGAAATCTAGACAACCCTTTGTGGCAGTATCAAAATTTCAAACCGCGAATGGCTTTGTACTACTTCATTCAAGTACTGTTTGGTCATCCTAGTTCTTTTGCGCATGCGTTGAACTAGAGTTGTGACAGTCTGCCTTCTTACATCAAGCCGAGCCCTGTAGCTGGGGAAAGGTGCTTGCGTGAAGGGAAAACTTACGGATGAAGCAAATCATGAACGAGAATTTCATCTGGGATTTGGATGAGTCCCCCGGGAACTTACTTAGTAGACGTGTGTCACTTACGTACGATTCGGTGTTTAAATAGAACATGAAGCTGACGGGGACTGCGCTTGCCTGATGATTGCCGATATGAGCGAAACCACTAAAGGGTCGCAATGGATTTTCAGCGACCCTATAAGTAATATTTTTCGTCAGGAAAACTGTTACGTGGTTTTATATCTAGCGGGCGTGTTTAGTGGCTGCTCTATAACCCATATGTCCACAGTTGGTGGCAAGTGGCACACATTTTCTAATATGCCAGTTCGTAAATGCATAAAACTGAGGGAAACACCAGAGGACTCAAGTACGGGAAGGAACTGCCTGTTGTGCTTGCGGGGCCAGCCATTTAACACTGCATGATTTCAATGGACTCTCAAAAGTTCTGAGAAATCAACTGCATTCATCGAGCAGTCAGCCCAGGAAGGACCACCTTGGCAGACTAATTCAGTAAATAACTGTCCTGGGACGTTTCATGATCCCGTAAAATCGGATCAACACGGAATCCTGTTAGACGCAGCGAGTGATTTGTTCAGTTCTGCTAAAAAACTTGACATAACAAAGCGCTTGCACCTTCATTCACTCATCAGTTCAGCTTAAATCGAGCCACTAAACAGGTATTTTGCTTTGACATGTGGTCAGCTGTACAGTCGCAACGCTGTTCCTGAGTGACTTGCAAATCTGTAGTGCCCCTAAAGTGGCTTTAATTTCGTATGATTTGAAAGGATTTTATCATTCTGTTATCCATGTAAGGTATTATTTCACGCAGGAGGCCAGCCAGCCTAACCATTCATGTAATGCTCTTAAAACGTGTGAGTTTGGTGACTGTTGGATTTAGCCCGGGTAGTATTGATTTTCCATTGATCTTGCAATGTTTCAAAATGCCATCAGAGTGACGTTACACTCTAAAGACGAGGTGCTAGAATTCTGCTGATTTAATTTTTATCACGAATAACGGAAAAGTGAACTGCCTAATCATTGTTTTGAGGATTTCGGTGCTCTCAAAAGTTTCAACGTAGCAATGTAAAGTTTGCTATTTCTTGAGTATATTCGGGGCCAAAGCGAGTACGTTTACGTGCTAGTACGCTACCAGAAATCGCAGTATAGCGAACTTAATCCCTTCGTTTCAGTTCTGAGACGACAGGATGTAGTTGGAGTTCAACTCATCAATACCAATTTCAATGATGAGACCAGATACAACACGTATAGTTCTGCTAGTCACATATTCTATCACAACATGAACGAAAACACTTTTGTGCATGGGTAAAGTGTAGGGATCTTTTGGTTATTTTGACTGGGAGATTGGATTTCTTCAGAGATAATTAAGACTTTAACTCTTATATGATCATAAACTTCAACCGAATTCGGCTGAATCTCTCGTCCGCTTCGGCCGAATTTGCTGCACAGAGCCGTTTCCTGTCAATAACGAATTTGTGTGCAACTGAGGGTAGTCGTCAAAATCTGTCCAATTTGGGTTCAGTTAAAACCTAAGGTTGAGGGAAACTCGAATACTGCGTCTACCTGGTGAACCTTAAGACAAGGGAAACCGGTTATGGGCTGTCGAAGAGTTTTCAGCAACCTTGTGATTAGTGTATTAGACACAAACCCCAAGCATTTCTCAGTACAACATTAGGACAAGGTCCTCTTTTATATGTCTTCTGATATGCACAATGTATCTTATTAGTCTCACAAAAAACACTTTCGTGTAAGGTGAGGTAAAAGTTATTTTTCCGTCCTGTTCCCCACCAACCAATTGTTTTCTACTTTTGACTGGCTCTAATATCACACTCCCTGTTAATATCAACACCTAAATTTGCTTATTGCTAACTGGTCTTCGAAAAATTTCCTGTATGAATTCACCTGAATTTAACCAACTAGTACGACGCAAAATCAATGGTTATGGAAAGTTCATCAACCGACCGAAGGGGCCTAAATTTAAACTGTTATTTTTTCTTTCCACAACTCGTTCGAAGACAGATTGCTTACCTCAGGTTGACCTCACAAACGAGGGGCTTGGGAAAGTATGCGCGCGGACAACGGATTGGATACATTTTGGGCATTTGGCGATAAAATCTACTTTGTTTCAAGGTCAAAGAGTGGACTGGAAAGGAACACTGCAACTTGGGTGATAAGCATGTTTGAGGCTAAAATGTTCCTGGGTTGAGGCGTCGTGTGTGGTTAATTAGAGCTGCTTTGATAGGAATGCCATAGAGATTCCGCTGAGATTTAGTCGGGTCTCCCATTAACATCTAAGTGGAAGCCAATAGTCTAAGTGGCCAAATAGTCAAGTGTTCAACCACCAACCGGGTTCTATACTTCCTGAGTTTCGTGAGATGTAAACTGCTGTTAATTCCCAGCGGTTCGGTGATTCTAAGCTTTTCAGAACAGATTGTCTTCACTGACAAGATAAAATCTCTATAGCATAACACCGAATCTCATCTCAGCACCATGAATCAAGAAGCAAATCAAACAAGGGACGATTTCACTAGATGTGTGAAAATTTCCCCGGAAAAGTCTTCACTTGGGAGCTTGTCAACATCAAATGGATTTGCAAGTGATGGGGTACCCAAAATGGAAGATGATTTGAAACAGAAATAAAGCATCCAGTTGAGTTTTTTAGACCTATCAGGTTGCCTCTTGGTCATTTACAAAGAACAAAACATCTTTTGTCAGCCTTATTGGTGATATCCAGAAAAATCAGTGACTTGATGTCACAAACCATATAAAAATAGAGTATGAACAGATGATATTCTATAAGACTTCAAAGTTACACTAAGTACTGAAAAATGAGGCAGCCTGTGTGCAGCACATTCAGTTGTAGAATATCATAAACGAGAGATTCAGTTGTCTCTCGTGAAAACCAAATTGATTTGCAAATGAGTGTATTTCTCGAAAACAGTGCAATTTGGGTTCAAGTAGAACATAAGGTTGACGGAAACTCGGGGACTGCGCCTACCTGATGAGCCCCAAGAAGAGCGAAACCGGTTGTGGGTAGTTGAAGGGTTTTCAGCAGCCTTGTGAGCAGTTTCCTTTACGAAAACTAAGTACTTTCGTTATACTTTCAACTACTGATTACCAGTGCAGACAAATCAGCATTCTCTGTCCCTTAATTCTTCTGGTTTGACTGTCTAGGTACGAAGTGACCACTAAATCACGAGGGAAGAAAGGTTCGGATGTTTTATCTACCTTAAATATGGAGCTGCTACGAAAACTAGTCACTTAGGTGGATGCGGAGCACCGTCCCTTTGTGTGAGTCCTGGCCATGCCTCCGTCTTCATTGAAACCGCGGTGCATGCGCATCGATTATTCTCGTATTCTCGTGGCATTATGGCTAGGATATTCCACTCTGTTTTTGGTTGGGTGAGGACAGTCCACCAACCAGAATGTTCTGGTTCCTGTAATTCCATTGTAACTCAGAAGTGTTAAATCTTAATTGCACTGGAGCTGTTTTCTGCTGTTTTAACAAGAGTGTGGATCTGCAAGGTTGCAAAAGACTGATCTAACTTGAAGCTGCTGGATTTTTGGAATCAAGAACGGCTTTTCTAGGAATTTGTGGTTTAAAGTACTAATCAAATTATAGGATACTGCCTCTCGGGAGAGCCCTGATGCAAGCTAAACCGGGTCAGTGATACCTGTATGCATGTCTAAATATCGTTCTGTTTGAAATAACCTGTTGATAGTCTTTGTTACTGGGACGTATTTGAGTAGTTCTCATTGAAAATGAGATCGTAACCATTGGGTTTTTATTATGTGAGGAGACTAGGGAAGTTTCATTGGAGATTTCATCCTTTAGGTGGAGGCCCGAAGAGCCGGGATACATTGTACGGCGGGAATCATCAACATTTCGCATCTCGCAAACTCTCGGATTGATTCGGGCTTGTGAACTCCCGATAGATTATTGAGGACCAAACCGTTCAGCCACGAGCTGCTTGACCAGTACTGAGTCAAAATAGAGCGTCACTCATCCTTCAGTCATGAATGCATATAACTGCGCACATGGCCACGCATCAGCTGGCTCCTCGAGTGATGACTTCTTAGCTAGCAGTGCCAGTTGCCTAATCACGACAAACCACCGGGTCAAGCTGGCCGACTCTTTTCGCGTAGCCTATCGAATAAGAAACAATCAACCCCATACTATTCACCATCCAGTGCTCGGGACAGCTGGAGAGATCATCACCTGAGCAGGTGACCTTTCATCTTTGCCAGGCTCTAATATTGCCCTGACTTGCCAATCAAACTCACCTTGGTAGAACACACTACTCCTAAGGTTGCCGACAGCCCTCTACCGGTTTTGCCTTCCTGGGATCGTCCGGTGAGCATAGATTCCGAGTTTCCATCCTCGATGAAAGCTCGGGTAGTACGTCCATCCGACGAGCCTTAAGGAGGAAATGCCAGTGGACTTCATGAGCTTTATCAGCGACCTGATTAGTAGTGTGTTGCTGCCAGATAATGTACTACGTTATCTCAAATATCATAGCAACTGGGGCATGAGGCGGTCTTTGTGTGGCATAAACTAAGAGGTACACTTGATCTTCTTGTTAACACCAATGTGATTTGAGAATGAGTCTATCCCATCAACAGCATATCCGTGTTTTTATGCAGACAACAAAGCAACGCTTTGACGTACTGCTGTGCGATTTTTTCATTGTAAGATGCAAATTCGCGCTTTTTGGTGACGAAGAGAGTTTCAAGCGAATGAAAACAAAAATAACAGAGAACTAAATTGACGTTATTGGTGGCTGCAGGCAACCAGTCAGAAAGCACGGATATTGTGAAGGTGAGAACAGTTTCACCCACAACGGTTCTTTTCAGGCCTGTATCGGGATTCTATTCTGACCGGCTTGAAATCAACCAAATGAGCTACCCTGTCCAATGAGCATATTTTTATATGTTCATTTCATATTTTCAATCTATTTTGAGAAATTTCCTTTGATTTGAGCAAAAGGAATTCTCTGCTTGTTTTGCAAAGCGCCGAAATAACTGAACTAGCAAGACGCCAGAAGAATGTGCAACGAAGCACCAATGGCACCAAGCTGTTTCTAGATGATCAGTCAAGTGAACAAAACAAGAACCGGGAATGGGTAACTTTGGGATAAAATGACGAGACACTTTCTCTACGTATCAGCCGTCTGTCCACTGTTATCACATTACCTAAGACCTACAGGTAAAAAAGTGCACAGGATAGGCTTGGTAGGTAATAATAGTACAAACCCGACACATGTTCATGTCTAATGCTGCAATGTGCTCTTTGTGGAGCTACGATACTGTGAAAAGGAAAGAAATTGTGGTGCATTCGTCTACCCACCCGCGCTTGAAAAACCACTAGGTTTACGAATTCTTGGTCTGGGCGCTTAACTGGCCTAAAATTCCAATTTGGTCTTTCGATTGTTAAACCCATGACAGACCGCGAATGCTCGGTAGCACATCATTTAAGTGATATGGCCGCTGATAGGTGCCAATGGTTTTCTTTTTGTCAGCTTCTATCCAGATTGTCTGAATGAGTGTCTAAAGGTTGGGGCATCCCGGAATGATTGTGGTAGGCCAGCACTAAATCGATTTCCCCTCCTCTTTTCATTTTTTCTTCACGATAAGGCTTTCAAGTAAGTAATAGTTGTACGGCAGCGAGGCAGCAATGTTGAACAGTAATGTCGTGCTGTTGATGATTGTGATGATGATGATGATGATGATGATGATGATGATCGTGATGATGATGATGATGATGATGATGATGATGATGATGATGATGATGATGATGATGATGATGATGATGATGATGATGATGAAGCTGTGCGGTGAGTTTAAAATGTCAGCCGAATGTTCGCTTACCATCTATGCTATGTGAACTCCGGAATACGGCTTGTTCCACCTAATGCATCCTGGCACGAACGGTCCAACCCAGATTCTCAGTGGTTTTTCAGCCCATCTGTTGGGCGGAATTCCACACCACTACCGCTTTGGGCGCTGCTACGGCCAAGAAGCCTGTCCCGCACAAGATTGGCCAGAAGACTGGGCCAGTCGTGCATCAAGGTAAGCTCTGATTGTCAGAAAATGTGGACCGTAAAGCCAATCACGGTCCATTATTCGCCGAATGCCGGTTGCCAGTGGAGCATCCAGAAGGCGTCAGAACATCCAGAATGTTGTCGCGACAAACGGTTTGTATAGGACGCACTGTACAAGTGTTTTTCACTTGTTTTGAAAACACCTTTGGTGGTTATTTGTTTAGGAACGCTAGTTTGGGAGTTTCAGACCTAGAACTCAGCTGAATTAAGATACCATTATCACACCACTGTTTGTGAATATCGGAAATTCTGATGGGATATTTCATGGAACAGCCTGGAACTTTGAGTTAGCTGTTGCTCTGAAAACCGAAGACTTTACCGAATACATACAAACCGGTTGTTTCAGCTAGCTTGGAATAACTCGGGAGGAATAGGTCTTGTCAAAGCCCGACGAAAAATTCCTTTTTTTCAATGAGTCGAAATCTACGCTGAGCAACAGATTTTTCAACCTTATGAGGAGTGCTTTGCGAATATACATGTATCGCGATATCTCGAATATCGTAGCGATTGAAACATGAGGCGGCCTGATGCAGCACATTCAGTGGCCTGGAAACATTACAAACGCGAGGTTTAGCTGGGTTCCAGGTGAGTCTCTCGAAAAACCAAATTAGTTTGCAAATAAGTGTATTTCGCTAATGATAGAGTTTGTGTTCGCGATAATGATGACCCCGATGATGACTACGGTGTAGATGGCAAATATGACAGAGATAGACGGGAGTAAGAGAGGACACTTCTTCTAGAATCATGGTTAAATTTTTGATGGTTTACAGCAGTAACTCTCAAAGCTATCAACAATTTGCTTGCAAGTAGGCATTTTGAATGTCATCTGTTCAATGAGGGGAAAACCGCTTCCAAGGCAGAATACTTGATTTGAATACGTGATTGACTACGTCCGAATTGCAGGTCTTGGGGTGTGATAAACGAGGTTTCTTGTCTTGAATTCGTTGATATTGGCTGAACACTGCTCAGGAGGTCATAGCTCTCCCCACAGTGGATCCAAGCATACACTCGACTGGAAAATATGGATGCTGGTAGGTTGCTTCGTATCATGCCATCACCCCTTTAGTTCAAAGTAAATTTGGCAATTAGGAAATAGGTTCTTGGCACGCGTTCTGGGAAGCGCATCCAGGTGAAGTAAACACAAGGCACTATAGTGGTGTGCGGACATGTTTGTCAACACACACACACACATCCCAACACATTATGAACCCCTCATCCTCATCTTCACCTGCTGTTCATGGACAAGAGTCAGATTGCTGCCTAATCAGTCCTCGGCTGTCACGTGACCTAAATGATCAGTGTCCCATTACACGGAATCCGATAACAACATGCATGATGCATTTGTCTACCACAGCATCATCAACAACCGATTGATGTTGTCGGATATTGTCACAACACCTCCACCCTGCTGCGTCTAAACTAGGATAGACGACAACAAATCATGCTGTGTACACCTCCGCCTGTTTGATAGAAGCGCTCAGAAAGGAACTCCCACAACTACGGATCAAACCCAGACCAGATATTGTGAATTATCCTTAGAAACCATTAAAGATCCCAGATTGGTACAGGTGGGTCCTAGGAGAGTTGCAGAATAGAGCAACCACCGGACCGAAATTAGCCCAGCCCATTTCAGTGGTGTGGACTTGATTGGCACTTTGTTAGTATGGACTATGCTTTTAGCCCGAATGTTCCAATCGATCGTATGCTATTTGGCCGGTGTGCTGGTTGCTCTGTTTGCCAAGCGTGGTAGTTGAATCCCAAACGTTTCATCACTAATCAAGTTGATATCGTCAATGCGGGGTTGAAAGAGGGAGACATCTCGTCCTGTACATGAAGCCAGTCTATACTGAAGCAGCCGTTTCATCATTATTGAGAATCATCAGCAATGCGCATCTCACCAAACTTCAATGGGTCGTCTGTTCAACAGTCGGAAGAGTTTGGCGGTGATCAAACAGTTTTTTCGACCCGCCCTCTCCTGAAGGTACAGCGTCATGGACGCTGAAAGTTTCAAACACGTGGTAATGCTGACACATCTGCGCTCACCAGCTGGAGCTTCCGCCGTTAGAAAAAATGTTGACAATATGCCTGTGTGTTGGTAGCTCGAGTGCCTGCACTCAAATTGAAAATAGTAGTATTTGTCAAAGTCTGTCCAATGGAGGTTCACTTAAAACATAAGGTTGAGGGAGACTCGGAGACCACGCCTACTTTTTGAGTTCCAAGGTGCTGTTGAAGAATTTCCAACAACCTTATGAGTAGTGTGTTGCGTTTAGAAAATGTATCGCGATATCTCACCTATCGTACAAGTTGAAAGATGAAGCGATCCGATGCAGTACATTCAATTGAGGTGGACGCTCATAAACGACAGATTCAGCTAGATTCAGTCGAGCCTTCTGTCAAAGCCAAATTCGTGTCCAAATGAGAGTATTTATCGATGGACGGACCTTCTTCAGTAAAACAACTGCACGCGAAATCATCCATGTGGGTAAACACAATGACGTTCTGTGTCCCTTTGCTATGAGATCGGGCTTACCAAACAAAGATGTTGCCACATTCCTAGCTCAGGTGTGTCGCATGGACGGCTGAGGTCAGAGGATCTGTCTGGGATTTCCCAAGGTATACTTCTGGATTTAACCACCCAGAAGTAGTAAGAAGGAACAAAACAAAACTGCTACAGAAAACGCCCAAAGTAATGCCGCTGCTTTCGTTGTATGCCATAAACCCAAAATAATAGCAGGAACAAGACTCACCGGAAGGCTCAGTCGTTACAGCTCTCCTTATTTACGCTTTTCAATTGAAAGCCGCAACAGTAATACTGGAAATAGCCGGAAGCACCAGGAATTCAAACAGGATACGGTTGCCTCGATCAATAAATCCCTTTTGGTAGTCGATTGCTGTATCTTGGGACGGAGTGATCAGGCTCCAGCACCCGATCAACGTGAATCATGCATAAAACTACCAGATCTCACTCTGGTGTAACACCCGAAAGTATCCAGGAATAACTAACGGGTTAAGTGACCGCGTTCATTGCGTGATTCTCTCTCTTCCTCTTTGCTCTCTTTGCCCTCGGTGAACGGAATTGCCGCAATTCGGTTTGAAGACAAAAGTTTGAACTAAGTTCGACGGCCTCAAACCTTGGTTCTCATACATTCTGTCCACAAAACTTTCAACGGATCTTGATAGATTGTTGAAAAAGCCGCGTATAAAACAGTGTTGAAATGTAATCAATGATAATGACAGCATAATATGCAGGCCCAGTCTGCGTTGTTTTGATTGGCGCGACCATTTGGAGCATAAATCACACCCAGTGGTCACGTGAATAGCTGACCAGCCATTGGACTGTGTGAACGTGGGGCACCTCTAAAGTCTGCTTCGAAAGACACAAAATGAAACTTTTCCTGTCATCATTCTTGACAGGACAGGCGGAAGAACTTTTCCATAATTTTCGGTTGATTTCACAATTTAGTAGACCGGTTTCCCAGACTTGTCAAATTTTGCCATGACTACCGTTGCAATGTAATACTTTCTTCGCATGTTCTCAGTACTTAAAAAAATCTTGTATTTTAGTCTGTTCCTTGTATTTTCCCTACTTGAAACATTTGGTGATAGTATCCAGATGAGCAAGTTAATAACGGTAAGCCGAGCGAAGTATTAAAAAACCAAGGCAGTCCCAAGGACTCAGCGGTCACGTGTTCAATAGTTTGCCGGTATTTAGAAGACTATGAGGCTTACCCGACTCAGAAGCGATCCAAGAGAATTTGTTAGCATAAACCAAGAGGCACTTGATGAGTCCGATCCTCTGATCGCCACCATGCACCAGATAAGAGTGGGATATACACAAATTGCTCCAATCAGCATTGGAGACAGCCAAAGCTATTACTAATCGGTCACTTGAACCCTCCATGTGCAACCGTACAAGGTCATTTGACGGCCTTGAGATTCTGTTGGCTGACTAATGATTTTTCCCCAAAAAATATACTTGGTGCTCTTGTTTTAAACGTGTTATAGAGCGTGCTACATCTTCGAGATCAAAACTTTGAGTGAGATTCGAGACCGAAACTCCTCTAGCACTGTTGTTCAGATATCCCGTCATCGCGAGCTGTGGCAGGATAGGGCACTGCTCATGCGTTGTTCACGCAGTCCCTGCAGTATTGACTGGTTCCTCGAGTGGTGACTAGATTAACTTCTGCCAGTGAAGTCAGTCAATTCTGAACGTTATAGCAACGATACACAGTGGTTTCATTTTTCGGAGAACCTCAGCAATAAACAGTTTACCAATCTGTGCCGATGAAACCAAGATTTAAAAGTTCAGAACATCCTCCCACCTGTGACGGCATTACTTCGTTTGTTTGATATCGTTCTTCAGAGAGGCAGTAATGTCGCCGTTTGTTTTTGTCAGCTTTCTGAGTATACTAACGAAGAGGAACATGGAAACGCGCATGTTTTTGAAGGAAACAAATCCAAATTTTTCTAAATATGCTTCGAAATCCGACGACCAGCTTTGCTGTTCTGATGGGCTGCCAGAGCGTATTCAGCCACAATGTGAGTAGATTCCGTCAAGAAAAAATACTGCAATATCTAAAAGTATCGCGCTAACTGAAACATAAGTCAGCCTCTGCGCAGCACATTCATCTGGACAATAGCATAAATGACAGGTTTAGCTGGGATTCAACTGAATCTACCTTTAAAACCGTATTTCACACAAAGGCTTACTTGTTTTTTGCCTTCACTAATATCCCGTTCGACGATAAGCTGATCGACTGATTGAGCATTGGACAATTTTGGCTTCCTTTCCGTCGCCACCTCGTCCTCCTTCTGACCCTCCACTTCTTGGTCTACGTCCTCATCTTCTTTAGATTTTTGGTGTTCCGTCGTCCTCTTGGATGAGGAGGACGCGGCTGTACAAGTTTCATCTCCAGCCACCCGATATCGAACCGAACCCATTGAGATCGATCGTTTCCGCAACATGTTCAAGAATTTTTAAAAAGTTAGAAGGTAAGCTGAAGAGTACACAGTTGAACACATTTTCGGAGGACGAAGACACCGCGCTTCCGCGGGACACAGTTTTCTTGGAACAGCAAGCTGGCTGATGGTTCAAAACATGACATATTTATACGAGATATTCCAGTTTATGTCTGTGAAGATATCAGGCAATCATGTGACCACCTAAACTCCCAGTAGTCCGCACGGTCAGAGTAAAAAACGTTGACTAAAATAGGAGATTTGGTTTTAGGTGTAACAACGACAAGATGACAAATGGGCGTTCGCTAATTCGCGAGCACGTATGTTGCGTGAGATAGACAGGTCAAAAGTCAAGATAGATAGACATGTCCAAACTTAATTCAGAGCTATTCTCAGGTCACTGAGAATACACTTTTGTCTTGGAGAATTTGGTTTGAAATAGTGTTGTTTGAAACGTAATATGTCAGCGCCTGGTGCTGGAGGAAGGGAGTGATGCGATGATTTCATCTACTCGGGAATGTTTGGTCGGTTATTGAAAGGTGGCGTGATGGAGCGAAGGCTGTCAGCATACATCAACGACCTCTGGAATGTGTGAAACGTGCAGAGCCTCCACTACCATGTCTCCGATCTTCGCAAAGGGTGCACATTCTATGGTCCTGTCAAAATCGTGATGTGTCTCATGCTGGGCACGTGATGGAGCGAAGGCTGTCAGCCTATATCAAGGACCTTTTAATCACATGCTATGATCCCGCCAAAATCATAATGTTTTAAGCAGGCCCTGTCTCATGCTGGGCGCAGTCTTTGGGTCGCAGTTTTGTACGTCAATGAGTTTAATTTACCAGAATTAAAACTAAATGTAATACGATTAACAATACAACATTTTGACATCAGTCATTTGACCCAGTGGATTTGACTAGATTTCCGTTTGACACGTGTTAAACGAGACGCAACTTTCAGAGGACAAACAAACTGGAAATAGAGAAATGCAAATTTTTGTTTATTTGGTGGTGACTTCCACTCGCTCCACTCTTCATTTTATCCAGTTCCTCGTCGAATTTGCGCCATCGCTGGGCTGACTGACCCAGCAAGGAGGATTCTTAAACGTACGAAAACTCGTTCACGCTTAATAGCTAGTATCTTGAAGAATTTAGTTCATAAGCACTACATCCGTGTCTTATTCTTATAGGGCTGTGTTCATGGTACGTTTGGCAATCTGCAGAACGCACCTTTCAAAGTAATATAAGTTGACGCTGATGGAGAACACGTCCGGGCGTTACCCGAGCAAAAGGATTAGGTTTAACTCAGGCTTTCCACGAAGAAACATGAATACACGGTGAAGTATTTCATCGTACAAAACAATGTTGATCATATATCGATATCTTTCTATCTCTTGACCTCTTGAGGACAGTTCAGGTAGGCTGGTGCCGGCGAAGTTATCAGAAAACGAGTGTTTGGCTGTGTGAAGGAGATTTTAGTCGAAGATTGTGTCCGGTCCAGAAGATGCTCACGTTGGGCCGATTGTTTCACATATCCAGTCATTGTAAGTTGATGATGGTGCTATTTTCCGCACCCATTTCAGAATGACACGCGCGTTTGACAACCCTGGCAGAGGGATATATGGGCGAATACAAAACGTCTGCGTGCTGTCAGTGTGGGGTCCGCGTGATCCTCCCACCCCATAACCGTAGATGCTGTCGACGGAGTTGTTCTTGTCAGTATTAATATATAGGGCCTGAATGGGTGTCTGAAGGTGTAGGCACCTTGAATTGATTGTGGTAGCCCAGAACTAAGTCGATTCCCCACTCACTTTTACTCTTTTCCTCACAATAGAAACGAGGCATCATTGGTGAATGCTGATGTTACGCTGTCGATGACAATGATGACTTTTGTCTCTAATAGTCGGACTTTGAAGGACCGCTTCAAACCGTACCGTCACGTTGATCCACTGGAATCGATGGTTTTACTTGTAGGCAAATCAAAGATTTCTAAATGAATAACCTTTACTTTCAAGCCAGCTCAACAAAGTCGTGTACGCATAAGTCTGCTGAAGACTATTCGATAGCTCACTATCGGTCTAGCCTTTCTTGAGGCACATAAAGTAGGCGTAGTCACCGAATTTCCGTCAACTGTCTTTTTAGTCCAAATCACACTAAATTGGAAAAATGCGCTAATTTGTAAGCCCGTTTTTTCACACAAAACTGAAATAAACCCAGTAGAATATGCTGTTTGTCCCGTACCAGGCCACCTGGCATTTCAGTTGGTACGATACTGGCGACACGCAATGCGTCGTATAGGTGTGACATACAAACCCGGTTGTTTGGGTATGCACCCATTTCGTTTTGTTTGGTGCAGGCGGCGGTTTCTTTTACGGTCATTATATGTACGACGCGCGATTTCGGAAAATTTGCATCCTATTTTCAAGGAAATATGAAACGCCGCTAGTCAATTCGACAAAAGTCAAGGAACAATCACAGTCGCCAGTTCGAGAGCGTGGGTCTAACAACTAATAGCGATGTTCTTGAAGCTTGCCAATACCGAGCAAGGTTATGGTTATGGTGGGAACTGACTGACTGTAAGGTCCTTGGTTTGAACCCTCTCGGCTACTCCTGTCTAGGTTTGGACATTGTTGGATTATCTCAGCCATCGTGCTCCTTTCGGATGGCATGGCAGATAGGCACCGAAAAGTTGTTGCAGCCGAACGATTATTACTGTCTTTTGAAGTGTTTTGGGTCAGGCTCTCGGATACCGTGCTCTGTACGGTCATCCGATGTGATGACCCAGGGACCCAGCATATATCTCACTTAACCTGCAAGGTGCAGTCAGGTCCCAAGGCCAAGAAACTGCTTCACTCATACTGAATTTAATCGACAGCGTCTGTTTCATGAATCACCAAAGACAGTCGGACGAACAATTTGCCGAATAGGTGTTTAAGCGTCCTCCCATTCACCTACTAATGACTGTTCACCAGTTTGTTTAACTAACGGTTAGGATATCCGTGCAGTTCAAGTCACGTGACCAGCTATTGACCAGTTTCGCCACGCTATGTGGCCTAAATGATGTGTGACCCACGGTATTTAGCTATTTCTCACAATGCCTTACTTGAATGTCACGTGAACTCTTCCTCCATTCAAAAGCAACCGAAGTTTGGTTGGGCTCGCGTAAAGTCTGACGATGCGAACATCAATCACAGAACTAATTTGGTTTCTCGTGCTTGGTTTCTTCGACCGCAGCTTCAAACTTTTGCATGGTGAGACAGATCGAGTGAGCTGTGTTTCGGGTCGTTTCAATGGAGTCGACGTTGTGTTTACACTGCCAAAAGTTTTTTCAAAATCTCCGGGAAAATGCGCAGGTGCACCTAATTTTTTTATTATTATAACTAAACAAATGTTTATGCTTCCCAGTTGGCTTGGGGTGTTGATATGCTAAAGCTCAGTTTTGCGAGCATCCTGTTATAAATTTTTTTGGTTATGAATTCCGCCCATTCAATTCATAACTGAAGAGATAAGTAACAGATTTATGTGTTTCATTTGCGTGTACAAGAGGCTGTTTCCCGTTTCCTGATTTGTCGTTCATGTTGACCTTTGGAGACCGATCGCCGCACAACACCGGAGCTGGTACAAAGTTTGCGCTGGTCCGAGTTTTCAGCTAGCTGGATGGCATTGACCCTGAGTGAACCAGAGGAAGGGAAATGGGTGGAGTTTTGAAACCACTAGCCTCTTATGCCTCTCAAATCGAGCGGAGAAAACAAGTCGTTTAAACCCGGACTGTTTATGAGCGACTTGGTGGCCTGTAACAATCACAAGGCGCACTCAAGGCCGATAATCGAAGTTGGCCATACGCCATCACTCCCGGCACCCCTGCCAGCATGAAGTTGCACAACGAGAGGGATGTAACAAATCAGTCGGATTCAGGTACACCCTAATGACAGTCAACATATGTTCGTGTACTGAGTCGCTTTATTTTGTACAATTACGTTCGTACACTCCTAGTATGTTGTCCGTAGGTCCACGAGACAGACAAGTATCCAACTTTCGAGATAAGAATTCCAAGTTACACAGCTAGCGGCTATTTAGTCCGTTTTAATCAGTGCGGTGTTACTCCTTGGAAGTCACTCATCGCTGTCTAATGCACTCAGAGAGTCAAACTTCGCCCACAGAAGTTTCGTTGAAGAGTCATTGTGTGGAAGACGACGGCTAATACCTTCAGTGCGACCAACACAGTCACTGGAAATTCGGTGCATGCATTTCCGGGATCCAACAGGCTTCCCATATACCTCTTCCCCTATGGCTAGAAGCCAATGATCGCTGCTTCACTGGCCACTCGTATCATTGACGACGGCTAATACCTTCAGTGCGACCAACACAGTCACTGGAAATTCGGGTTGTGCATTTCCGGGATCCAACAGGCTTCCCATATACCTCTTCCCCTATGGCTAGAAGCCAATGATCGCTGCTTCACTGGCCACCAGATCGTATCATTTTCCCTATTCTCTCTTGCTTTGTGTTTCAACTCCCCAATTCACGCGCTCGAGATTGGTGGGTTTCCGAACTTTCGACGGTCAATACGAATCGCCCCTTTTGTCCATCAGGATTCCGTTTCTTTGTGTTAGTTTATTCATTCCGTAGCTTATTCGAGATCATGTGGCACTGTGTTCGGCAAAGGTGTCCCAGTGAAAGTGTCCTTCACTCCTTCAGTCATTATGACGCACGTTATGCACCACAATCATCGCGCACGAAATTTGCTCAGATGATGAACATGAAGCCGACTTGAGGTCACTGTTTCTGTACCGTATTAGAGAATAGACAGAAATGTGACAAGCAAGTTGAGATTTTAATATAAAAGTTGCTCAGTAATGCCGAAAGTCACACCAGCCTTAGCGGGAGGTAATCTCAGGTCACGGTCAACGGTCAAGTCACAAACACTGCGATTCATTTGGATAAGAGGTCTCCGGTGAAATCTTCAATTTCGTCGCGCGGATGAATGGTAAGGATTGTACTCGGATGATACTGGAAGCTAACAATTACCGTTAAGTTGCTATTCAGGCCAACATCCACAGTAAGAATCGCAAACCTCTCAATTGGGTTTTGCGTTTCGAAAAGAGCCAACCCCAAATATGAAAATCTGAACTTGAACACGTATGGGGAAAATTCCGTTTTCCAGCAAATATTCATCGTTCTGAGACTTGAATTGAATCGTCTTCGACGGGAACCACCACCATATTGGTTGTTGGAGTGTAAGGTATAAACACAAGCATATCACTCCGATTCCTGTAGGGGCTATTACAAAACAATCAGAAGATTGCATTCTGTTGTCCATTAGGTCGCGAATAAGATTAAAAAACCTTGACGAAATTCCATAGTCAGCAGGACATGTCCAATGTCCCTCGTGGTNCAGTCAAAGACCTGAGGATTTGCACACACGTTTCGTCACTCAGAATTCCTATGCTGACTTTACGGAATCCGGCGCCCCCACGCAGTTTAAACACCAATACAAATCTATCAAATTCTCTTAACTCCACAATGGTTTTGGTATCCACTGCGACACTTCTTCTGGGAGACACGTCCACTGAACTTACCTTTACCTTACTGGTTTATGCTAGTATGCCAATTTGCTGGAGGACATCAAAGAGATGAGATTCGAAATCCCTGCGGTTATCTTTCAGGACCCATGGACGATACACGATGAATGTGTGTGCTTGTCGGATGTTCCAGAGAGATTTGTGTGACGTGGTACTAGCACAAGTAGAATTTATCGGAAGGCAAAACGCACATTATCAAAACCTCACAACTGTTTAGATAGCCATTGCGACGATCATTCTGGGAGACACGCCCACTGACCTAACCGTTTCCTTACCGGTTCATCCTAGTTTGCCAATTTGCTATAGGAAATCAAGCAGCTGAGTTTCATGTTCTCTCCGGTTGTCTTTCAGGAACCATGGACGATACAGGGAGAATGCGTGTACTCGCTGAATGTTCCAAAGAGACATTTGTGTGACGTGGCACCAGCACAAGTAGAATCTACGGGAAGGCCAATTGCAAGTGTTTCGTCTGTAACTTGACGGTGCCCCACTCCAGGATGGGCTGAGATGCTTGCGCGATAGCAATCCCGACTTGATTCCGTTCTCATTAAAATTGTATTAAGATGTACGGTACATCAGAAAAGTTAACGATCCGTTGCTCAAAGTTTCATAATTTGTTTGTCTCCCTTGGCTACTTCGAATCTGGGACATTCAGCTTATCGTTAATAGGTCACTGAAATTTTTCTCCCGCGATCTCGCGGTACGAGAATTCGAATCCGAAGTTTATGTCAGAATGACGCTTGGCTTGATGGCATTCCTCTAGCAAGGCGTACTAAGTGATACGGATTCCTAACAAAACCGCAGCTATCCATAAGCTGAAATCACAACAAATCAATAAGAATGTTCCTAAGTGATATGGATTCAAACTGCACCTCAGGGCCCATAAGCTAAAATCACCACAAGCAGATCGCTTGTGATTAACGAGGATTCTGAGGTGATTTAGTACTCTTAAAGCCCTCCTTTGTCGGCACCCATGTCAAAATCAGCGTAGAACATTTGCGCAAAAATAAATTGCACTGGATTTTGGGCGTTTGAATCAAGGCATACAGAAAGTCTCAAAATTCTATCCGGAAACCGCTGTCACACCCGCAGTAAACAACAAAACCGGCAACAGCGACTGTTTTCTATGCCGTCGTGCATGAGAACTCACAAATAACAGAAACATTATTTCAGGTTTCTTTGAATGGCAACACCACACCTAGCACATGACGGAGTGAGTACATCTGTTGTGCAGACTCCATTGATGGTCGCCCTTCCAAAGCACACCAAGACTGACGAGATACTCGAGATACTCACAACACATAGCGGAGCGAGCACATCTTTTGTGAAGGCTCTCTTGATGAGCATTCCTCAATAGCACAATACGCCCGATCACATGCTATGAAGAGATGAATCCCGGCGGTTGAGCATTTTCAATGACACGAAAAATACCCGTGTAACGATGCTTACCTCACGTTTTGCAGAGTAATAGATTGACTGATATAAATTTTACATGGATAGCCATGAACAGCCGCCAGTCGATTTCGTCCAGTGAACAGCGACGGTTGAGCACAGTTACAGCCAACAACTCTGAGGTTCACTAAAACAGAACTAGCAGATGACGAGAACACTGTCAGGAGACGAACCTAGGCGATTATCAAATAGCACCTGTGCCCGCCATTCACGGATCTCCGTTATTCTTTCAGAAAGCAGATGTTCGCACGCAAGTTGGGTCGGCTGGACTGTGAATCACCCCGAATTCAAAGGTCGGTCTCGCACTTACTGAAAGGGTTATCGTCTCTCAGAATTTACGAATTTAAGATTCCACCACACCACTTAGTTCTCCAGCAGAGGTCTAAAATGGGCAGGATGACAAGACGACTCAGTGAGGATCATGTTGGGTGTGGCGAGCAGAAGGATAACTGACATCCATGAGTTCCACTGAGAATATCACTACTAATCAGTCGTAGTGGCCACTCTGAAGCGAAGTCACTGGGTGATCATTCTACTGGTGTAGCTGGCGGCCCCACATCCCACAGACTGGAGTGAAGTAAGCTGCCGAATGAGACCTACTTGCAAGGATCGCCAATGAGAAGCAGATTCGTAAGCCCTGCTCTCCAGGTGGAAACCCTTCCCGAGAGATGAAGTACCCGGAACAACCCAGCAATTTGATAGTCGCATCCGCACCATCATTTGCTGAACCAATCATGCTCTAAATTTAGCTCCCCCAGGTTCAATACTTTGAGTGCAGTGTGAATGCATGACATTCATCTGGGAGCTGCTGCATCATACCGACTGTTACACATGCGGACTATGTACCATTTATCTTACAATAAGATACAAAGTTTGGCCTACCAGGTCAGTTATATGCAATTCATACCTGGNNNNTTCAACGCTTAGATTTCAGCTTGCTGATCTGTGATCCGGTCAATTCGTTGTCCTTTGTGAAAGGATTACATTTATTCATCCGTTCCCCATTGATATTTGGATAATGTGTCATCGACAAATTACGCATCACAGTCTTCGTATCCTCATGTTTGCCTTGATTCCTTGTTGCATCTGAGTTGAATGTGAGCCCAAGTGAACATGTGCCTATTGGTCGTGATCGCTATCGTGCAAGCATCTCAGCCTAACCTGGAGTGGGGCATTGTCAAGTCGCAGACGAAACACTTGCGTTTGTCCTTCCGATAGATTCTACTTGTGCTGGTGCAACGTCACCTAAATGTCTCTTTGTAACATTCACTTTCGCCCTGTATCTTCCATGGGCCGTGAAACATAACCGCAGGGAATCTGAAACTCAGCTATTTGATTTCCTCTAGCAAATGGGCAAACTAGCATGAACCCGTAAGGAAACGGTTAGGTCAGTGGGCGTGTCTCCAGGATTGAGTATCGCAATGCCCATCAAAACATTTATGAAGTTATGGCAGTGTGATAGATGTGTATTGGTGAACGCGGTGTGTTAAAACTGAGTGGGGGCCTCGGATTCCGTAAAGCCAGAATAGGAATTCCGCATGGCGAATCGTATGTGCGTAAGGACGATGTTAATTATGTCCCGTCGGGTCTATGAGTTACTAGTCGGGAAGGGTTATCGACGACTCGTTTGTTGATGTGGCTGACAAATGACAATACTACAAATGACATGTACAGATATTTTGCCTGCATATCGTGCCGTCACGCCGGATCGCAGAAGCCTAGTTTCACTCTCCGTGTACGTCTTACTGACGCGCTGGCTAAGATGGGCTACTGATCAGTCCTGGGCAAAAAAAACGCCACTGTCCTTCATGTCATACGCACAAATAATTGGGTAAATGCAAAGGGACAACCTTCGGTGCTCCGACGAACAGGGACACCCAACTACGGCAAACGGCCGTGACCGAATTGCACAAAGACAAGCTTTCATGAGCAGTAATGCTTACGGCTGTGAAGTCCCACGTTAGTGAGCAAGAAGGCTAGCGGAAATCTATGGTCGATGGATTGGTTTATAAACGTGCAGTATTGCCTCAGTATGGTTGACCAAACTCACTGCTTGGCTCACGCAATAGCCAACGAAGTGTGCAAATGATGTGGTCGATTCCTGATGTATATTCGATAGATCCATGCACGTGAAACTTCAGGAAAATCTCTATGGGTGTGTGGTACACACTGGGGGAAGGCAACTAGTAATGTTGCTTTGTATACGTCAGAAAGGCTACACTGAATAGATCAAATATCCACGAACACTGATCATAGGTATTCACGTTGAGGATGGGGAACTTATCTGGCAAAACACCTGTTGCTTGTTTCGTCTCTCAGAGACAGTGGAGCTGAAGAATACGGGAATGTGCTCCGGGACGTAGAGTAGTCTGCTGTATCGCGTGGTTTGCAAATGTTTGTCCAATAAACGACTGGAAATTCTCAACTTCCTCATCCGCATAATCTGGCACATCAACAAGGGGACACCTCCGACTAGGTCTGTTGCGCACCAGCGTTATTCGAAAGACAATCATCCACGTGTGGTTCACTTGGATAAGAATGTCGGGTTTCTGCGCAAGTATCATGAAGTGCTCGACATATCAGTAATCTGCAAAGAGACTAGGGACGTTTCACAGTTACGCAATCTTCGGGAAATCGGCCGTCTTCGAAGCCCATCCGCAGTAGTTTGGTAACACCTCCTTGGAAGCGTTCAGCGCGATTTCGAAAATACTTGTAAGGCAAAGTCAGAAAAATCTCGGACACACTAGATTGCGTGAGTAGTGCACTAACGACGCGGGTATACTCGGAGGAAACTAGACACAGTTGGTGATTTACGCGATGCTTCAACCAGATCGTGTACACTATTCTTCGATGTTCCATCATGTTGGTAAGCACGTTTACTAGAAATGCCACAAGTGACTGTCAAGATGAACAGAAAACATCAAAACTGATCCCAAGCAATAAACGACGCTGTCAGCTGCCTTAAATCAGCATTGTCAATCGGGAATTTGAATGGTCTTAAAGTGGTCAATTGAAGTGACCAATCTGGCCGACATGGGTTAAGTTTGTTTGAAGACATATCTTGAGAGTCGAACTTCACACTGGCTTCGATGATGATCAGTTTGAAACAGCATTGTTTAGGCGCTTGAAACCTCAACCCGATCTCCCGGTTCTTAGTTGCTTAATCGAAAATTTTAGGCATACTTGGATTTAAGCGACTAGGACTGCGGCCAGCAAACTGTAGCCGCAATCGATTCATTACGGATTCCTTTCGATAGAAGTGAACTGACAATCAGACGACGAGGGTTTGTAGTCTCTTGAGGAAAGTGAACATGAGCGAATGGATACAACTCGTGAGCGTGCTGCTAAGCCATGATGATCCCTTAGAATAGGTTGTACCAAATCATCCATGACCCATCAATACGTATTGCAAGCTTGCAGATCTCTCAGGAGAGACGTTTTATACTGAGTGTCAGACGTATTCTGATTGCCCAACGAACGTCTATCTTGACAAGCAATTCTCTTATCGCTCCCCAAACGCTGAGAGATGTTCGGGCCTCCTTTGTTGTCGCAATAGCAACAAATCGAAGCCTTCAATTAATTTTCGCATCAAACTACACAGAGAGTTTCTGAAGAACCAACCAATTTTTGCCCCGGACGAATTCACTTTTCAACACAATATTCCGAAAACCACACTCTGGCAAGAATACCATCTCTGTGCTTTGATTTACTAAATTGACGCAACGTGTCGACGGGCTTGTTATTGCAGCCAATCATTGATCTGGGCGCCAAAATGTGTTTGTCTCCTCAGAAACTAACAGCATACATTTTGGTAAGTACACTGCATTTCTGTTT
>NW_008751777.1:221758-224702 GCF_000715545.1 Opisthorchis viverrini | reverse complement strand
CTGGTTATCGTCCTCCTAGTTCCAGAAGCTAGCCAGGGTGGATTGTGTTCCTTCATTCTTTGGCCGAGGTGCATAGTCGTGCGTCCGATGTATTCCGCTGCACAGCAGCAAGAGAATGAGTAAACTAACATAATTTGGGCGTGGACAGGCACTCTATCCTTGAGATTAAAGGGGCACAAACGATTGCTGGTGAACCAGCTCGTCAACTCTTTAGCAGAAGACACAAGAATAATTAACAGACGAACGGAAGGTGACCAACACTAATCCAGCTAGGATTGCGCATGCGTATGAATTATTGTCACAGCAGCTCTTAGGAGTTGCTCAGGAGAGCAACTGAAATTTGACACGCTCGGAACCATTCCCATAATTCCTTGATCCCATTCACATTGAAACTGTCTTAAGATGCAAGGTACATCCGAAGCGTGCCCAGGCTATTACGATGAATGGTCGAGCATTGAGGAGAGAGCTATCATTCCACCGAATCAGCGAGAGTGGCCGTTCATGCCGATTTGCAATCGGGTCATCTGGGTGTTGACAAAATGAAATCTCTTGCACAAATATCGTGCTAGCAGCCGGAACTAGATGCTGACATCTAACATGCGGTTCATGTGTCTGACTCTACACAGGGTCTCTTCATCCTTGCTGATTTCAGTGCTCCGGGCAGCAATTGAAAGTTTCTCCAGTCAGAAATGTTTGCTGAATGCTTTGATCACACTCTACTTGAAAATGTCTCAAGATGTACGGTACATCCGAAACGTGCCCCGATCGGTCGGTCAGAATAGCATAATTTGTTTGTTTCCCTTTGCTCTTCAGAACCGGTGACATCCAGCATATCTTTCATAGGTTACTGAATATTTTCTCCCGCGATATCGCGGTACGAGAATTCAAATCCGAAGTTTATCTGGTAATGAGGCTTGACTAGATGGCATTCCACTGGCAAGCCCTGTTAAGTGATATGGATTCAAACTGCACCTCAGGGCCCATAAGCTAAAATCACCACAAGCAGATCGCTTGTGATTAACGAGGATTCTGAGGTGATTTAGTACTCTTAAAGCCCTCCTTTGTCGGCACCCATGTCAAAATCAGCGTAGAACATTTGCGCAAAAATAAATTGCACTGGATTTTGGGCGTTTGAATCAAGGCATACAGAAAGTCTCAAAATTCTATCCGGAAACTGCTGTCACACCCGCAGTAAACAACAAAACCGGCAACAGCGACTGTTTTCTATGCCGTCGTGCATGAGAACTCACAGATAACAGAAACATTATTTCAGGTTTCTTTGAATGGCAACACCACACCTAGCACATGACGGAGTGAGTACATCTGTTGTGCAGACTCCATTGATGGTCGCCCTTCCAAAGCACACCAAGACTGACGAGATACTCGAGATACTCACAACACATAGCGGAGCGAGCACATCTTTTGTGAAGGCTCTCTTGATGAGCATTCCTCAATAGCACAATACGCCCGATCACATGCTATGAAGAGATGAATCCCGGCGGTTGAGCATTTTCAATGACACGAAAAATACCCGTGTAACGATGCTTACCTCACGTTTTGCAGAGTAATAGATTGACTGATATAAATTTTACATGGATAGCCATGAACAGCCGCCAGTCGATTTCGTCCAGTGAACAGCGACGGTTGAGCACAGTTACAGCCAACAACTCTGAGGTTCACTAAAACAGAACTAGCAGATGACGAGAACACTGTCAGGAGACGAACCTAGGCGATTATCAAATAGCACCTGTGCCCGCCATTCACGGATCTCCGTTATTCTTTCAGAAAGCAGATGTTCGCACGCAAGTTGGGTCGGCTGGACTGTGAATCACCCCGAATTCAAAGGTCGGTCTCGCACTTACTGAAAGGGTTATCGTCTCTCAGAATTTACGAATTTAATTCGGGATTCCACCACTTAGTTCTCCAGCAGAGGTCTAAAATGGGCAGGATGACAAGACGACTCAGTGAGGATCATGTTGGGTGTGGCGAGCAGAAGGATAACTGACATCCATGAGTTCCACTGAGAATATCACTACTAATCAGTCGTAGTGGCCACTCTGAAGCGAAGTCACTGGGTGATATCCGAAGCGTGCCCAGGCTATTACGATGAATGGTCGAGCATTGAGGAGAGAGCTATCATTCCACCGAATCAGCGAGAGTGGCCGTTCATGCCGATTTGCAATCGGGTCATCTGGGTGTTGACAAAATGAAATCTCTTGCACAAATATCGTGCTAGCAGCCGGAACTAGATGCTGACATCTAACATGCGGTTCATGTGTCTGACTCTACACAGGGTCTCTTCATCCTTGCTGATTTCAGTGCTCCGGGCAGCAATTGAAAGTTTCTCCAGTCAGAAATGTTTGCTGAATGCTTTGATCACACTCTACTTGAAAATGTCTCAAGATGTACGGTACATCCGAAACGTGCCCCGATCGGTCGGTCAGAATAGCATAATTTGTTTGTTTCCCTTTGCTCTTCAGAACCGGTGACATCCAGCATATCTTTCATAGGTTACTGAATATTTTCTCCCGCGATATCGCGGTACGAGAATTCAAATCCGAAGTTTATCTGGTAATGAGGCTTGACTAGATGGCATTCCACTGGCAAGCCCTGTTAAGTGATATGGATTCAAACTGCACCTCAGGGCCCATAAGCTAAAATCACCACAAGCAGATCGCTTGTGATTAACGAGGATTCTGAGGTGATTTAGTACTCTTAAAGCCCTCCTTTGTCGGCACCCATGTCAAAATCAGCGTAGAACATTTGCGCAAAAATAAATTGCACTGGATTTTGGGCGTTTGAATCAAGGCATACAGAAAGTCTCAAAATTCTATCCGGAAACCGCTGTCACACCCGCAGTAAACAACAAAACCGGCAACAGCGACTGTTTTCTATGCCGTCGTGCATGAGAACTCACAGATAACAGAAACATTATTTCAGGTTT
>NW_008751777.1:215336-217636 GCF_000715545.1 Opisthorchis viverrini | reverse complement strand
TTGCTTGATTATTATGGCAAACTTCATATCCATTGAACTATTTTCAGAATATCAACCGGTGGCTAACGCTGCTTATCCAGCAACCATAACCGAACTGACGTCGAGCGTGTGCATATCCGGTTGATGGAGATTCGCGGTAATGGGGAATGGGCCTTACATTGCTTGTTGGCCATGAACTTTCCTGGATATTTACTGACTGTTGCTCAAATGCGTCTCATTTATCCTTCTCGATCCCCGACCGTCTTGAATTGTATAGACGTGCAGTGCTATGAAATACGTTGGGAGAATTTTATGTACGGCCCATTATCTGGAACCAATCGTCATCCCAGTGTTCACCGGATGCCGAAAACTTTATACATCATACCATCGCCTATCAATTACGGTGCTCTCGAGAAAAATTTCAATAACTTCTTTCTCGAAAGTGTCTTGTATATTTCACTTGCATTTAACTTGGGTTTCATCAGAGTTTGAAAACTACGTGAAAGGAAGATTGCTTCCTACATTCTGATTGCTCTCTACTTGAAAAGAGACTATGCTAGCATAAACACCCTCCTAATCCCCGATCTCACATAAAATGAAAGCTCAATAAAGCGGATTGTCATTGCTCAATGTGATTTGGTTCTCGCAAAATCACCTTTCTAAAACGTTGCTCTGGATCGTTGAGTTTTAAAAACAAACCGTGGACAGAGGCTGCTGAGCTGATTTAGATCTCCTACACCTATTGCAAAATATGCCAGTAGAAAGAGAGTTCGAAGCGTTTGCAGAGATATAGTGCGTACTAACCGTCGGATGTTTGAAACAACCCTTTTCACATTTCCCATATTCATTTACAAAACCCAAAACCCTCTGCTCTAGAGCAAAACAAAGGCCGGTATGCTGTTGTGAATGGGGTTGTACAGATTGCAGACTGCACCTGGTATCATATTGCGACCATTGAAGAGCCTTGCGGTAAACAGCATTAGAGTGAGCTACTATTATCTTTTAGGGCTTCGGTGTATAACGCACTTGCACAAAAATATGACGCGCTGATTGCCGGGTGTCTGAATAGACGTATGTCAAATGCGATTCACCAGCAGTGGTGCACACACGTTGGTGAACTTGACCTATCACTGCTGCGTTTAGATCAACCGCAGGTTCTACAGAGCACCAAACTATTATGACATTGAGGAATGGGCAGAGATCGACTTCAGTACGAGTCAAACCACACTCGATCCTACCTCAGCATACAAACAAAGTTAAAATAGTTAGGATAGCGAACCCGTTTGAAGTGGAATCCGAGATTACGTGTTCACAAAACTTCCGAACTCCATCGGATGTCAAAACTCTGACACATTTAAGCAACGCACATATCTAGTAGTTCCAGACTTCCTCAGCGTGGTTGACCCAGTTGGTTGTTTCGATCCGTTAAACGATTGACTATGCACTCGGGATTTCCGAAGAAGGAGCAACTTTAGAGCTTTTTCCAGAAACATGCAGGCAAAATCTCTGTACATTTCACCTGTAGTATCGTCACTTGTCAGCCGCATCAGCAAACCAGCCGTTGTCAACCCCTCTCGAATAAAAATTCGCATTCAGAATTCCTATTCCGTCTTTACGGAATCCAGCGCTCCCACATCGTTTTAACACATCAATACACAAATATCACATTATCATAACCTCACAACTGTTTAGATAGCCATTGCNCTTCAGAGCGGCTCTGTGTGAAGATTAGTTGTCCGTGGCCTCCGAACACTGTTATCGTTTTGGTGTGATTTGTTTGGAATCCGTATCACTTAGGACGCCTTGCCAGAGGAACGCCACCAAGCCAAGCGTCATGGCAACATAATCTGCGGATTCGAATTCTCGTACCGCGAGATCGCGGAAGAAAATATTCAGTGACCTGTTAAAGATAAGCTGAATATCCCATTTTCAAAAGTGCAAAAGGAAACGAACAAATTATGAAACTTTGAGCGACCGATCAGGAAAGTTTCGGATGTACCCTATATCATAAGAGAGTTTCAATCAGAATTGGATCAATGAATTCAACAAATAGTTCTGACCAGAAGAAATTTTAATTGCTGTCCGAAGCACTCAAGTCAGGAGCCTAAAGTAGCTGTGGTATGCGTAACCCTCTCCGGATTAGTATTTGTCTTCTGTTCCTCTGTGAAATATTCTTGTGTGTTCTGGTGAAGAGTTGATGAATATACACCATTCTCATGTACGCAAACATCTCAGAAGCTAGGTTGAATAAAGGCAGCCTTTTGATAAGTGTGCCATCAAATACATACGCATCACAGTCTCCGTATCCTCATGGTTGTATT
>NW_008751777.1:201296-213377 GCF_000715545.1 Opisthorchis viverrini | reverse complement strand
CACAGTAAACCTCCATAATGCACGTAATTAATAATAAATGTTTAGATTTTTGTTAAAGTTTTACTACGAATATTATCTTTTGCGTTTATTATGGGACACCTGTACAGAGGTTTTGCCTGCATGTCCCTGGAAAAAGCCCTTAATTTGCTTCATCGTGCCATCACGTCGGAAATCCCGAGAGAATAGTTAATCATTTACTGGATCGAAACAACCACCTGGGTCAGTCCTACTGTAGAGGTCTGGAAATACCAGAGATGTGCGTAGCGAAGTTTGGTGAACGTGTAATCTCTGGTCTCGTCCTCAATCGGGGTTGTTTTCCTAACTATTTTAACTTTCTTGGTATTGTGAAGTAGGATCGAGTGTGCCTCACCGATGTTTTGCCTCGTAATGAAGTCGGTCTATGCCGATAGACCAACAAGGACTGTACGGCCCATTCTCCACTACTGCGAATCGCCATCAACCGGATTTGCACACGCCCGACGTCAGTTCGATCATGTTTGCTGGATAAGCAGCGTTAGTCACCAGTGGATATTCTAAAAATACTCATTGAATATGAAGTTTGCCATAATAATCAAGCAAGTTGCTTCATGAATGTCTTCCCACTCACCAGTAGAACGTAGCACTAACCTCGAACGTCTACAAGGTCGCTGTGCTAAGGCAATACACGAGATTCCGTTTTCGTTCAGCCGCATACGACGTCATTTCAGAAACCTATTTTCACTCCTCGTGTACGTCTTACTGACGTACTGGCTGCGATGGGTTACCGATCAGTCCTGGTCATTTTACGCCACTGTCCTACGCACGAATAATTGGGTAAACGTAAAGCTACAGCCTTGGGTGCTGCGACCAACACGGACACCCAGTTGCGGCAAACGTTCGTCTATACTCGTGAGGTGACGAAATCACGCAAAGGCAAGTCTTCATGAGCAGTAACGCATACAGCTGTGAAGTCCCACGTTAGTGAGCAAGAAGGCTAACGGAAGTATCCTCCCTGGTTGTCCCACGCCACAAACCAACAGAGAAGCTGACCACGACGCAATACAGATGAAGAACGGGCCAATCAGAATCCAGGTTACAGCGCATAGGCTAACGGAAGTCTATGGTCGATGGATTGGTTTGTAATCGTGCAGTATTGTCTCATTATAGTTGACCATACTCACTACTTGACTCACACAATAGCCAACGAAGTGTGCGAATGGTTTAGTCGATTCCTGATGTATGTTCGATGGGCCCATGCATGTGGAACTTCAGGGTGTGTGATACACACTAGAGTCAGGCAACCAGTTATGTTGCTTCGTATACGTCCGAAACACTACGCAGAATAGGTCAATTATCCACGAACACTGATCATAGATATTCACGTTGAGGACAGTGAACTTTTCAGGCAAAACACGTGTTGCTTGTTTCGTCTATCTGAGACAATCGAGCTGAAGAACAGGGGAATGTAGGGCAGTAGGGTAGTTTGTTGTAACATGTGGTTTGCTGATTTCTGTCCACTGAACGACTGGAAATTCTCAGCTTACTCATCCGCATAAGCTGGCACATCAACAAGGTGACACCTTCGACAGGGGCTATTGCGCACCAGCGTTATTCTACAGACAATCATCCACGTGTGGTTCACTTGGTAAGGAGTTCAGACATCCAAGGAAGTCGTGCTCTACATATGAACAATTCGCCAAGAGACTCTGAACTTTTCACCGTTGTGCAATTGTCGGAGAGAAACGGCTGTCTTCGAAGCCAATTCGCAGCGTCTTGGTAACTCCTCCTTGGAAAGTTTCAACGCCATTTCGAAAATACTTGTGAGGTAAAATCTAAACGAATGGCGGATATATTGGATTTTGTGAGCAGAACACTAACGACGCGGGTTTTCTCGAAGGAAACTAGACACAGTGGATGGTTTACACGATAACACAACCACTACCGTTCGATGTTCCTTCATGATGATATGCAGGTCTACTAGAAATGCCATGAGTGGCTGTCAAAATGAACAGAAAACATCTTTGATGATCGGTTTGAGACAGCATTGTTTGAGCGAGCAAAATCTCAACCGGAACCCACGTTACTCGCCTATATTGGTCCCCTAGTGAAGCTGTTTGAGCATGCTTGAATGTAAGCGACTGGGACTGCGGCCGGCAAACTGTAATCACAATTGAACCGTTGCGGCTTTCCTTCGATAGAGTTGAGCAGACAATACTCCGAAGAGTGTTTGTAGTCTCCTGAGGAAAGTGAATATGAATAAATGAATATTAATCGTGAGCGTGCTGCTAAGCCATGATGATCCCTTAGACTTGGTTGTCTTCTGTCATCCATAACCCGTAAATACGTGTTTCAAGCTTGCGAATCTCTCAGGAGGGACGTTATATATTGATTGTCAGACGTATTCTGATTCTCCAACGAAGGTCTATCTTGACAAGTTGTTATTCTTCTCGCTCAACGAAAACTGAGGGATGTTCGGGCCTCCGTTGTTGTCGCAGTAACAAACAATCGAGGCGTTGAATTTCATCTTGTCATCACTTTACACGGAACAATTCTGAAGAACCAGCCAATTTATGCCTTGGATAAATCCACTTTTCTACAGATTATTCAGAAGAAAATATTCGGATAAGAAGAAGAACTGAGCGCTCTGATTTACTAGATTGACGCAACGCGTAGAGGGGCTTGTTATTGCACGCGGTCATTGATTTGGGCGCCAAAATGTGTTTGTCTCCTCAGAAATTAACAACGTTCATTTCAGTGCATTTCTGTTTTTCGTCCACTCTACCGGACACAAAATGCCTGAATTCTCGCCCATAATTTAGCCTCGCTGTTGTTGTTTTTGTTGTCCAGCTTTCTGGATCTTTGGGATTTATTCCTATCTGTCGTGTATATATAATTCCAAATGCTGGTGAGCCAGTTCAGAGGACTCTCCGGTAACCCTCAACAGTGTGAACAATGTTCCAAGTTGAAAAGGCTCTGACAATTCTTGCAGTTTTGTCCGCACTCGCAATTGGTAAGCATCGTATGGTTTCCTCAATGAACGTAAACGGTTTACGACTCTGTGCGTGCCTAAGCATATTCTGTAGAGTATGTATGAATTTGTTCGAAATATTGCCGACGGTGTTGTTTGGACCGTTGACACGATTGCCGCGCGAATAACATGAACCCTTTATTCTTGTAGATCAGTATAGTGCTGAGATGACCGTAAGTCAGATCGTGAAGGGATGGTGTGAGTTGCAATCCACACACGACGCGTTATCACTCTTATTCTGAGAATTTCGCGAATCAAATTGCCCAATCGACTGATAGTTTTGATACAATATCCATGACGTGTTTTAGAGAATTTATTGCCGACAATTGCTACTATTACATTTGTGGTAACCAACTACCGTTTGACGACTTGATACGTTTTGCCAAGTTCTTTTGTGAAACCACTTGTGACACTTCAGATTTATCCTGTCAGCGAAAAGCGTGGCACATTGCTTTATACGTGATTGTATTGGACAGTCTGCTATTCCGCTCGGAAATGTGCAGTCATTACATGTGCATGACTCGATAGATTGAAAATGTATGCTCCCGAATAGGTTGAGTTGCATTCAATGCCTACCACTCGATTTCCACAGGTCGAACTGCCGGATCTCATTGGTGATGGACCCAACACAGGTAGAATCAGTGTTCGATTCATGTGATCCCAGCCGGTTTTCTATGCATGTTAGGCCACGCCAATGTGATCATTCACGTTGCCTGACTTCAATCGTTGACATGCTCTTGCCATCCCTCCAAGGTATTCATATATGCTAGATATAGATTTGTTTTGCGTATGGGTGATGCAATCGGGCATGTTGAACTGCTTACGTAAGAATGGCGAAAGCTCAGGTGAGAGTTCGCTCTCAGCAATTTCTTCAAACTGCCGTGTACTGCACACCATCATTCAGTACAGGTTCCTGAGAAGTGCACAACTAGCATCATGATTACCAGAATGGTTCTGATCATCCGGTGGGAGATTTTGACGGCGATGTGTGGTGTGTGAGAGCACATTCGGAGGACCATTTCGGTGTATTTTGAAGGATGATTCTGCGCGTGGTTGGGCGATTCTAGTTAATACATTCTTATAAGTTGTGTTGGTTCGCTTTGTGGCCATTTGTCAAGTGAATGCCCAGTGTTCCGTACGCTAGTTTCTGCACTACTGAATCACTGTGTCGACAGGTATCTCGAGATATTTTCTCATTTCATGAAAGCATCTATCTGTCCAGTGAACATACATTAGTCGTATTTCTGTTTTCCTCCCACCCAAAGTGTACACGTCTTCGGGGCTAGTTTCGGGTGAGCAGTTTCTCGGTACTCGTGGGTCATTACCAGGTGGTAAATATGCGAGAATTTCTTTCCGTTCAGTGATGCCAACAATCGGAATCTGTGTGCTCTGCGCTTCTCTTTTGAATGTCACCTCAGAATCCCGTGTTGGCTCGGATATTACAACTGTTGAGGAGACCATGCTCGGACTTGTTGACCTGTTTCACCAGGTATTTCATGGCACAACTGTGTGTTTAATTCACTAACCTCTGCTCTATTCTCAGATAACTCGGATCAAAATGTCCAGGTATGAATTGCATATAACTGACCTGGTAGGCTTAACTTCGTATCAGATTGTAGGATAAATGGTACATAGTCCGCACGTGTAGCACTCGACATGATGTGACAGTTCCCAGGCGAACGTCAAGTATCCACACTACACTCCAATTATTGAACATGAGTAAGCTTAATGTAGAAATATGCTCAAATTTTTGGACCTGGGGAAGCTAAATATAGCGCATGATTTGTTCAGCAAATGAATTTGCGGATGCGACTATCAAATTGCCGCGTTGTTCGGGGTAGTTCATCTCTCGGGAGGGGTTTCCACCTGGAGAGCAAGGCTTACGAATGTGCTTCTCATTGGTGCTCATTCGGCTGCTTACTTGAATGCAAAGCCTACATCCCCTTGGGTTACGTGGGTACGGGGCCGCCAGATACGCCAGTAGAATGATCACTCATTGACTGCGCTTCAGAGTTGCTACTACGACTGAATAGTGGTGATATTTTCAGTGGAACTCATGGATGTCAGTTATCCTTCTGCTCGCCACACGCAACACGATCCTAACTCAGTGGCCTTGTCATCCTGCCCATTTTAGACCTCTGCTGGAGAACTAAGTGGTGGAATCCCGAATTAAATTTGTAAGTTCTGAGAGACGATAACCCTTTCGGTAAAATTGCTTTAACCTCGTATACTGATATATACGTACATAAGATAACCTATTCCTCTCCACCCACTCTAATTCACTGGAAGGCTGAAGATCCCATGATCATGTACAAATCAAGTGCACCTCTGTGGTTAACTGTCTTTTTTACGCATTGGTGAATGAAACAGTTGCATTTTGAACAGTTCGTGTCTTCTCGGATTGGCTTATGCGACTGGGGTTCTCACTTCGATTAAGTGTGAGACCGACCTTTGTATCCGGGGTGATTGACAGTTCGGCCGACCCGACTTGCGTGGGAACATCTGCTAGATGTTCTGATAGAATAACAGAAAGCTGAATGGCGGGCACAGGCGCTGGTTACTAATCGCATAGGTTCCCTCTCACGACAGTGGTCTTGTCATCTGTTTGTCCTTTTTTGTGAACGTCAGACTTTGTTGGCTGCAAATGTGCTCAGCCCACGCTGTTCACTGGACGAATTCAGCTGGTGGCTGTTCACGGCTATCCATATAAATTTCATGTCAATCCATCTATTAGTCTGCTTGGCATCAGGTGGGCATCGCTCCATCTTCTGCTTTGTCACATATCATTGAATATGCTCAATCGCCGGGATGCATCTCTTCGGAGCACGTGATTGGGTCCGAGTACCTCGTCAATCGTGGTGTACTTTGGAGGATCGGTTATGAAGAGGGTCTGCACAACAGATGTACTCGCTCCGTTATGTGTTGTGAGTTGTGCTGCGATTCAAAGAAACCAGAAATAGTGTTTCTGTTATCTGTGAGTTCTGATGCACGACGGCATAGAAGAGAATCGCTGTTGTCAGTTTTGTTGTTTTCTGTGGATGTGACAGTGGTTTCCGGATAGGGTTTTGAGACCTCGTGCATGCCTTGATTCAAACGCCCAAAATCAAGCGCACTCTATTTTTGCGAGAATGTCGTACGCTCACTTTGACTCGGGTGCCGACAAAGGAGGATTTTATGAGTACTGAATCAGTTCAGAGTCGTGTGTATTCAGTGAAACTTTTGAGTTATATTTCTAATAAATTCAGAGCGGTTCTGTGTGAAGATTAGTTGTCCGTGGCATCCTGACACTGCTATCGTTTTGGTGTGATTTTAGCTAGTGGGGAGCTGAGGTTTTGTTAGGAATCCTTATCACTCAGGACGCCTTGCTAAAGGAATGTCATCATGCCGAGCGTCATTCTGACATAAACTTCTGATTCGAATACTCGTACCGCGAGATCGCGGGAGAGAATTTTTGGTGACCTATTAAAGGTAAGCTGAATGTCCTAGATTCGAATTAGCTAAGGGTGTCAAACGAATTTTGAAACTTTGAATGACCTTCCGGGAACGTTTTCGATGTACTCCACATCTTCAGATGGTTTCAAGTAGTGTGATCACAGAATTCAAGAAATAGTTTCGAACGCGGCAATCTTCAATTTCCGTCCGAACCATTCAAGTGAGCAATTTGGGTAATACCTTTGCATAATCAGACTCATGAACCAGAGTTGCGTAAAGCGTCCTCAAAATACTTGCTTTAGTGGAACTAATTTATGAGTATTGCCGGCGCGACAACAAAGGATCCCCGAAAGAAATTCAGTTTTCGAGAATGTGAAAATAGTTTGCGGCAAGTGAGACCACTTTAGACATACAGAATACATCCGGATTGTGTCCGCAGCGCTCCTCGTTAGAGAGATGTGCGTCTGTAGATATGTAATCAGGAGTCGTGTTTGACACACGACAGTCAAGTCGAAGTGAATCATGATGAATTTCGACTGCACTCACGATGTATATATAGGTCGAATCACACTGACTTTTTGCAGGAAACTAGAAACATTTGCCGGTATGCCCGACGTTCGAATATTCCTAATTAATCAATACATTAAGAGCATAGCTAGTTTCCAAAGGGCTCCTCAGCTCAATTGTTCCAAAGAATAACCCGTAATAGACGTTTTGATAAAAATAATTGTATCAAGATCTGGTCACTTGATCTGGCCGCTTTTTATCATCTCAGCGCCAGACGTACAATACTGAATAAAGTCACTTGAATAAGTATTTAATTTTGATGTCAGTTTTCATATTCGTTGTTCACCTTACACATCGCTTATTCGATAGCTAACAAACATGCTTACTGACGTCACTGGGTAACGAACAAGAGTGCATGCGATCTCGTTGGAGCACTCTGCATATCGCGAAAACACATTTGATCGCGTTTGTGTCGATGAAACCCACATCGTTAGTTTAATTCTTACATAATCTGGTATATCTGTCGTTGTTTTTTCTCTTCGTCCCATGTATTTTTCAAAACCTGATGAAACTTTCTCCCGACACGGTTTAGCTTAAACTGGCCAGGAATCCACTACAATGTTTGCACGTTTCGTTAGTTATTTCGGTGATGACCATGGTGTATCATCAATTCTGTATGAGGAATATGACCTCGCCTGTAACAGCGCGCAGTAAAGCGGGGATTTTTAGCCACCTGCCATGCGATAATAGTGCACGTTTACAAAATATTGCAACGACCGTATTTTCTCCCACTTGCCTTGGTCGCTTATGAAAAAAGCGACTTTATACCCGTGCCCGTTGGTGAACGTGGAACATGGTCTCTGCCACCCAGTAAGTAATGACTAGTCTTTACCTCGGAGATGTTGGCTTCATCGTTGAAGTTCCCCATTTGTCGCAGCCACTAAACCCGTAGATTTTGGCGCACTGAATGTTTCATGCATGTGATCGAAATTCTGTAATGTGAGATGCTGAACTTTTATAATAAGCACTTCGCATTTCGTAAACAAATTCAATGGTGTATGGAAACACACGTCAGATATTTCTGATAAATCAGTATTGGCGGTATCACTGGACATTCTGTAGCTCTCGTTGGTGGTCGTACGATTCTGTGAGGTTGCCCGAAGTTAGTTCTGTCAATTGTAACCTTTTTAGTTCCAACCTCGGAACCATCGATTATGTGACTAAAAATTTTGCGCTCATTGCTTTGCTTTTAACACCTCAATGAGGTCTGTAAATGAGAGTACGAAAATGATTCTCCATACGGATTTCTTGCCCAGAATTTCATCATGCCCTTCAGATTCAAACAGTTCAGATTGTTTATTGATTTCAGTCATGCGGAACGCGCTTGTTGCTGTGACTAAAGGATAACTTGCCTCCCTTCGTTTCTGTGCTTCAACTTGACTAGACACAGCAAGATCGACGTCGATTCCCTGCATTCTACTATCGCCGCGGAAGTTTGTCCATTACCACGGATAGTCGGACTCAGCTAGCGGCTGTTGTTGCAGATGTGCACTCTGGTGACCTTGGTGTTGACAAAATGAATTCATTTGCACGCTCGACTTGCTGGTGGCCGAAAGTAGATGCTGGCATCGAGAATACTGCTGATTTGTGTCAGTTTTACACACAAGGTCCACATCAAATCTTCACAATGGTACCCGTGGCCACTTATTTGTGAATTCTTTCAACGAAATCATGCTGAATACTGTGGTCCTTTTCTCGGTGAATACTATACTTTAGTTGTTAATGACGCACATTCACGTTGGCCTGAAGATTTTTCAGCTACTTCTCCAAGTGCTCAATTCACACAACAAGCATTGGGGAAAGTATTCAGCCGTGAGCCAGGAATCCACTACAATGTTTGCACGTTTCGTTAGTTATTTCGGTGATGACCATGGTGTATCATCAATTCTGTATGAGGAATATGACCTCGCCTGTAACAGCGCGCAGTAAAGCGGGGATTTTTAGCCACCTGCCATGCGATAATAGTGCACGTTTACAAAATATTGCAACGACCGTATTTTCTCCCACTTGCCTTGGTCGCTTATGAAAAAAGCGACTTTATACCCGTGCCCGTTGGTGAACGTGGAACATGGTCTCTGCCACCCAGTAAGTAATGACTAGTCTTTACCTCGGAGATGTTGGCTTCATCGTTGAAGTTCCCCATTTGTCGCAGCCACTAAACCCGTAGATTTTGGCGCACTGAATGTTTCATGCATGTGATCGAAATTCTGTAATGTGAGATGCTGAACTTTTATAATAAGCACTTCGCATTTCGTAAACAAATTCAATGGTGTATGGAAACACACGTCAGATATTTCTGATAAATCAGTATTGGCGGTATCACTGGACATTCTGTAGCTCTCGTTGGTGGTCGTACGATTCTGTGAGGTTGCCCGAAGTTAGTTCTGTCAATTGTAACCTTTTTAGTTCCAACCTCGGAACCATCGATTATGTGACTAAAAATTTTGCGCTCATTGCTTTGCTTTTAACACCTCAATGAGGTCTGTAAATGAGAGTACGAAAATGATTCTCCATACGGATTTCTTGCCCAGAATTTCATCATGCCCTTCAGATTCAAACAGTTCAGATTGTTTATTGATTTCAGTCATGCGGAACGCGCTTGTTGCTGTGACTAAAGGATAACTTGCCTCCCTTCGTTTCTGTGCTTCAACTTGACTAGACACAGCAAGATCGACGTCGATTCCCTGCATTCTACTATCGCCGCGGAAGTTTGTCCATTACCACGGATAGTCGGACTCAGCTAGCGGCTGTTGTTGCAGATGTGCACTCTGGTGACCTTGGTGTTGACAAAATGAATTCATTTGCACGCTCGACTTGCTGGTGGCCGAAAGTAGATGCTGGCATCGAGAATACTGCTGATTTGTGTCAGTTTTACACACAAGGTCCACATCAAATCTTCACAATGGTACCCGTGGCCACTTATTTGTGAATTCTTTCAACGAAATCATGCTGAATACTGTGGTCCTTTTCTCGGTGAATACTATACTTTAGTTGTTAATGACGCACATTCACGTTGGCCTGAAGATTTTTCAGCTACTTCTCCAAGTGCTCAATTCACACAACAAGCATTGGGGAAAGTATTCAGCCGTGAAGACGTACCAACTGGTTTGGTCACACTTCACTACAAAATCCTCGAGGAATGGTTGAAAGGTCTTAAAGGTCGACATTTCTTTACTGCTCCACGATATCCCCAGTTGAACAAGGTTGCTGAGAATTTTGTGTGAACGATAAAATCAGTGATTGCTTCATTATCTCCTACTACTTTTGTGGAATTAGACCGCGGAATCGATGATTTTCTGGTGCAATACAGGA
The DNA here is from genome assembly GCF_000715545.1 of Opisthorchis viverrini. Lineage (NCBI taxonomy): Eukaryota > Metazoa > Platyhelminthes > Trematoda > Opisthorchiida > Opisthorchiidae > Opisthorchis > Opisthorchis viverrini. Next base: position 203,059 of record NW_008751777.1, on the reverse strand, counting down.
ATGTCGTTCATCCAGTTACCGGGGTGAGTCCTGCGATTCTTTTTAAATCTCGCTCGTTGCGTACAGGTCTTGACTGTGCCAAAACGACAGATATTAAGTTTTCCAAGGGAAATGATTTACAGCCTGCTACAGGAATAATATTTTCATCAACTGGTGAACGTATGGTCACCGTTTTCGATTTTGATGATCTCTCCTGCCATTGGAATCACACTGATCAGGTTGAGTTTAATACCAGAGGTCAGTCCGTTAACGGCAACTCTGCCTTTGCAGATGATATTACTGTACTCTAACAAAACGTTATATTTGAAGAACGTACTACCTGTCAAGAATATGAATTTTCCAATCCGAGAAGATCCGAAAGATTACGATCGAGACCAACACTGAACTATAAACTTCCACACGCTCACTCAAGGTATGGCGGATTTGGTGAACATGATTGGTGCTCTGTTCATTATTCTCTTGTTTTAATATTCCACCTGATTCACACGCACATCAGTACGTGCTACTGTGGCGTTTTGTACCTTTATTTTACTTCCATTATAACACTACGTATTTCATCAATTGCATAATCGTTTTTTGTTTGAATACGAAAAACTGCAAAGAACGCGCACTTGTACAATTTCACAGAATACCAGCGTGGTCACGTGCTTCGACTCTCTCTTCTGATTTCGCTCGCGCTTGCAGCGGTCATTCGCGAGTCTCATGTACTAACTCTGGTACCAAAACATTTCAGACCTTTTCGGAATCTATTATACGTGGGAACTGTTCGGAAGAAGACCCCTGGACCAACATAATTGGATTATTGTTCATTCGCTGACCTGGGCCAACGACGAACTATTTTAAAGAGAACAAGTGTTAGTGCGTCTGTTCCGTCTGGTCTCTTTATTTTTCTATACCCAACCTAGCGTAATCATTTTTATTTCTTTGCCACACACTCCTGGTAAACTAACTCATTGGGTAGCCAGACCACTACATATTTGGTGAGCCCGAGTACTTCCAGATATTTTTTGAAAGCTTTTTCTTTCAAGTCGTCGTGATTTTGTTTCTTATGCCCGGTAATTATGGAGGCACACCTTGATTCAGCGGATTTAGTCGAGAATGCAATTAGCATACGTTTGCCAGACTACAATCCACGCAACCCCAGGGTATGGTTTCACCAGGTGGAGGCCGTTTTTGCTACCCGACGCATCACATTCCAAGTCACCCGGTTTTCCTATGTTGTCCAGCATCTTCCTTGTGATCTAGCAACAGAAGTTGAAGATCTGTTGGAAGATATTCCTCAGGAAAATCCGTATGACGCCCTTCGAGCGACCGTCATAAGTAGGACAGGGTAATCAGAAAACAAGATGCTACGGGATCTATTCACCACTGTCGAACTTGGGGACAGATCACCAGAAGAACTGCTTCGCCACATGCGCAGTCTCCTCTGCGGCCGTAAGCTAGCAGAGGACATCATGGCCCAACTATGGCTCGACAAACTCCCACCCTCCATGTGCCACGTCATCAGCGCTTTCGTTGATGACCACAGCTTAGAGCAGCTGGCCCAAATGGCAGATATGATACACGAAACATACCCCAGTTGCCCCGTAAACTCCGTCTCCCACCCTGCACCCACCACCAATTCCGATCCGCTTCTTGCTTCTATATCGCACCTACAAGCCAAGTTTGACGCTTTGACCGATCGCCTACAACGGTTAGAGATCAACAGGCATCGACCACGTTCACGATCCAGATCGTTGTCTCGTGCCCGTCCCTCTTGGTGC
>NW_008751777.1:199057-200991 GCF_000715545.1 Opisthorchis viverrini | reverse complement strand
CTGAAACAACACATGTCCGAACTTCGTGCGACACCGACCAGACGATCTACGCGAACAGAACACATCTCAGCCGATCTCTCTTCTACATCTTTTGTGTTTGTCCGACATGACGCAACGAGGAAACCCCTCCAACCCTGTTATGATGGCCCCTCAAAGGTTATCAAACGTCACTTCAAATACTTTGTTTTAGAGAGAAACGGAAAGCGTGATGCCGTCTCCATTGATCGCCTGAAACCTGCCTACATCGAAGCACCCACGACCACATCCAGCAATCCCGCTATCCCAACAACACCCACAGCTACCCAAGATATACCTCCCGCCAAACCCACTCCTTCCACTAGTCGTTCCGGACGACGCGTCTGTTTCCCTCAGCACTTAGCTGATTAGGAGACTTGAAGTAAGCAACTTGTGATTCGTTACTTTATTTATTCGAGCGTTTTCCCTTTTCACAGTCAACGCTGTAGTGGGGGAGTAGTGTGGCGTTTTGTACCTTTATTTTACTTCCATTATAACACTACGTATTTCATCAATTGCATAATCGTTTTTTGTTTGAATACGAAAAACTGCAAAGAACGCGCACTTGTACAATTTCACAGAATACCAGCGTGGTCACGTGCTTCGACTCTCTCTTCTGATTTCGCTCGCGCTTGCAGCGGTCATTCGCGAGTCTCATGTACTAACTCTGGTACCAAAACATTTCAGACCTTTTCGGAATCTATTATACGTGGGAACTGTTCGGAAGAAGACCCCTGGACCAACATAATTGGATTATTGTTCATTCGCTGACCTGGGCCAACGACGAACTATTTTAAAGAGAACAAGTGTTAGTGCGTCTGTTCCGTCTGGTCTCTTTATTTTTCTATACCCAACCTAGCGTAATCATTTTTATTTCTTTGCCACACACTCCTGGTAAACTAACTCATTGGGTAGCCAGACCACTACACTACCATGCTGAATTCTGTAATTCTAGTTGGTTTCGTTATACCGATATATACGTGATGAACCAAATCCCTACACTGGGGCAGAGTTTATGTTTATTGGGTCACTGTGGTTCCCCGTTTCTGGCCCTCAATGAGAGGGCTGTCGGCTTGCTCCCATAGTTACGAATCACACAGGTAAGTAGCATCTTTTTCTGGGCGAAGCCATTTAATATGGATGCTTCGTTCGCATGCAGCGGGAAAATGAAGCAAAAATATTCAGAATTCATGCCATCCGAAACGTCCTGTACTGTTGTGAGGATTTCAACTCCGTCGTTTTTAAAATAAGATCGTAGAGTCGAACCAGGCAAATAGACAAACAAAGCGCGCCTGATTTGTGTTACCCCAGGAAATGTATCAACGGCTTTCACAACTTTTGTTTGTTGTTTCTCACAGTTTTCCTATTTTCAGATCCATAAACTCTTCCGTTGCTCTATTTCTGGTCGAAGGCGCTTTTTGAACACGGACGTAACAAGATAGAGAGAAAATTGTAGCTCTGTATTTACGCAACAGAGCTATGACCTGAGTACTTCTAAGAGGATTGAAGAGCGAGAAATTCACAAGATAGTGAACATGTCCGCTAACAGTTGTGATATTTAGGGTTTTTGTATAAAATGATGTAATGGTGTGAGCGGTTGGAACGCCGGTTGTTTTGCCCTCAGGAGAACCAGAAACGAAGAGGCTTACGAAGGCATATTAAAGGCTCGCATTCATAGCGTAAGGTTATTAATTTTAAGTGTACACCTAGTTGATAACATCTGACGAACTTTGTGCTCTTGTTCAAGTGAAGATGATGGGCTATGAAGTCGATCGTGCAACGTGATCTCACATGAAATTTCGGCGGACGGTGGTCAACACAGCTCCGACAATTTGAAATACCGACCAATCAGGTCATGCCATGTCATGTCAGGTCAGGTCAGGTCAGTTTAGATAACTTCAGTTCAGTTCAGTTCACTT
>NW_008751777.1:176857-194868 GCF_000715545.1 Opisthorchis viverrini | reverse complement strand
TTCAGTTCAGTTCAGTTCAGTTCAGTTCGGTTCAGTTCAGTTCAATTCAGTTCAGTTCAGTTCAGTTCGGTTTAGTGTGGTGCCCATTATCCACACAATAATCTCGCATGCAAAACCTCTGAAAATGGAGTAAACTTTCTCCGCCGAAATGTTGTATTTTGTTGTGTATGCGCTCAAACCACAAACCGTCCTAATTTACGTTCATATTCTTGCAGCTCGTCAAATTTCATTGTTCACTGAAGCAACAATGCCCCTAGCTGAAAAGTTTTGTGGGGTAATTTTCCAGCATCGCTGAGACCCGGGGGTGCCGAAATTTAGTTTAAAAGTTTGGACCGGTCCTCGCAACTCAACTGCTCGATTGCTTTAGTCCATCAGGGACACGTCATAATTTTCGAAATTCCAAACCCATTGTGGGAATGCCGNGAATGCCGAGCGTCGTTTAGTTTAGTTTAGTTCGGTTCGGTTCAGTTCAGCTCAGTTCATCTCATTTCATTTCAGTTCAGTTGGGTTCAGTTCACGATAATGACTATCATGATAACAAAAGTTGCGTTGTCCCTTTCCTACCGAGCCATACTTTCTTGAGAAAAGGGTTGTTTCCCGCGCCTCATTAGAAACGTGCAAAATGAATTGTGCACAACTTGTGACCGGTAGAATGACGCGGAACGTATTGCAGAAATTTTGGTTTGTAGCGGGATATTCCCTGCTGTCTTGACCAAATGCACATAACCCGTCTAGTGCTATCGTGCTCACTAGATCGCGCGACTCTTTTGTTCCACATTTTTACACAGATCACATGACAAAACTCAGTCTCGATTGCAATCTAGACCAACAAGTCAGTTCTCCTCATGCAAGCATCGGAACGATACTAGGTATTACACACACGTCAGACTTTTGTATATATGAAAAGACACGACAGAGTCACCACATATACTCGTTCGCGCGCAAGGGGCGGGAGTCAACTAAATTCTTCGAGTCCACGGGCACTTACTGAACACATGTAGCAGCAGGGCAGAAACACACGTCCCTACATCCGGAACTCCAATGAAATTTCTCACAAACAATAAGTAATCTTTTGAATTATTCCCTTGATCACTGCATGGTAATTTTATGTATGGTGCAACTTGTCACTGTAAGCTACTGTCAACCGTATTAAAGACCATTATGGTTGCACCGTGAGTATGGATATAATCAATGGTGCACTAATAGGGTCTATCACCTTCCGTCCAGATTGTCTTGGGGGCGGCCTAGCACCGGGTCCCTAGCCCATCCGCCCTTTTTCACCTAAGGACGTAAATTATAACCAAATAAGTATATAACAGCGGTAAAGCACAAGTGTTAACAGTGGTGTTGCCGTTCTCACTGATGATGATGCTGGCGTTCTAGACCGTCCATGCAGTCGCCTTTCATGTGTGCCTTTTGAGACAAAAAATGGCTATATTTAGTTTCGGATGCAGATGCGCGCCCAGTGTTAATCTCGTTGCGGTTGAACAACGTAGCTCAAGGCTTGGTTGAAGGCCACCTATCTCACAGATTTAACCAAGGTCCATTCGCTTGCTCTCGCGTGTGTGTAGGATGAGGCAAATCGGCAATCAATATGGCTCAGAACTCTATGTTCAGAAGTTGCATACTAGGTTTGTTTTTGCACACTTTCCATTTAAAAATTCCTGCTATGGCTCCCCGGAACCCGAAATTGAGAAGTTTGTACGTGTGGGAGCTAGATTTTTTGGGAATATGTAAATATCTCCAAAAGATTTACTTTTCGAGTTATTGAGGATTTTAGCCACGCCCTAGAGGCACACCCAAATTTCCCCTGAAACCGCGTTCCAAGAAAGGGAAACATTAACAAAGAGTTTTAGTATTTGGTGGTGGTTCCACTGTGGGTGCGGAATTCGTAATTCAATGGCTGCCGGCGGCTCCGTGCATTCTCTGTATGAAATCGGTGGAAACTTTTGTGAAAAAGCTGGTTTCTTTGTGTTTTTCCTACGCATTAGATTTGGAAATTATCTCGAAATGACTTAGAAAATAATCAAATTCAAAATGAAGCGGCCATTTGCCACCTGGGTATGAATTTTTTATGGGTGCGCCAAGCGTCCCGCCGAAGCCAAGGAATTTGTTGCAGCTAGTAAGCTCTTGGTTTTTTATGGTCGCCAGGATACGTTTTTTGGCTTAAACAAGGTTTGGTCTAACCGATATACCGAGCCAAATAATGCCGCTGGATGAACTTTTGGGTTCGTGGGCAGAACAAGCAGAGTGCACGATAAGATGGTTGCTTCCAAGTCATTCCACAAATTAAACGGACTAAAACGGTTTTGTGGGTGACACGCCCGCCCGGGAAATATTGGAGGTATGGTGGACTACGGGCAAGATTCCAGTCTGGACATGACAGTCGCGGTACCATCGTCGGGACCGTATCTGTGTTCGTACTTGTGTTCGTGGACAGCCCCGTGCATGAGCATCTTGGATGAGCAGTTTAGGGTTGCCGTTTTTGGTTAGGATTTTCTTGGGTTCATCGAGGGTGCACGTGGTTCACTGCTGCGATTCAACCGAATTAATAGGACTGTCATGCCTAAATTGGGGGCTCAGAATATAAAATTGCCCAAAAGACATGCTAGAAGGTACTTTAACGTGCGATAGAATGCCGCCCAAAATAACAGGCGGTCAAAAGTTGTCACAAACTCTAACTACTCCAACGAGGCGGCACTACTTTGGTTTCAAAATCGATAATCGGTATTGGGTGCAGATAATAGGTATGCGACCGATGCGGACTGGTGTTGACATATATGAATATGAGGGACGTGCATTGGCTAGATTTTACGCAAATAAGGTAGCTTGAAATTTGCAGGGAAGTGAGCTGAGATATCTGATGGTGTTGCGCGTTTGTACGATGGGCTGCGTGAATCAGAATGAAGCTGCTACAGCCCAAAGAAAAGCACGGAGTTTTATAATAATAATAATAATAATAATAATATTTATTCCCAACTAGTGGGTAGCATACCGTCGGGCATGATCATAGCATTACAGTCAGAATAAAGGCGTGACTGGTGGGGTTTGTGTTTAATGGGAAAAGGGAAAGTGACGTAAACAGTAAACCTTATTGGAGTAGAGTTTATCACACCTGAGGTGGCATGGGTAGGAATCCAAAATTACAAGGTCTCTTTATGTCCTATGGAGAGCATATCAGATGGCACGAGATCTGAACGTTGAGGTTTAAAAGTGGCGGGCAAAGAAAACAATACAAGTGAGGGCATAACAAAGAGCTTCCAGACTGGAACATGAGAAAAAAAAAAAAAAACTTCAAACTACAGGAAGTGTAGGGCCGGAATAATGGATATGGAGATGCAGCAGAGCTGCCACGACATGGCAGGCCGGTTTGAACTAAAGTCCGGAACCGTCACTAGGGCTTCATGGCCTTGGGCTATGGCGGATGGCCACGGAAAGGTATGTGGGGGTGGTGTAGTGGGGTAAAAATGTATTACGGACAAACGGTAGCAGGAAACGCAGAAGTACAGTGTGCAGTGAAGCGACTCACTAGTGTTGCAGATGAAGCAGGGTCGAGTGTAAAAGTTTCTTGGGAAACGAGTTCACGCAAGCTGAGCAATAATTGACTCATTCGGTGAGGAGTACGAATAAAAGCCGTCGAGATCTTTGCATCTGGCAGAAGGTTCGGCAGATTGAAATGAACGCCTTCCGGTGGTGGCCGGGAACAATGAAGGTTGATTGTGGTTGTCGGTATGGGAACCAGTGAGCGAGAGGGCCTGGACAAACTTAAGAGGGGAACAATTGCGGGTATGCTATCAAACCGGGTATTCCAGCGCCGTACCATCACTGCACTGAAGTACTTCGGTTTCTGGACAGCCCCGTGGTGGACGTCGTGAATTAGGTTGTTAGGCTGAGATGTGCAGTCTTGTTGTTGTTTTCCCTTTTATTTTCAGATCGGGGATCCCTTCCTTCGTGATGCACGAATCGGGTGGAGTTGACAACAGCCAAACAGATAGTCCATAGCGCGCATTACCACGGGTCGAAGCTTGGGGAGAAAATGAAATGAGATGAGATCAATAGGGTCTGGAGAGTTATAGGGGTTATCAGACAGGATATAGTCCTTTAATAGGGAAAAAAATGATCGTCTACCACAGTTATGGAAGGACATCAGGTGATTAAACAAGACAGGATAAGGATGAATCTGTACTCAGTAGTGTAGTCATCAGAGTGAAGCTAAGATTGTCAATATAACTATACTACCTGAGACAGGACAGTTTACTGCATGTGGGCTAAGAGGCGGTGTGGTGAGGGTAAACCAAACTCGTAACGACTGGGGGGTGTAAATTCCTGGGGGTTGTTAGTAAGAAGGACAATACTAGGACAATCTAGGAAGGAAGGTGGATGCGAGGGAGAAGGTCCCCAGTCCCCGAAGCACTACTATCAGCCTTAATCAGTGAGTGGTGCGTGACGAAGATTTTTCGATGCTATCCTCGGATGTTGATAGTGGAGAGTCGGGAGTCTAAATGTATGTTTATATGTGTTGTATGTGTCCACTCCTGGGAGCAGCAAATTTGGTTTGTCATTTTTGTTTGGTTGACGAGGTAGGTTTTGGCGCGGTGTAGCCTCGATATTGACGAAGGCAGCTACAGCAACGCACGTCGACGTAGGCCATGGGCATCGCAGAGTTTCTTCTGGCTATCCCAGGTATATTGATTTTTTATTGAATACTTTTGGACAGGCGAAAAGGCCAGTTTTTGTTATTGTTTATGGCATTGCCAAATAGCTCAACCGAGGCGAGGCCAACACCAGCAGTAACAATCAGAAAACAGCAGTGCTCTTTTTTTTATTTCCCGAATTTAAAGGCCAGGCTCAGAACCACCGGCGATGGGCGATGCACCCGTGCTACTGGAGGGGTGGTGGGTATACGAACGCACCATGGTGCAACGTAACAGAGCGACCCTCTCTGCAGGGCGTACCCATCCACCACACGAGGTTTTCATCCCTCGTGCATGCTACCAGATCTGCAAGGTGGAAAACCATCCAAGCAGTCAAAGTGCGGTTTTGTGCATTAATAGACTACTCCAGTTACCAGTTTTTTTTCGGTCGGGGGAAAGCAAGGCCAGTAAAAACAGCTCAATCAATTTGGACAAGCAGACAGCAAACAGTCGCTGGCAGAGGCAAGTCGCGGAGGAGGCAGTGAAATGACAGTTGCCAATGTGACAGTGGGGACGGCAAAGTGATACTCAGTGCGAGTGCACTATGGCTAAACGGCGCCTGAACGTTGGTGTGAGCTACCATGTCTAGCAGAAGCGTACCGCGTAGTTGTGTGTGTTTAGTGAACTGTGGAGCAAATCATCATGTGGATTCGATGTAAATACATCGGTGTACAATGTGCCATAGTAGTGAGGAAAAGCTGACTTTTGTTTCGTTTTTGTCAGTTAGAGTTTAACCGACAGCACCACTCACTAGACAGAGCTGGTAGGGTAATCCGGGGTAGGGATTTGACTAGAACGATGTATAGGTTGGTTGAGAAAGAAAAACAACTAGGCCGGTAACACAACATACTCAGATCAAGTAAGCGTTTAAGTCCTGCAGTGGCTTGAGGTGGGGAAGGTAGGATGACTGGATCTTCTACTTGCCTACTAACATTATCGTCGCTATACTCAAATGTGTACTGGACCTATTTCATATAGGGGGTCGGGGGGTAGTTGGATTTTAAGTAGGACGGCAGCAGTTTCACAAGTAAGGAATTTGTCCAGGGACTGAGAAAAAGTGTGATGATGCGCGATGTTTCGCAGCTGCTCAGGAAGGCTGTTCCAGATGCGAGCGTAGTAAACTAAAAAGAAGTAGTGACGTATGTTTGTACGAGCTGGGGGGGATACTAAAAGGTTGTAGGAGTTACGGAATCGGTAGCGAGGACGTGAGTTAACGTTGGGTCTAGCCTCTGCTATAAAGGCCTTTTTGTGCAGCAGGCGGTGTAGGAGAGTTAGATTTATCTTAAACCGTCTGAGCCATAGTGGCTCGAGGCCAAGGGTTTGGCAGCGAGAGCGGTAAGAAAGAGGGTTTGACCGAGGGAACAGCTTTTTTGTGAATGAGCGTTGGACGTTTTCAAGTGCGAGCCTACAGCTTTGAGTATAAAAGGAGGAGAACATGGGACAGAATTCGACGATTGGCCGTACGCATAGCTTATAAATTGCAACCATTGTGTCTGGAAGGTGAAAGGAGCGCAGGATTAAAAAACTGAGCCTGCGTGCTCGGGCAACCTGAAACTGCACCTGGCAGGAGAAGTTAAATGTACAGGAGTATCTGAGGCCAAGATCTTTGATATCCGCTGAATGAGTGATGGGATTTCCATTTATTATGAAAGCATCAGCCGGGAGGGAACAGCGGCAGGAAGTTATGTAGGATTTCGTGGAGGAGAAGCTTAGACCGGAGTCGTTTGACCAACGAGTCAGCGAGTCTAAGTCTTGCTGAATCTGGTGAAACGTAAGAGCTCGTGCTGATGGGGGGAATGTGTACGCTATTTTTATGTCGTCCGCGAAAAGGAAGACTTTACCATGGGATACGGCACCGAAGACGTCGTTGATGTACAGCAAGAAGAGGATGGGGCCTAGCACACTTCCTTGGATGACTCCACTAGTGATCGATAGTGGTGATGATTGTATGTCCCCAATTTGTGTTACTTGAGTCCTGTCAGATAGGTAGGAGGCGAACCACTGAAATAAGGTTCCAGTGATGCCAGCGGTACTAAGTTTGTGCAGCAGAGATGCATGGGGGACCTGGTCAAAGGCTTTTTGAATATCCAGGTAAATTGTTACAGTGGAGTTCCCGGCGTCGTAGGCTGCTGTGATGGTCTCGAAGAAGTGGAGCTGGCAGCTACTAACGGATCTTTGAGACAGGAAACCATACTGCCGGTCATCTATGGCATTAGTTGTCAGTAGAAACTTGGTTAATGGACCTTTGACCAGACGTTCAAGGGTTCTCATAAGGAGGGATGTATGATGGATTCCCCTGTAGTTAGATGGAGTTTGCCTAGATCCGGATTTAAAATGAGGGCGGATTACAGATTTCTTCCACTGGGAGGGGACGACTCCATAGTTTATGGAGTGGGTGAAAAGATTTAGTGCAAGTATTCCAATATCTCGGCCGCCTTGTTTCAGAATACTGGGTGGAAGGCCGTCGACCCCTGGCAAAACAGAGTCCTTAATCTTAAGAAGAAGGGAAGAAACATCAGCTAGGGAGATTGTGACGTTACTGAGAGTAGGGTGGTTTCCCTGACCGTTCACACTTTGGAGGTAAACAGCGGTGGGTAAGGGTTTGGAGTTGGGTGGGAGGGCTAAGTAGCAGCTGGCGAAGTAAGAGTTCAGATGGTCTGCTATGTTGACAGGATTTGTGATGGGGCTACCATCCGAGGAACGCAAACAAGCTATTGAGTGGCTGTTTGGGGTACTACGTCTACGGAGCAGTCGGCTGAGTAATTTGGATTGGGATGGAGATCTGAGGACGGTGTTCTCTTCTCGGCGTTCGAGAGATACCCGCAAGGATTCTCGGTTAGTAGAGAGTTTGTTGATGAGAATTAGTAATGAGAAATCCTGAGATTTCCGATATTCTCTGCTAGCTCGGTGTATTTTGGCGTCCAAGGTTTTTAATAATCTGTCGTGGCCGGAGATACTGGCGTGAAAACGTTTTACAGGAGAAACTAGACGAAAAGCAGTCAGTAGGTTATGGTAAAAGATGTCACTGACGCGGTGTGTATTTCTCGACAGGAAGAAGTTGTCCCAGTCCTGGGAAGCCAGCGTGGACGAAAAAGCTTGTAAAATATCCGGTGAGAGGAGATGAAACTTGGATGGACTCAGGGAAGCCGTTTGGCGATAGCTGGCTACGTTGCAAGAAACGACGCAGTGGTCACTTCCTGGGAAGCGTGGACCAACCGTAGCTGTAGCCAAATGGCCGTCGTTGGAGAATATTAGGTCCAAAGTGTGTAGGCCACGAGTGGGACTACGTACAATTTGGGACCAGCCCTCCACACCCAGTTGTGCAAGCAGCGGGGTATAACGGGTGGGGCCCGTGGTGGAGGACCAGGAAATGTCCGGCAGGTTAAAGTCACCCAAAAGTAATTTAGACGGGTGAGGAAGGGCATGTGCAGTAGAGATAATGCTGGAAAGATCAGCAATAGAGGCGGGGGAGGGGGCAGGTGGCAGATAGATACAACCTACTAGTACAGGTTGTTTGGTATATTCTATTGATATCCAAATGGTCTCTGGTATCCCTTCCAGAGAAGAATCGTCAAATGGGGTTGCACGAAGTTCTGACTTGGAATAGATGGCACAGCCACCACCCCTTGACTTTTTCCTATCGGAGCGGTGAGTATCATAGCCGGGGATTGATATGGCCGTGTCAGGAGTTTCATCTGTGAGCCATGTTTCAGTCACACAGATTATGCTTGGTCGTGCAACGGCTCCAATTGCCCGGATATTATGGATTTTGGGGAGTAATGAGCGGGCATTGAACAACATTATCGACATGCTCATTGGCGAGCAGACGGTACTAAGTAGGAACTTTGTAACCTCACTTACGGTGGGGTCTAGGACTGGGAGGACTGGGCACCTGGAGGTGGGGTAATATGAAACAGGGTTCGGGGTCTGGGAGAGGGTATTCAATATTGGTGGTAGATGGGTAAATCGTCGTTGAAATAGGTTTGAACCCACGGCAGGAGGTACTGTATCAGGCTCAGTATAGGGTACGGAATGGCTTTGGGAGGAGAGTATGCAGTTGAATGTAGAGTTGTCGGCTGTGTCATCTGAGTCGGCAGGTATGGAGGGAGATAGGATGTAAAAGGGGGTGGCGGCTGTGGAGGGATGGGTGGTCGCCGAAAATGGTATTCAGGCGGGACGAAGGCTGGTGGCTTGGGTAGTGGAAACGGATGAGGGTCGGAGCTGGTCATGGGTCGTTGTGGATACAAGCTTCCAGGCGCGTGGCGTGTATGGCTTGATGTGTTTTTTAAAGAGGGTGAGGCTATATATGGCTTCGGAGGAGGCAGAGGAGGTAGCAGGTGAAGAGTGGGAATTTGTGGATTTTGCACAGGCAGGGGCGTTACAATACCAGGCTTTGATAGTAGGTGTTTGAGCCCGAGGGCGCGCTTTGGTGGAAAAGGGCGAAGTGTCATTAGGTCAGGGGGTCTGAAGCGAGAGACTGTGTTCCCATCTTCGACTGTAGCACCGGATAGGGGCTGGAAAGATTTTGCGTCCGACATCACAGGGGGTGATTGCTTTGGTGCAATTGATGTCTGAGGAGGCACAGGCGGGTGTCCAAGGGTAGAAGTGGAGGGCTCGTGGTCAGGAAAATGAGATGCAGGCCTGGTGACCATTGTGAGGGTCTGTGTGGCTTTCGGCCGCAAGTTGTCGTGACGGTATGGCGGGCTTTGGCGAGGAGCGACTCCAGGATAATGGGGGGCTGTGCTGCAGCTTCGAGTTTTAGAGGATAGGGGGTCAGCCCTGGTATTTGGGGGAGTGGCTGTAATACCGATTGGTTTGGAGCAGGCTGTACTGATGTCGAGTACGGAGGGGTGTTCAACGGAACTGGAGGGGATTTTAAAGGAGGACGGACCAGTTGAAAGGTCCGGTAAGTCATTGGTTGAATCTGGTGTTCTCCGACAGCTATGTGCAGATGTATCACCGGCGATATGACTTTCACAACTTTCCGAGGGGCTGGTTTTATGAGTAGTTTGCGACTGAGTCACATCGGGAGCATTTATTGGTACGGATTGTTGAACAGAATATGGATTTGTTCGATGCTTATCAGTAGTCGGCTGCAGAATTTCGGAGAGTGGGTTTCTTGTGAGCTGTCTTTGTAGTCTGGTACGAGCAGCCCTGACTTTTACGGTCTGAAATGTCTGGGTCGAGGACAGAAGGGCCTGAGATGTTAACAGGCGCCTTGCATCGTCTTCATCTCTAAATTGCACTAGTATTGGGCATCGCAAGGAGGGTTTCGACTTTCGCAACCGCCGGACTGTACAGACTGTGTCATGCATGTTACATGCTGTCAAGATGGCGGCTTTTGTGCGCTCTATCGGGATGCGGTCGGGGGCATTATATAGTAAGACATGTTTACGGCTTTCCATACGCCGAGTAATTTCCGAGGCGAGCATGTCAATAAAGACTGACGCTTTTGCAAGATCTGATGGATCGCATATTGCATCAGGAGTTAGAAGGCAGGCAATTGGTTGCATGATACGATAGGATAACAGTTCATTCTCCATCTTATGCACACGAGCACTGAGACTTGCCAGGTCGGTGTGGAGCTGAGATTCATTTGGTGAAGAGGATGAAAGGCAGCTACCGGGTACGGCAGGAAGGGAAATGTCAGTTAGTACAACTGAGCAGGCAGAATTTAGCTGGGACAATCTATCGACTCGCCTTTGAGGATGATGAGGTTTAGTGCTATGCCTTTTGCCTGCAAGGCGCTTCTTTGGAAGCAATGGGGAGACGGATGATGGGGAATCAGGGTCTAGCAAGCGCTTAGAGGAAGATGGGATTGGTGGCATTGTTTGCTTCAAATCAGGTAATAGTAAGCCCCAGTGGGATTATGCTAGCAAGCTTATGCTCAGTGTGGCCCAATCAAGCTAGGAAGAGTTTGAGGGGTGGTTAGGTGCGGTCAAAAACGAGATATCTAAAATAGGTAGCGAAATGCTCTACTAGGGTAACTAAAACGCTACGGTAGGGCTAGGGTCCCGAAAACGTTTTACACCCACCTGACCTTGAGATTCAAATATCGCAAGCCCAGCCTCAGGCACCTTGCGAAAACAGGCCTCTAAGGTGTCACATCACGTTTGGTGTCTTTTTACAACACCTGACCTTGAGATTCAAATATCGCAAGCCCAGCCTCAGGCACCTTGCGAAAACAGGCCTCTAAGGTGTCACATCACGTGTATTTGGTGTCTCGTAGCATCTTTTCCTCTTCCATCAGTGGATATTGCGGGTCATAGAGCGTTTGTTCGGGATGTATGTCACGACCAGGGCAAGCTTGGTCCGGAATCAGTTTTCACGTTCTTCATTGCAGAAAGCTCAAGTTGGGGTTCATCATGTGGAGGGATCGCATTTTGGGGAGAGGGCATGCAGCTGAAGTTAGAGTTGTCAACCGTGCAGGCTTCTGCATCATCGTGGACAGGAGGAGCGAAAGGGGAGGACATGTTGCGGAAAAATATTGGGCGCTCCACAAGCTCCCGTACACAAAGCAGTGTCCGTCAGGGGCGCCTTCTCTCCATTTCCACTTAAGTTCGTGATCGACGAGATAATGAGGTGAAATCTGAAGTGTCACCTGAACCCAGTTTCGCATATCCTTTGGAAAAATCTTCTCGATCTGAAGCATGTAGACATTGTTCTCATCTCCAAAGAGGAAGAAAGGGCGCAAGTGTTTTTTCTGAACTGAGCAAAGCCATCCTGTTCTTTAGTCTTCACTTTGTATCCACGATGCGTCACCCTATCATAATGAAGTTTATTTCCACAAGGTGGGTGGCATACCGTCAGGCATGATCACGGTTGTTTTCGGAATAAAGCATGAGCTTGTTTATAGCTGCAGGTATCGGAAAAATGAGGGAAAATTTACAGTCAAGAGGAGGAATGGCATAGTTTCGAGTGTGCTTTCAGACTGGATATAACAGTGCCCTGCCGTCATTGCACTAAAATGCTTCGGTTTCTGGATAGCCCTGTGCCGGACGTCACGTTTGAAGTGATTGGGCTGGGATGTGTGATTTTGTGGAGAGTTGTTTTTTCTGGTTGGCCGGGGGAATCCATAGAGGTAGAACAAAACTTACATAAGTACGCAGGTATTTTTCCGATCCCGTTGGAGAGGTAGTGTGGTGCAGGGTTTTGTATACAATAAAAGTTGCATTAGTTTTGATCGTAGTGTGACAGATGTGTTCAACACGCGAGCCCGCAATGCTCGGATTACATTTGCTACTTTGAAACACCTATGGCGCCCAGGCTGCGTATCTGTGCATATCAAGCAGCGTGTGCATCAGATTGCAGCACGGGCAATTTTGTTAAATGGCTGTGAGACCTGGCCCTTTTAGAGAGTGGAACCAAGGCGTTTTCAGGTGTTCGACAACGGTTCAATACTGTAATAGAGGTAGAACAAAACTTACATAAGTACGCAGGTATTTTTCCGATCCCGTTGGAGAGGTAGTGTGGTGCAGGGTTTTGTATACAATAAAAGTTGCATTAGTTTTGATCGTAGTGTGACAGATGTGTTCAACACGCGAGCCCGCAATGCTCGGATTACATTTGCTACTTTGAAACACCTATGGCGCCCAGGCTGCGTATCTGTGCATATCAAGCAGCGTGTGCATCAGATTGCAGCACGGGCAATTTTGTTAAATGGCTGTGAGACCTGGCCCTTTTAGAGAGTGGAACCAAGGCGTTTTCAGGTGTTCGACAACGGTTGTCTCAATACTGTAGTTCATGTGTGTCGATGTCGGCAAACCCGTAAGGCGACAGTGATTTTTCGGTTGTCCACTAGGGATTTCTACTGAAGAATGTGTCCCTGAAGTCTCCAGCTAGATCGTTATCATTATCAGAGACAGCTGAATCGCACCAGGTTTGGCTATCTCACTAGCTCATTTATTAGGATGTAGTCAGCATGATTTCAGAAGTAAGGATGGGTCGCGATACTTCGACATGAAAAACGATTTGAATGAAGCCCACAAGGGTACCCATTGTCGATTAGATTGCTACTGTGGTTGAGTATGTGATGGTTCTGAGTTTCGATGAAAAGGACCGAGCTGTAGATTTTGTTAGTCTACGTTGTATCGGTGTCAGAAAGCAGAAATCGTGTGAAGTTGGGATTCAGTGCTCTAAGCGAGCAGACTTGAGATCATGCGCCCGCCAACCCACCAGGTCTTCGCGTGTGGCCCTTGGATCCTAGGGCTCAAGTCTGCACCACTCAATCTTATGACTGACAACTATACATCCCTCTTTAGATTTAACCTAGTCTCGCCAGATGATGCATATTGTCGCCGAATCTCGCTATCGAACCATCGGTGTAAACACGGCTCCGCCATTATTCCCGATTCAACTAATTGAGCAAGCAGTAAGTTTATCTTCATAACAATAGGTCCCCAGGGGGTACCCCGACCGGGAATTGTGGACAATGGGATTTGTCAAGTGAGTTAGCCACTACAAGTTTTTTATTATGTTTTAAACTATATTGCGAAAGATGCGTACGAGTCATAATTGATTCTACATTTTTTCAAAATCCCTGTCGAGAAAAAATCTGAGAAGTGGACTGACCACACATTATGTTTGTACGGATGCAGCCAGTAAAGAAAAACGTGATTTGTTAAAGGCGGTTGTGTATTTTTTAGGCATGGGATTGGCAGGTAGATGACATTTGGATATGAAGGACCGCCGCTGGTCATTGGATTGCTCTATTATGCATAGTTAGTGCATTATAGGCGGCAGCGTGCATGTGGGTTGCCTGGCCGTTAACATAACTAGCCTCGACAAGTGAAATCGAGTATATGCGCGAACGTTCGGCGCGAAACCAAGGCCCCAAGGTCAGGGCTGTAGATTTTTTTCATTATTCTAGCTCATCCGTAGGTCTTTTGCCAGTTTTTTACACTGGATAGCTATTTTTCACGGTGCCATACAGGCTTTCATTTCTCCAGTAGGCCTAATTAGTGCTAGCCCCAGTTTGTAGAGCGTGCTTAGTCCTCATCTACATAGTGGTTCCGTCCAACGTTCCGCCACTGTTCCACGCTTCCACCGTCTTATCTGAACTACCAGCCCACATAGTTATCTGAGGCTGACTGTGGCTATCTTAATACAATCCATAGTTCCCCTACTACCCTAGAACTCTCAACTATATTCCACCAAATAAATAAACCTGCTCCGAAGTTTCTCATGATGTCACCGGTCCCGTCTTCCTCAAAGCGGTCGCTAGACCTCGAATTCCCATCAGCTATCCTCCCGTCATGTTCAAAGAAGCGGTTTAGATCCAGAAGATCCAGCTCCCAACCCCCTCACCTCCCGAAGCCGGCAAAGACAGCATCCCAGGCAAACTTAGATTGTTCAGTTGTTCTAACTGACATATCCTTGCCTCCTCAACCCGGCAACACTCCCTCACCATTGCCAGTAGGTTCTGAAGTCCTAAATGACCTAGAAAATCTCAAAACACGTGTGCGCCAAATGGAGAACGAAATGTCCTCCCTCCGGACAATACAATCGATTGCATGCCTTCTGAATCCTGACGCAACATGCAATCAAACAAACTTAGAAAAAGCGTCACTTCTTATTGACACCATAGCTACTGAGATTAGTCAACGCATCGAATGCCGGCATCAAGTATTAATATTCAATGCATCCGATCGAATCCCACTTGAACATGCCAAAACTGCCATCCTGAATGCATGTGGCATGCGGGACACCATATGCAAAGCTCGGCGACTCCGGAAGTCGAATCCATCCATGTGCTGCCCGATAGTAATGCAATTCCGGGATGAAAAAGATGCCGCGCGTCTGATAGCAGCCCGGACTCTTCTCTCATCTACCAAAAAATTCCATACCTTAAAACTTAAAGCTGCTCGTACAAGAATGCAAAGACAGCTTACCAAAAAGTCACCGGAACCTGTTGCATCGTCACCCACCAGTACTTGCGCTGACGAGTGCCACAATGCCACACAAAGCTGTCTGTTGGACCCAGGTCCTGTACCCCACGCTCATGACCATGAGCCCTCCACTCCTATCTCTGAGCATCCACAAATGTTACCTCTGACCTCCACCACGCCAACGAGATCGACTGCTGATTTAGGAGATATGGCAACTAATCAGCCCACACATGAGGCTGTGGTGGAGAATGATAGCACAGGTTCTCACTCTAGACCTCCTGACCTAATGACACTTCGTGTCTCCCCACCAAAGCGCTTCCTTGGACTCAAGCACCTGCTATCCAAGCCTTGCACTGTAACCCATTCTCCTGTACCAACTCCCCGAGCTTCTGCTCTTCGCCCTTCTACAAACCTGACTAAACCCGTGATTCCTCATAATCACATCTGTAGCCCCTCTAGCCGTGCTATCCAGTTCCCTGGCAGGGTCTCTAAACCACAACCACCGTTACATAATCCTAGACCCTATCAAGTTCCGCCCCTCTGGAAACCTGCGTACTATATGCCTGGGATCCCTTTTCAGCAACCACCTACTCCACCACAGCCTCCACCCCATCCGAAGCCACGTGCACCCCCACCTCTACGACCTTTAGCTGTACCTCGACTTCCTACTCCAAACCCCCTTCAACTACAGCCAACGCAGAGGATTCCTGCTCACTCCCAACGGAGCTCACCCCTCCCAGAGAGTTTGATTATACCACTAACTTCCTCACTGCACCATGTCCCCTCTCCTCACCTTGCATCTCTTACCATAAATCTCTTATTCCATCTCCTGCAATCTGCCCAGTTCGGTTACCCATTCCCTCCGCCCCCTACGATTCGGTGCTGAAGGCTCTACAGAACAGATCAACCCGACCTCTTGGTGCCCCTGTTTTACCCTCTCATTCCCTGTCTCATGACCACTTCTCCTGCCCTTCCACCCCGCGTGACCTAAATCCCGCTGTTTCTGTTGAGCTACCACACACGGTACCACCTCCTGACTATATCGATTACGTTATTACAAACGATGTCCGAACCAGCCTGTTACTCTTTGTCCATGGAGCTNGTCAATTCGGGCTATGATTGGTCGAAATTCTGGACCCCACAACTAACCACGATGCAGTACTCACCGAATGCCGCATCCAAAAGCCGTTAGAATTTCCGAAAGCTTGTAGTGTCTGTAATCCGTTGTCACATTTACCATTCTTCCTGAACTTAAACCGCACTTTGTAACCGTCGTTCACATTGTATCACGATGTTTGTTTTAATGTTTCGAATACACGATTTTCCGGTGCGACCTGCTGACTTCTTGCTGAACGAGCGTATTTACGCTCCGTTGAACTGTTTGTTGACTGCTGAACTGTTTGTTGACTGCTAAACCAGTGGGACCAGATCTCTGTGCTTGTGTTTCCGCAATTCGCGACTTTCCAGCTCACAACAGCATTAAAAAGTTAAGGCGTAACCTTGGTCATATAAATTACTGCCGTCGATTTTCCCTAACTGTACCGAGGTTGTCCGACCGCTCACTGACCTACTCAGACTGAAAACTCGCAACTTCACCCTCACAGCAGACGCCATTGCGTCGTTTGAAACGGTTAATTAAGTGTTAAATCAGGCAACAAATTTGGCACATATAAATCCTGATCCGTCTACACACCCTCATGGTTACTGATGCCTCACAAACCGCAGTTGGTGCAGTTCTACAACAGGAGGTCAGCGGCAAAATACAGCCTTTAACATTCTGTTCGCATCACTTGCAGCCTGCACAGCTTCGATATAGCGCATTTGGCCGTAAACTTCTAGCAATCTACTTTGCTTTTCGGCACCTCCGATATATTTTGGAAAGTCGACATTCCGTGATTCTGACAAAACATAAACCGATCATTTTTTCACTCAGTGCGACACTTGATCGTTATTCACCAAGGGAAACCAGACGGTTGGATTATATCAGCCATTTCACTGGTGACATCCGTCATATTAGTGGTCAAAGCAATTTAGTTGCAGATGCTTTATCCCGTGCTCATATCAACCAGTTGGTACATGCTCCGTTCGATCTGCAATTAATATCTGAATTCCAAAAGCACGACAAAGAATTACAAGGGTTTATATCACACATTCCTCTGAAGTTCGTTGATATTCCGCTGCCAAACTGTTTTCCTAAAGTTCTGTGTGACATGTTCACTTGTAAACCTCGTCCATTTGTGCTTCAAAAATATCGTCCGTCAGTCTTTACGCGTTTCCACTCTATTTCACACCCGAGTATCAACTGCTAGATTGATTTGTGGGCGTTTCTTGTGGCCTGTACGCGTTTCCTATTTCACACCCGAGTATCAACTGCTAGATTGATTTGTGGGCGTTTCTTGTGGCCTGGTATGCAGAAAGAGATCCGACAGACAACAAAACAGTACAAAACTTGTCAACTGAGTAAAGTTCACCAACACACGGTTACGCCACCCGGAAGTTTCAATTTTCCTGCAAGCCGTTTCCAGAATATGCATGTAGACATCGTTGGACCACTTCCACCATCCAATGAATGTTCTTATGTGTTACCAATAGTCGATCGGTTCACGCGCCAGCCTCAAGTGAGACCCATGCGCGATTGCCGTCCGGGACCGTTGCCAGACACTTTGTTGATTCGTGGGTCTCTCATTCTGGTGCCTCTGAGAGCATCACTACAGATCGTGGGAGTCAGTATACTTCCGCCTTGTTTGGGATGCAATCATTTCAAAACTACAGCTTACAACCCTGCAGCCAACGGCTTAGTCGAATGCCTCCATTGAAAAGTGAAAACCATCATTATGGCTAAGTCACCATCACAGCTGACAGAATCGATGTCAGTGATATTACTTGGTATTCGGAATACCGTGAAAGGGGATATTGGTTGCACTCCAGCCCAGCTTGTCTATGGACAAGCGCTAAGCCTTCCCGGAGATATTTTATGTGCATCCACACCCAATGAAGACCTCTCACCATCGACATACGTCATTCGACTGCAAGATGATATTCGTACTCTTCGCCCGTCTGATACTCGGAAATCCGGTCGACGCACACATTTGGATCCCGGTTTATCTTCTTGTGTACATGTATTTGTCCGTGTCGACAGTGTCAAACGATCGTTGCAATATCCATATGATGGTCCGTTTAAAGTTATTTCTCGCAAGGACAAGTATTTTGTGATTGAGAGGAACGGAAATCCGGACCCCGTCAGTATCGACAGACTCAAAGTTGCATTCATCGATGAAGAATCTCACTTAGATCCCCCTAATTCGGTCACTTTACCCACAAGTTCCCGAACCTCCAGTACAGTCATCCCAGGGAACCCCGAACATATAGCACGACGTATTGACGATCACCCGCCACCTATCTTGAAGCAAACACGTGTTGGTCGAACCTG
>NW_008751777.1:172492-176554 GCF_000715545.1 Opisthorchis viverrini | reverse complement strand
ACCATCTGTGGGAAATTTTGACAAGTGAATATTTCCTTTCATAGCCAGTTGCTGCATTTGGATCGGTGTAGTGGACTATTGGATCTACACATTTGTGAGTCCCCATTCGACTGCTCATTCTTTTCCCATTGTGATTTTGTGATTTTGTATTGGTTACTTTGCCTCTTAATTTATCCGAACACGCTGATAAGGTCCTGGTGCTCCACAATTTCTTCCATGATGCTCCGCAACCTCAGTTCGGAGTAAACGGTCAGAACGCTGTCTCAGATATTCGGGGATCAAAAATCAATCTTCGATATACCTTACCAATGCCTTAAGCCGGTCGAGTAAGATAGTGACGATTTCGTCACTTTTGCCGCTGTTTTCAATCGGGAATGCGAGTGTTTCTCGCTTAGTCCGTTCAAGTGCTTCATTATTTTGTCAGGTATCTCATAGTCTCAAGATAGAGACATTGGATCCCAGCTTCTTCAAATAACGGAAAAGGATAATAAAATGATGTTTCAGAGACTTCCCATCGAATGTCAGCGCCTCATCAACTGGAAGCACGACGTGGCTATGATCGGCCGGCCACTATTAACTCAAGAAGCAGTGTAAACGCACACAAATACGGTGTCACGAAAACTTCCGAGAGCAAGCTCGTTTGAAAAAAATGCAAGCATGCTACTGAGTGATAGCACTGTTTCGAATGGCCTTCTGGTCGATATCAAGTCGCTCAGTGCAAATGGGTTGGTAAGCCGCATGTGAAGCCGATCGAACATTGACCACGTAATGCTTCTGTGTAAAACTGAAATTGGCTGGCGAGGTTTTCTCTTCCATAGTCTTAATGGTCCGACAGTACAAACCACTTGCTACCTGATGTCCTCTTCAAACTTGACCTCGTGAGGCCGGATTCGGTCGATAAGGTGTATCTGTTACAAAAGCTAATCAATTCTTACTAGAACATGATGCACACAGCAACCGTATCTTTCCTTGAGCACACTCACTTTCCGAAGTATAAACTTGAGGACTTCCTGCAAAATCATGTGTCTGTATTCGACGGCAGGCTTGTGCAGTTCACTGAGGCAAAAGCTAGACTGTGCTTTCTCCCTAATACCAGACCGGTTGTCAAACCAAAACACGTTACCGTATGCAGCCAAAACTGGTTGACTACAGAAGGTTGGTGTTCTCTAAGCGACCAACTACTCTGCATGAACCGAAATGATCGTACTGTTACAGAAACCTAACGGGAGCGTCTGGTTTCGCGCAGACTTTTTCAGTAGTCTCACCGCGGCACTGGATACATACGAAGAAATTCTACTCATTTCAGACATGTTCGCAAAACTGAGTCGGTGCAAATATTTCGCGGGGATTGACTTGACCAATGCGTTACTCCAGGTAGAACTTTAGGGGGAACCCGAGAACCTTTGACGATCAATACGCGTTGCGGTCTGTTGTAGTAAAGCCGATTGCCGTTGGTTGTGAAAGCGGCGCCAGTCATAGTTCAACAGAATATGGACATGACACCGAAGGATGCCCTCGGCGTAATCAACTATTTGGAAGATTTCGAACCTCAGCGAACCTTGGCAGCGCCTTGATTACATGCTTGGTCGTGTTCAGGAGCATGGCTTCAAAGTGAGCCACGGGAAGAAATTTTCCTCATGCAGTTGAAAACAAAGACTCGGGTCCGTCGTTAACGATCACGTTCGCCGATCAGCTCCGAAAAACACCCACCTCATCAGACGTATGCTGGCGGCCACAGATGTGGAAAACGCCATCCAAAACGGCAGCGCGAAAGTAAAATTTCTAAATCAGACCGGATCCTAGGCCGCCCATAGCTCTTCAACCATATCTTAATCTGGATAATTATTTATTCACGGTGGTCCCTCAATTAGCTGTGATCACAAAGCCAACGACCTCTCCTTCTTTATCAGGCTAATATGCCAGTGCCAGCTCCGAGTTCGTCGAGTACGTCCAGTCGTCATCCATATAAGCGTTCCAGTCCACGTGACGCCACTCTCCCACGCTTCTACGGCCCTACCGAAACAACCGGCTCATATAGGTGGCTTTGATTGACTAAGGACTTTGCAATACAATCTGAGAGCTCACGGATTTTCCCGTCCTTAATCCACCGGAAATACATTCCCCAGCAGACACCAAAGTGCCACATTATGGAACCACTCCTAACTTCCTCCGCAAACTGGTCGTTATACTCCAGATTCCCACCATCTATCTCCTCAGAATACCAAAAGAAGCGCCTCACAGCCAAATATCCAGCTCGTGACCCTATCCTCTTTTGAGGCCGGTGATCACAACGCTCCAAGTAACCTCAGTTTCATTCAGCGGTACCAGCTGCCAGCTCTTTGCCTCTTCAGCCATGCAACTCTCCTCTTTCAATGCTACCAGCAAGATCTCTTGTCCAGGAAGACCTGAAAAATCTCAGAGCCCGTCCACACAAGATAGGAAGTGAACTGTCCTGTTTTGAGCTACCCATCAACTGCATGTCTACAAAACACCGGCGCAACGTGTGATCCAACCAAACTAGGAGAAGCGTTAATACTTATAGGCACGATCGTCTCTTATGTCTGTCAACGCATTGAATGCCGTTTAGGGTTCCAATAAGCGACGCGCCCAATCGAATTTCACTTGAACACCAAAGCCGTTATCTTGACCGCTTGTGGCATGCTAGCCACAAGGTGCACAGCTTGACAGCTCCCGAAAGCTAAGGTCATCCACGCGCTGCCCAATAATAATACGGTTTCGAGGTGAAAATGATACCGTGCGTCTGCCAACGCCACCGGAACCCCCAAATCCAAAACCATATAAATTAGAGGTGTTGGCACTCAATTGCAAAGACAGCTTACCAAGAAGCTTCTACCTAAATTCTATAATTCGGTCACTGGAAGCAACCAAACTGAACCCTCCTCCACTCATCAATCCGTGCCAATATAGAAGTTCGAATTTAATTAGTTTTGGATGTCGCATGCGCCTATCTTCTCGAGCAACGATGCACTTAGGTCCACCTTCAATGTATGTGAGCATGAAAGCTGAAAAACCCCTCTATCATACAGTAAATATAGAAGAATTTAATTAGTTTTGGATGTCGCATGCGCCTATCTTCTCGAGCAACGATGCACTTAGGTCCACCTTCAATGTATGTGAGTGAGCAAAGAATATATAACATTCATGCATGGGGTGGCCTGAGAGTGCCTGTGAGGCTTACGGCTAACGTCAACGTGCAAGGTTTTGCCACTCTCGTCTCGTCTGGGTCACACCAACCTAGTCCACTTCATCACTCAAACATAGCACACATGTTCTTCCCTCTTGTCATCTAGAGCCATCATATGCGCAAAGTGCTAATAATTTATGATTTCTTGATTACAAGCAGTCACAGCTAGCACTTAATGGCGTATTGCCATGCACCAGTCGTTTTCTGGATTTGACAGCATTGACTCGGCGACTGGTGATCCTTAATCTCACTTTCCTGTCAGGTTGATGTGGTAGACCTCAGTTAAGCTACGATTCTTACCACTTATCTGGGAAGCTGTTGCCTGTCCGCTTTTCGCTTGTCCACTTTCACTGCTGACAGTCGTTCTATTTCTTTCTCTTTGCCCCTCTTCCCAAGCTTCAGGCCTCAACCGCAGTTGCCCAAACGCCCATTAGAAATGTTATCCACTCAAGCTGGCTGGTGCTCGGTCTACACTCATATGGTCCTCTAACAAAAGGAAAATTATCCGTGAGCCTACATCTGCATGACTCCCTGTGTCAATCTCCGTCTCACCACAGAACTGCGTATCCCTTCTCCGACCCTTGACGACCGTTACGGGGTTGTCCATAAACCGAAGCATGTCAGTGCGATGATGGCATGTCACTGTCATACCCATTAAGATGGCACTCGCGCAACTATTTTCTCCAGAATCTCGACCGCAACCCCTCGCGCGCTCAAGCCTGTAGCCACAACTTCGAGCGGTTCCCATCCGGCCCCGTCTCTGGGATGAGCTCTTCCGTACCCAGTGAATTTTCTTTCAGATTTGGCTAGCCTGGCTTTCCTTCTGCAATTTCGACTTGTCTGTTGCACAAGTTCAA
>NW_008751777.1:169885-172022 GCF_000715545.1 Opisthorchis viverrini | reverse complement strand
ATCGAACTCTACTTGATCCCAACCGTCTCCAATATCCCTGGAGCTTTTGTGTCATCCACGCACACTTTGTACTCTGACCCCAAACTTGCTCTCCTCACATAAGAATCTGCTGACTTTGATTTTTACAATTTTTCAGGCCAAATATCATGCCCCATCTCCGGAATGCGAAATAGACACCACCGGCCATCTAAGTACCCTGAAATCCCATATGACCAACAAATCGATCAGCCCCACAAACATGCAGAATACTTATGCACCTATGAATGAAACTTGCAGACGTCTCATCACAACACATCGGCCATCTTTTTCTCCTGTAAACCCGGTTCCATATGCTGTCGCATATTCTGCGCCATCAGCCACCAGTGCTTACGTGGACGCCCGCATGGTACCCTTATACTCTTATATGTATGCATTTATGCCATTATAACAATTCAGCAGGTTCTAACTACATAGCCTTACATGGCCCTGGGCTCTATGTCGCTTTGGAAATGAAATTCTCGCCTTAGCAACACTGAAAACTGTAAATGTCGGTTAAGTAGAACTCTTCGAAGGACCTTAAACGACCGACGCGACAAGTCTCCTAGCCAGAGCAACAACTGCACCAGTCACTGACGGTAACTATTCTCGTCACAGATCTATTGACCTGCCGTCTCCTCACGTTCCACTTCCGCCAAAATACTCTCCCGGAATCGGGCTTCTGTTGTCAAGGCCGCGATAAGTGACGCGTCCTCAACCACACTTCCGAAAACCCGTCCCATATTCCCTACAAGAAAACCTGGCTTTGTTCCGGCCTCTCCATTATTGCACGACAAGTGCATAAAA
The DNA here is from genome assembly GCF_000715545.1 of Opisthorchis viverrini. Classification (NCBI taxonomy): domain Eukaryota; kingdom Metazoa; phylum Platyhelminthes; class Trematoda; order Opisthorchiida; family Opisthorchiidae; genus Opisthorchis; species Opisthorchis viverrini. Next base: position 171,200 of record NW_008751777.1, on the reverse strand, counting down.
CCATACGTACCACGTAATTGGTAAAACCTCGCGTCCGCAAACGCAGGTGGCCAAACTGGACCCCTGTGTGCTTCCACAGCCCCACTCAACCACCTCCATCCCACCTGCAGACCATTTCCGGATGTGAATTATCTCCACACACCCACCACATTCACAACACCTGATAATGCGAATGCGCCTCATACTCTTCCTTCCGTAGTGGATTCAAACCTACCTAACCCAATTTTCACCACGTACCAACAATGCTTAATACGCTTCAACCGAATCCANCACCTTGACTGTCCTATTATTAGGTCCTAGAACTTACACATACCAAACTGGAACCCTTATCATTAGTTCGCAATTGCGACAACTACCCTCCCAAGTGATCTTATCTATACCCCGCCACCATATCTCTCTCATGCCTGTCTCCACTGACCTGGTTGCATATCCCTCCTCCGACCTTCAGCTTTTGTACCCAGCCCAATTATCCCTAGTTCTTCAAGCCTGGTCCCATCCCTGAGTAACTCTGTCAGCTCTATTTAATGTCTGGTGCTTTGCTTTGGCTGGATTTAAATAACCTCAGCCAAACTAAAGCCTCAGTTCCACACTGTTCCGAACCATTCTGCATCCCCTGAATACGTGCGGCGGACACATATCAAACGGTGGGTCTGGAGATGCGCTGTGAATGAAATACTTGTTTGGCCCCACAGCCCAATCATTCACACATACACATAGCACCGGTGCACCTCTACTTGACAGAGTGGTTCACACCAATGCTTCGTGTTCGTTTAGCCCTAGTACACAGACTCTGAACATCTATATTCTATTCCCATTGCCTAAAAGGTAGTTGATGATTCATTTGCTCCCGTGACTTGCCTCTTCCAGTGGCTGTTTGCTGTCTGCTTGTTCGAAACGACTGAGCTGTTTTACTGGCCTGACTTTCCCCCGGACCAGATAAAATATCTGGTAGCTGGAGTTATTTATGAATCCAAAAGCCGCACCTATGACTGCTTGGATGGTTTTCCACCTTGCAGATCTGGTAGCATGCACGAGGGACGAAAATTTCGTGTGGTGGACGGGTACGCCCTGCAGGGAGGGTCGGCCTGTTACGTTGCACCATGGTGCGTTCGTATACTCGCCATCCCTCAAGTAGATCGGGTGTATCACCCATCGCCGGTGGTTCTGAGCCTGGCCTTCAATTCAGGAAAACGAATAAAAAAGCAGCGCTGCTGTTTGTCTGTAGCTGGATTGGCCTTGTTCCGGTTGTCACTTGTCCCGCAACACCAAGAAATACAAGCGGACGACAGCTGTCCTCCCGTTTGTTCTAAAAAAA
>NW_008751777.1:166201-168663 GCF_000715545.1 Opisthorchis viverrini | reverse complement strand
TACCCCATTCTGACTGTAAACGCATGATCATGCCAGACGGCATGCCACCCACAAGTTGGGAATAAACATTATTATTATTATTATTATTAGTCATGAGACTTGGCTGGTAGACCTGCTTGAGGCCTCATACTCAGCGATGCACATGGACTCAGACCTAGCAATTAGGATAAGTAGCCAAGGTAGACGATACCGGCTACAGTTACGAATATGACGGGCCATTGCTGGCAGTATGATTAGGACACTGGGCATGGTTGATGCATGATAACCAGCGTTGCACATGGGCACAGGCCTAGCAGATTTAAAAAGTAGTCAAGGTGGGCGATATCGCGTACGGTTGAGTATGAGGTCCGTCGTTCGCCATTGGATTAGGTACGTGTGCATGGTTTAGGCCTCTTATTCGTTGGTTCGCATAAATACTTGCCCAGTGTCTATCATAAGTACTAAAGATAAGTGGCAACGCGTACAGTTACGAGTACGACAGATTATGGGTGATTAGGTTACCGGTTAATCAACTCCACACATGGACACGGATCTAGCGTGCACGATAAGAAGCCAAATAAGGCGACATTGAGTATAGCATTGAGTATGACATGCCATCAGGTTAAGCTCTCACGTATGCCTAAGGCCCTATTTTTACCGGCCCGAATGGATACTGGCCTGGTGTTTGCTATAGGTAGTGAAGGTAATCGGCATCACATGTAGTTATTGGCGGCCACTGGATCAGGTTGGTGCGCATAGGTGATGCCTCATAGTCAGCGTCACACAGACGCTGGCTTAGCGATTACAACAAGCATTCGAGATGAGCGATGACACGGAGAGCTATGAGTCTAAAAACGTTGTTGGTCATTGGATTAGGCTATCGTGCTTAGGTGAGTCCTCATGATCAGCGTCGCACATAAACATGGACCCAATAGTCACGATTAGTAGTCCAGATGAATGAAAACAGCTGCCATTATCACGGTGACTGCTTTATGGCGGTCACCACATATAAAGCGCCATATTCGTAATAGGAATGATACCAATATTTTGGTAATTAACCTTCAGCTATCTCTTGACGCTGAGGCTAATTATTCATATCTCAGAAAGAGGGTCATTCACAGAGGTAACCCTCGCACAGCTACTCCACAGTTCATGTTGTTGTACAACAACGACGTACTTTTGCTCCATGGAAAAATGAATTATGACCAGGTCCGCAGAACAAAATCCCATCATTTGTTAATTCTGAGGAGAGTAAGGTAAATAAACTTTAATGACCGATCGTCCGAGGTGCAATTTACATTAGATATTCTTTAGAGGTTGCTAGTTCTTAATGAGCACCGAGGAACGCCAAAATATTCTGAAGTGCGATCTCGTGTTTTATTTCGCGTGAACCGGTCACGAGATGCAAATCGGTGATGTTCAGTGAGCTTGATATTTCACTCGCCCAAACAAAACGCTACGAGCAACATGTCACTGGAAGGTGCAAATGGACTGAACAAAATCCCCGTTCAAATCTCAACTTCGAAAAATTTGTAGTTCCGGTGGGAATAATTTAGGCGTGCTTCCAGGCAGCAGCTAGATTCAGGAGCGTATTAACCGCACGATTCTATCAGCTGCAAAACCTTTACGAGTGGAGTAAAACTTTTTACGCCAAAATTGTTGCACTTTGTTGCGTATAAACTCAGGCCAAAACCCATTCTAATTGGCTTTGATATTTTAGTGGCGCGCCTAATTTCGCTGTCCACTGAAGCAACCATACCTCTGGCGGAAACGTCTAGCGGAATAAATTACCAGCATTGCTGCGTGGAATGATTTTCATCCTCTAGCCGACTTAGGAATTTATTAGCGTGTTGGAACAAATAAACGAGCAAAGTAACAAAATCACAATAAGAAAAGAATAAGCTTTCGATAGGGACACACGAATGCGTAGATCCAATAGTCCACTACACCGATTTTAATGCAGCAACTGGCTGTGAAGAAAATAGCCACTTGCAGAAATTTTCCACAGATGATATGCTTGTGAGCAGTATATTCCAGATTAGAAAAGTTATTCACAGCTAAACAAATGTCACAGGTTGTTATTGTGACGTTCAACAGCTCACATAAACAGAGAGATATAGTCCCAATGGTTCAGCGGTCAGCAAGCAGTTCAACGAAGCGTAAATCCACTGATACAGGAAGAAATCAGAAAAGCGCGCCGAAAAAATTTATGTACTGGTACCACTATTCTTCTGACGTAATTATTAGTACAGTAAAATAAACGTCATTATAAAATATGTACAGCGTAGTGGTCTGGTTACCCAATGAGTTAGTTTACCAGGAGTGTGTGGCAAAGAAATAAAATGATTACGCTAGGTTGGGTATAGAAAAATAAAGAGACCAGACGGAACAGACGCACTAACACTTGTTCTCTTTAAAATAGTTCGTCGTTGGCCCAGGTCAGCGAATGAACAATAATCCAATTATGTTGGTCCAGAGGTCTT
>NW_008751777.1:149342-166098 GCF_000715545.1 Opisthorchis viverrini | reverse complement strand
GTGAAATTGTACAAGTGCGCGTTTTTATAGTTTTTCGTATTCAAACAAAAAACGATTATGCAATTGATGAAATACGTAGTGTTATAATGGAAGTAATGGAAGTAAATACAGGTAAAAAACAGCAGTTACAAAATGTAGTTTAAGTTCAAGAACAATGGTTAGTAAATGTGATAACGAATTACAGACAGTACACTCTCACGGTTGTCCACGTCGCTTCTGGAACCCAGTTGAAAGCTATATTAGACACTTATTTATGCGAATCCTAGCGCTGGCGAACATACAGCCCAGCGCTGAGAACATAAAAGGCAGTGCTACACCCTTTTCACTTGTACCTTTAAGGTGAACGACAGCCGCTGGACGACAAGAATAAAACCAACACGGGATACTTGGACAAAATCCTCGGTCCTGTGTACCAATCCGTGAATCCGTGATGCGCCGCTGAGGCCCCGGGATGCCTAAATAGGGCTCAGAAGTTTAGACTGGTACTCTGAACTCAATTGTCAGATTGCTTTAGTCCACCAGGGACATGTCCTCGGTTTTGGAAATTCAATTCCATTGTGCGAATACTGGGTACCCTAGATTTTATTTGAAAGTTGAATTTTTAGGTTCAGCGCCTTTTCTGAAAGAATGATGCCTCTTTCCTATTGGCCATTGCCTTTTTCGTGCTTTGCTTTTGGTTAAAGCAGTAGAACCCTCCCCGAAAACCGTTTCTTCTTCTCAACGCGCTAGGACTGTTTGGGCTCGGGCCAACGCTGCGCTTGTTCTCAAGCAGCGTATAGTTGTTGGTCGTACCTGTTCAGCTACTTAACAGTTACTTGGATCTCAATCTACAATCTTATAGACGATCTTAATAAACCATGTGTCAAACACCTCTCCAGCTTTTTATCAGGAGGTAAAAATATGGTCATTCTTGCTCATTCGCACAGCAGGTCGGAAAATTGTGTTCGTCTTCGGCGAACACAACTGTGTACGGTGGTAATGATGTATCCTATTAGATGAGAAGAATGACGAATTCTGAACGCCGCCTAAGATTGAGTGAGTGATAGATCTTCTGTGGGATCTTCCGAGGTGCTGACTCTTTTTTGACGAGCTACCCACTAACAACCCACTCCGGGTGCTAGAGTCTGGGCATGTCGACATGTCCGAGTATGTCCATGACATACTCGATCGAGTATGCCTATAAAATGTGGAGGGTTTTGGAAGCCACCTACAAACTGTCTTTACTTTTGTTGCTCCTGATGCATTTAAACCCTTGTTTAGGAAGATCTATCTTGTCTGGGAGTCGCCGCACACTTTGAAAACGTCTTCATTGGCACCAGAATGTTATGTGCAAACTGGACATTCTTTGACCGCATCATCTTCACAGCAAAAGCTCAACAAATTTGCATCTCTTGCATTCATCTTATTCAGGGTTATAAATTACCGACAACATTAGCGTGAATACGACTTGTTAGTATGGCGTTCGCGCTGTGGTTCTTGGTCACCTTGTCACTCCGTGGTTTGCCGTGACGGGTTCTTTTTAGACTAATGGTTAGTGTCTGGGCTGCTGTCACTGCGGCGACTAAGTTCACATGGGTAGCTTGAAAAAGCTACCTCACCTGTGTCCACAGACGCTTTCCTCCTGTACGACAGTTGAATACTTATACGCATCGCACTTTGCTTCCCCTCACTAACCGCATTTCCGCATTGGATTTTAGCATAAGAGTGTTCAGTCCTGTTCACCCAGATGGAGGACACTGGCGTGCTTTCGGAAGAACTGCATGGGTTTGGGCTGCGTACTACTGATTCCAATGTGCTACAAAAACGTATGCTGTGTATCCTCATGTGATGTTTCTACTTTCGTAGTTTTCCAACTAGGACTAAAGTGGGATGTAGACGAGGCCTCCTTAGTCGAAAAATACGTGGCCTTCCAGCGCAACGCAAAGCTACCCGATTTAGTTGAACACAAGCATGTTGAGCTTTTCGACAGAGAAGTACGTCTTTATTGTATCCCCTCTTACACAGTCAGATCTCCGCTCGATTGGAGAGCTCCAGACACAGGACTCCCAAAAACATACCGACCGCGCTTCCAAAGGTGAACATTCTACCTCAGAAAATGCTGGAAGAGCTGTAAGTTTTCATTTCATTGTAGTTTATTTTTACGCTTAAGAATGGCTACTGAATCGCAAAACGAACAGCAGAATCTATTCAGCTCGTACATACCCAACTCTACTGTCCCGAAATTTCAGCTCCCAGGAACTTTACGGACTTCAAACAAAGGCATTTCCTCGACAATTTTCATCCATTTTTCTTTGTTTAGAGAACATCTCTTTGGAGGCCAATGCAAGCAACGAGCCAATCTGTACTTACCTGTCAAGCGCCGGAAGTACAGAGACGTTTTCTGCGAAGGAACGCGTCCCTTCTGCTGAATGGACTATCAGCGACATAGACCCTTTCCATGCACCGGTTAGATACATGCACCAACCGACCCTTGAGAAAGCAGAAAGTACGTTCTTCCAGAAGTGTCAAGTTTTTCCTCCGATCAAGGCGTGGTTTAATGTATCATTTTAGTTGAGCAATCATGCCCCTAGGTGGTTTTCTGTCCATCTACTCGCGTCCGTGGATACTTGTGCACATTCACTGCCTCTGAGCTCTACCAAGAGCAAAACTTGTGTCCTTGTTTTTCATGCCGTCTAATACAATGATTGTCCCAGAGCTAGAGACTAGCTTTTCAGTGATAGAAATGTAGCTACTTATTAGTTTGGTGCAAATTTCTCACCCGAATACCATTTTTCATAGCCCCCCAATCATCTATATATACAGTGATGATGACATTTGCCGAGAAACTATCCTGTAGGAGAGTTTCTCTGCTAAGTCCGTCGTTCACTTCGCTGATATGAATGAAAACCTAACTGGTTTCGAGAAAGTTACCTTCCTCTCGTTCAAACACGTCGACTGGATAACACTGGAGGAAATCCAAATTAAGGGAGCGAACTGAGGGTAGAACCTTTTTTGCGGAGAATGCTGTTGGGAAGGATCACTTTCGTTCGCCCCATCGAATGACACATACATGTCGTGAGTAGTGGGAAACTGTTAAGATTTAAAGCCGAAGTTTATCCTTTACGTCGAGTAACTTTCAGAATATACACTTTGTTTTCCAGTCTTGGACAACTGGACTTGGGAACTGATTAAACGTGCAATGAATAACCTACCCGACGAATCTTTAATCACACCGAACCCCGACCCTATTTCGGATTCACAACCGAGTGGAAGGTAAGGTGCCACTGTTTGCTGTCATTCAGATCACCAGGGTTATGGGCACGTCTTCGGCAGTCTTTGGCGCTGGTTCCATCTGTACGGTGGTGAGAATGTATAGGGTTACTCCCTTTTATCTTTACCCCGCCGAAATTCTCCGTAGCAAGCTAGGTAAAATAAAATTAATACATGGACCCCTTCTTGGTTCATTTTCTAGACTGGCACTCAACCCGATATTCGCGATAGGCTGAATGACTGGGTTAATTTATCTCAGGGGACTATCTACTTTTCACCCAACTCTTACTTGTTTATTCACCCAATCTTAATTGTCGCTTGTTGGAAAACATGCTTGATTTATTAGTCACTATCGATTCTCTCTACATCGATATTCCGATCGCTGTAAACTATACCAACGAGGGGCTTCAAACTCTTTAATAGAGTTTGTTGTTAACCATTCAAGAAATGTCTTATTAACCAGAGATCTGTTTGTATGTACTGGTGATGGTATTTTCACTCTGATAGTGATGTAGTGATAAGCACCAGTGAACTGAGAAATTGCAAGTCTACCGGAGGAGTCATGTTACCTACCAAAGTTCTCAAACTTGGTGGGCAAATGTTGGAACACGAAGCTTGTCGCCTGCTTGCACAATCTGGGAACCTGGGAATATCACACGAGAAATAAAGGACATCGTATCCATCGTATCGCAAATCAAAGGACAGAAAATCCGACAGAAGGCTACAAATATCGACGAATGCCTTTTCTGCACCGCAAGTAAAACCCTTTCCGACGTTCTGCCCGACGGGCTGAACGCTGATATTCTGAGCGTCCATGCTTCGAATGAACCATGTGGTGGATTTTGAGGCTAATGTAGCACGGTCAACCTTGGCTTTGCAGCAAGGAGGACGTCGAGAACAGATGAATCTTCGTCGATTTCACAAAAAGCTTTGTTACTGGCTAGGCGGCGCTGTGGGTCATCCTGCAGCAGCTCCGCTGTCCCGTAAATTCACCTAATGCTATCGATTTCATTTGCTTCAATGTGAAGTCACGAGTACCTAATTGTATCATCTCTATCGAGTTCGAAATTAGCACAGCCCCCACTTATTACATTACCGATCTTTCTGGGATTGTCGCGTAGTAGTTTCGTGATTCGAAAACTAGCCTGCGCATCCAGTATCATCCTGATCAATCTGTATGGATGGTCTACACAATCATGGTTTTAGGTCGAGGATCTTTATGAACAGTACGGGGCTGCATATGTTGAAGCTCCGTGTGCACTCTTTTCCAGATATTTTTGTTTTTGTTTAGGTTCACGGAGGTGGAATTCTAGCGAATAATCACAGAATTTGTCCCAGTAACATATCCTCCTCCTCTAAAGATGAATCTCTCAAACCACGTTTAATCATCTATTAACCTTCCCGGGTTCTGTAGAGGCTCCCTTTTTCTTAATTAGTGGTTACGGCAGCGTGCTATCACACTGATATCTTGATAGCATCCTGTTTACAGGACTGTCAGTCGATACTGAATCAAATGCTCGGATTGCCAGAATGTGTCTTCGTTTGGAGCGACCACACTGCGCGTGTACACCAAAGTTGCAATATAGTGTCAGTTCTACTGAAGGCACAGTAGAACGCTCGAAAAATTTCATGTTCAGCGTCTAAGTTCTTCAGTTTCAGTGGTCGGTTTAAACTCGTCACAAGTTTTCTAAGGATCCATGGTCAGCGTAATGGAGTGCACCTGGTTGGGTAGGCTGTGTAAGAACACTCGGAGTTTGACTACTCACGCCTCCTAGGCCACATTGGTTGGGACATCACACGTCAGAGGACCGTTCACCTTGGAGTGTTCCTTTTACTAAGCCTTGTGCTGAGTGGAAGCGACCGAGAGACGAAGTCTATGCCGTGGCAACGGAGTATGAGAGCATCAACTTGCAAACTCAGTCGGGTTGGCAAATGGATGGGAATTCTGGAGCTCAACTGACCAGTGGTTAATGATAGACGTGGCTCAGTCACGCAGTCAGCGGCGCTCCTGCATCGCTGTTGCTTCAATGCATAGCTGCCCAATTCCTTGTTGATCCAGACAACTAGAATTATAAACATCAACCAACTGATTATGCCATAATCTCCAGTGCATGAGAAGAACGTACTCTTGGTAAGTGGTTTGTGGTTACTAAGCTAAAACGGAACGAAACGGGACACTGGGGCTGGGCGTGCTTTATTGAGTACAATCGCAGGCACATACACCTGTGCAACCAGATTCGGACTGGGTCACCAGCTTAGTCACTCCAAATCGTGACGGAAGTTGTCTATGGTTAGCTTGCTACGACAACACCTCGTCGGTTTCACTGTCGTACTGCGACTTCGCGGTGGCACTACTGACTTGCGCCCAGCTATTCAGCCCCTCCTAACTGATGTTGTAGTGGGCATCCTTCAAGAAGCAATGCGAAGTTAATCACAATCATCGGTAATCACCACCAGTCGTAGAAACCGGTGCCTAACTGACGTACAACCATGGTTCAGGAAGACCGTGCAAAAAATTTGAAAAGAAACGGGATAGCAGAATTACTGCTAATAGTCCTGTTTTCCTGGAGAAAACTGCCAAGAGCATGGTCCAGCAGGTTTCCAGAATATTGTCGTAAAGTCATCTTAGGAGCATTTTAGAGCAAGACAGCATAAATGGAACTAAGAATTTTTAGCGAACCTCCCCAACACATGCCCGGTACGCCAGGAGTGTCGGCCAAGCAGTTTTGCTAGAAAGTTACAAGAGGCTCGCCAGTGGGCTCGGTCAGTCAGTCAGTCGGTTAGTTAGTTTTTCAGCTACGAAACATTTACCGAATAATTTTGGTGCCACCTTCGTTTACTGAGGAAGAGGAGAATAACGGAATGACAGTCAGCTTTGGAGGCAGTGATCCAATATGTTCGTCTACGTTAAATGGTTACGTTTTCCCGGTATGGCAGAGTGTAAGAGGGCTCTGTTGTAAGACTGCCGTGACATCTACTGAAGAGCAGATGGACCACCAAAACGTGCCAACCGTTTAGGGCTTATGGTGTTGTGGTTTTTGTACTTTTTTTTTACAGTGTTCTGTGCTGTCCGCTCTTCCAATCAGCTTCGCGTCGGCAAAAAAAATACAATTTTTGGCTGATTTCCCTTGTTTCAGGGTCAATCCTAACGGCCTATTCATCCGCACTCCGATCAAGATGAGCTCTTCCCAGGCCGTCTATAGCAAGCCAGAACCTATGGACCGTGTTACTCTTCTTCGTCCCACCTGCGTCCGTCTGCAGTCTCCTCATCTAGTTGGCGGACGAATTGCTGCTCAAATTAGCACAGTCTCCGCGACGCAGCTTGCAGATAAGACTAACGGAAACTTCGGAAGCTATTCTGAATTGGCCAAACAACGCCTCCAGTCCAACAACGTTGGCCTCGTAGGGCTACGACAAGTCAGTGGTGTGCAGTCGAGTATGGAAGGCGTCACCCGACTAGAGTTCCCTCTTTCTGACCGATCTATTAGCTTTTCTCTTTATGCTGGACAGCCGGTAGTAGTACGAGCATCGAACCCAACGGGACAACTGCTGTGCGTTACCGATGTGTTTTCGGTAAGCCTTGTTGTATAAATTTACTCGCAATCAATAGGTTTTAGCTGTTTGCATACCATCTTTGCATTCTATTCTGTTTGTCTGCACACTCTCAAGGGTGTGGTCTGTCATCCTCAATACCCAAACCTACTGACTCATTCTACATCGGCGACGTTTTTCCGTCAAGCACTTGATGATCTATATGTGGTTGACCCATCCTCTTCAAGAGTATATCTACAGAAAAAGAAGAAGAGTTTTCGGGAAGGTTTGGTAACAATCGGTAAATTTATTGCTGGGCAGCGTTTCGCTTTTGACACAGAATCTTCACCAGGCCAAGTGACTAAGTTACGAGGTTGGTTGAGGTTTAAGGCAGAAGGAGAGCCAACCAAATAAGTCAAGCTTAATATGTGTCAGTTGTTATCAGGTTACATGCTCAAGTGAAGCTTCCAGACTCGAGATTTGAGTGAGTCTATTACGAAAACGGTGACTTTCTTGCATTCAACTTTCAGTTTTTTGTATTCTATCTTCTACAAACGCCCCCAAATAGCTTTTTGGACACGCTTGTAAGTAGCTAATTTTGCTAAATCTCTGATGGTTCCGAGTTCTGTCTGTCGATCCATATGACTGTTTCTCCTGTAGCATCGGTTTTTCTCCACCCAATTGTTCTGTACGAGGATATCCTATATCCACTTGTATGCTGTGAGATAAGTTCGGCATTTGCCTATTTACAAGAGGACACTACCCTAAAATGATTCAAGTGGCGTCCGCTGTAGCATTTCCAGCTGTTTGTCAGGTTCTAACATGTAGGATTATGACGAGTCAGCTTTAGCAGGAGCCGTGCATTTATCACCGTTGCTATTTTCCTTCTGGTTCTTCTAAACTTTTTACAGCTAGAGGATATTTAGAACCGCAACAAATTAGGGAGCGACACTTACTTCACGAGAGATAGCTTATTCGGCACCGAACATGTATGATGCCCTTTCTCATCATCATCATCATCATCATTATCACCATCATCGTCGACAGCATGACATCAACACCGATGCTTCGCTTTCGTACAACCATGGTTTGTTTGAAAGCTTTATTGTGAAAAGAACAAAGATGAACGAGGAAGAGACTTTGTGCTAGTTTAACAGAATCGTTCTGAGGTGCCTACAGCTCCAGACACTCATTCAGGCAATGTGGATGGAGACTGACAACAAGAACGCCACTGACATCCGTTAGCAGCTATATCTTGCAGAGTCTCCAACAAGGCGCAGTGAGAATCATGCGGTTCCCATCCTGGAAGGTGAGTAGCACCGACAGCACCCAAGCGTTTCGTAATCTCCTTCATACCCCTTTGACAGGTCAAGGAGTATGAAGGAGATTACGGCCCCAACTAAACGTGAAGCGAAAGAATGTCCAGCATTTAACTCGGTTAATAACACGTGCCAGCTAGAACCCAAAATGGGAAATGACTAATAAAGTACCGGAATAAAATAGGGGGGGGGGGGAACGACATCCACCCCAGACTTGATTGGATTTGTGCCTTGGCGAATGGTAATTTGTGAGTTGTTGTTTTATTAACAACTTCGGATAAGATTATATTGGTTTTTGAAGGTGAAGGTTGAGATCTGCCTGTGGATACACTGTGGTCTCTGTGCTAGCATCCGAATTGTTCGAATTGTCTGTTTGTTCCAATCGTGACAAAATTGCCGGCGACCTCAGTGAATTGCATGTTTCCGTGTTTATTGGATATGAATCGAAAAAAAAATCGTCCAGCTGTAGCACCCTTTCGGTGCCTAGCTGCCATGCCATACGAAGGAGGCACGAGGGCTGGGATACTGCCAGGTTGCCCAAGCCTAGACAGGGGAAGTCGAGTGGCAGAGGTCGGGTTCGAACCACGAACCTTCCGGTCAGTAAATTCGCGCTCTAACCACTTGGTCCATCTCGCCCCCATTGGATATGAACGACAAACGGGAATCTTTTACTTTTTGTCATCGGTATGCACAATATGAGAATATACCGGGTTGCATACCACAAGTTCCACTTCCCTCACGGGAACGTGCTTCGACGAGCCTTCACATCTCAGGGAGTGAGTCGTGCTTCGACGAGCCTTCACATCTCAGGGGAATGCACCCAGGAACATCCAACCGGATGGACAATGCAGGTCATCAGACGCCCCACGTTCTGGGACATACACTCATCTGGTGTAGAATGGGTAGTCATACGCACAGGTGACCTCACTGAGTGCGGAGCATCGAGTACAACTGTTTCCCAATACGTGGTAGGACGATTCATAGACGGGAAGTACGCTACCGAATGAGCTCCAAAAAGGGCTGTTGAATAGTTTTCATCAGCCTTATGTCCCACCAAAGAAATATATTACCCTATCTCGAATATCGTACTAACTGAAACATGAGGCGCTCTTTGTGTATCGCACTAATTTGAAGGAAATCATAAACGGGACATGCGGTTGGGGTTCATTTGAGTGTCCAGGTGAGACCAATTTAGTGTATTTCCCGACGCAGATCTCCAGTTTGCAGTGGGGGACACGTTTTCCCAAGGAGTCTCACCTAGCCGTTCAAACTGACCACCACTTTGCCACACAAAAGTTTAATGAGCTCCCGCGGACAAAAGTGACGAATCCCTATCAGATTGTTCGATATCCCAGAGATTAAAAATAGTCGATTGAGGCAGCTGATGTCAGTGTAGGTAGGCATTTCAGGACAGGGGAATGCATATACGAATCTGGTGGTGAAGAGATTACGATTGATCGTGGGGAATGAACTGAGTGGCATTACTCAGTTGCCGTGAAGAAGAGTTATGAAGCTTGGGTCTTCGTTCAGGGCATGTTTTATAAGCAGATGAAAGGTGTCTTAGATCGTCGAGTAAGAAAGCCATGTTCTTTGTCCGTACATTGTAGTGATTGCAGTGAATTACGCAGTTCTGAAGGCTTGTCTGTGTCTCTTTCCGTTGTGCAAAAAGCATGAAAGAGAGCTCTCAGACCGTGTTAAGATTTTGGCCGTCTTCAAGTGCAGAAATATACCGTCAGTTTTTTGGACAACGTTGAGAAGAGTAGGTGAAACACTACCCAAACCGATTTCACTGTATATCCTGGTCGCTGACGAAGGATCCTTCTGATTTTTACAGTTCGATTGAGCCAAGACATCGGTATCAATGTAAATTACCCGTGCTGCACTGATGTAACTTCAGTGGGCATTCATTGTCGATTCTTTGGAGTTGTCTGTGGTCACACAAAATTCAGTCAGATTTTTTTATCGGGACTGACCACATTCATCTTTCTTCTGATTTATACTATATCTTATTGAAGGCATCAGCTGAAGACTTTACCACACGACTTACCTTATCCAGCACAGGTTTCTTACTTTCGTGTTTCTCCTTTGTCTTATCATCCCTCTTTCCCGTCATTTATTACTATCTACTTTTTAGGCACCCATCGTTTCCACCTCCAAATACTCACCACCTAAAAACGGTACGTTCAGCAGTTTTCTGGTGGGAATCTTTAAAAAAAGGACCACCGTGGTAACATGTCTTGCTTCGTTCTAGCTACTTACCGATTTTTTTTCAAATGTTCCTTTTTCCATCCAACTTAGCCCACCGTCTTCAAAGAGCACCTGATAGTGGTTGTTGTATTTTTCATAGAAAAGATTTCGACTGGACTTGACCAAACGTTTGTCATAACTACCAAGGTAATTACGCACTGCATTGTAATTCCCCAGCACAATCTACGGGAAAACGGTTATTCGGTCCGTCTGTGGACGATGTTTTGGTTGACGCTGTTATCGATTCTCCAACTCCTGTAAATAAGTCTTTTTTATGGTACTGACTCGTCCCGATTTATCTTTGGGACAAACCTCGTCCAATATTCCCTGTTTGTCTTATCGGAATGCTTGTAGAGCCATCTGTTTGTTCCTTTTTTCCAATCTTCAATTTGAGGAACGACGGGCAATCGGGTGTCTTTATCGTCTCGCGATATGCGTAGGATAACACCCAATAAGTTTGTGAACAATAAGTGCCTGTTTTTCTACATGCGTAGAAAGAAATCCTGGCCGCATGTATATTAGACACTGCAGCCAAACCAGTGTTTGTAAACTTGTTTTTTAAAGACCAGTGGATATTACCCTGGCCACTGCTCACACATGACTCCTCGATTTGGGATTCCCAGAGCTGGGCGTTGCGTCAACTCCCTCCGGCGTCCTTTCGAACGGAAGGAATTACTTTCTACTAATTCTGTCTTTGGTCCGTCTGCGTTACCTCATGCTATTGCTTCTGAGGGACTTCCGTTTGTAATAGCCGCTCACTATCCTTCAGTTGGAAAGTTCTGGCTCAACGAGATGAACTTCTGTTCGTTCCGTTTCCTTATCTGTCTTTGTTGTAGCCCTCAATGTGATGGTTGCCTGTGGACCGTACACCTTGTCCGAATCAAACGATCCATCTCTTTTGCTGACGTTATTACGTGCTGTGAAGAAGAATCGACCGCATGTCCTCATTATGATTGGCCCGTTCGTCGACTGCCAACACTCAGCTGTACAAGTAAGCATCCATTAACGTTGTCTGGCAAATCGGTCGTGTTAACAATGTTAGTGAAGTGTAGACGATCATCGTAATGGGTCCTCGTGCTCTCTGTTCACGAGGAATCGAATAAAAAAATCGTTCAGCTCCTGCACTTTTTCGGTGCCTAGCCGCCATGCCACACGAATGAGGCTCGAGGGCTGGGATACTGCCAGGTTGTCCAAGCCTAGACAGGGAAAGTTGAGAGGCAGAGGTCGGGTTCGAACTACGGACCTTCCGGTTAGTAAATTCGCGCTTTAACTACTTGGTCCATTTCGCCAGGGGCTGTTTGTTTCTCGCGTTCGTTTGCTTCAATTCAACTAGCTATTAGTCCCCGTAGTGGTTTTTGGCTGAATGGCCTGCGGGAAATTCGGTCGTTTGGCTTGTCGTTTTCCTGCCAAACGAGTAATGTTTATTCTGCATTCTGTCAGGCTTGTAGATCAGGTGACGCGTTATCCCGGTACGCCTGCTCGCGGAGTACTATACGACCGTGCAGGCAGGAACATGCGGTAAAGATACCTCAGCGGATACAGCGGAGTGGGTTCAACCCATCGTTCTAAGTCACCGCGTCGTTCACATTTTTGTCCCGATTTGCCAACCACCGTGATGCGTTATCGGGGAGCATGTGTCACAAATGGCGAGTGACTCAGTGGTTAGAGCGCGAATTTACTGACTGTAAGGTTCGTGGTTCGAACCTGACCTCCGCCTCTCGACTTCCCCTGTCTAGGCTTGGGCTGCAGTATCCCAGCTCTCGCAACTCCCTCTCTTGGCATGTCAGCCAGGCACCGGAAGGGTGCTACAGCTGAACGGTTTTTCGTTGTTACCAAAGTTCCGCAAATATCGACTCAAGTGAAATTCATGAGTAGACGGAGTCCTTTTTGGTACTGACTGCTTGCTTACATGGAGGACATATGGGCAATTACGGAGTGAGAGAGAATGTTTGCTTTATGAGTACCGTTAAATATTCCCAATGCAAACCAGACTTTACTCTGAGTAACGGTGATCCAGTGTGAGGTATTCAGCAGCAAATTCGATAACTCAAGAAAGATCGAATGGTAGTCCACACCACTCACAGGTAGCCCAACAACAGACCCAAATCAGGGTAAAGTGAGTAGGCACCACTTTTCTTTGCAGCACAAGCCAAAATGACGCATTAAGTTAAGGATAATCCTGATGGATTCCTATGTGGATTGAAGTGGATGCAATTTTGTTGGTAATTCTCTGTACTTTGAGAGCTGTTGCGTAATGCTCTTTCCCGATAAAGAGCCGTTTATCTGATGGTTTGTGTACTTATGAATTTTCTGTAACTAAGATATATCAGTCGGGCGAAGGGATTAAAATAGTTGTTATATAGGTTAGCGGAATTTTCGGTCGTGCTGACCGGGTAACTTGTTTTATAATCTTGTATTAGTTGACGGAACGAACCCTTTTGTCAACACTGCCGCCCAAATCAGGCTTTCTTGTCTCATTATTAGAAGACCGGAATTGCCAAACTCTGCACGCTTTCCTAGGCCTCATTTCAGTACCTTGTCTATGTAGTCCACATCGTTTGAACGACAGCTAGGCTAGGGTCTTTAGATTATGCCTGTCGCAAGCACAACCGCTGTTTTCAAATGAATTGTGTTGTCCAATCATAACCAATTTCGCCGAGTTTCGAAAAGGGGTCCATCATAACGCACAAGGTAAAAACAATTATATGAGCACTTTGAGGTTCTTTCGCACCGCTAATGGAGATGGAATTCACTATCCCTAACATGGTATGTCACTTATCTGTGGTCTGTGGCGATCGTCATTTTCTAACCGGTGCGCTGAATTTCGTGTTAGTTACAGAATACCGTTGGACGAGAGGTGACTTCAAGGGAACTGATCTTGTGATATCACACTACTCATTTACGGCACCAGGTTCCGATTAAAATTCGTAGGCAACTTTAACTTTGGAGGACTTATATTTTACCTACCGCTCCTAACACTGAGAGTGGGATCATCAGGAGTTGAATGACTTGCCAATCCATACGGTTTTACATAATAGTAGTAATAATAATGAAAATGATCGTTTAGCTGTAACGTCCTTTCGGTGCCTAGCTGCCATGCCACCAAAAAGGAGCACGAGGGCTGGACTACTGCCAGGTTGCTCAAGCCTAGACAGGGGGATTCGAGAGGCAGAGGTCGGGTTCGAACCACGGACTTCGTGGTCAGTAAATTTGCGCTCTAACCACTGAGCCACCTAGAACCACCTGGAGCCACATAGAACCATATAACCTAAGAGCTACCATGATCGTCTACTATTCAGGTTCGAAATAGAACGTGCTGCTGCTGTGTTTGGTGAAATTCTTCTTCCTGAATTTCCTGACCCCCAAAAAGTTGTCATATGGAGTATTCTTGTAATCAAGTTGAATGGATCAACTGTGGAGTGTTTTTGACGCGTAACACTCTTGCATCCTGTCGGGACGCAAATGTATTCTTAGGTTTTCGACACCTAGACATGGGTCCATGAACCTGGTATGCATTCGAACCGTTAACCCTCCCTGTCAGCAGTTCACGTCCCAATTTCTGCAGTGTGTCAAGTTTTGTGGAAAATCCCAGCAGGAAAGAAACACACTGAAACGATGTGGGTGATAAATTCCTATTCCTTTGTGCTACACACAAGGTTTTTGGAATTCCTCCCTGCAAGAACCACATGTTGGAAGCATCGTTCAAGAGGTGTGAAGTGAAAACTGTAATTGATCCAAAGAACTGACTCAACTTACCAAATCTGACCTCGTGAAATGAATGCAACGGTATGGGAAGAGATCGTTTGAGAAATCGGAGTTGTCTCATGTTTCAGACTATCCTCATGAGAGCAACAGGAGGTGACCTGATTGGATTTCACTGTCCTTCCACCGACTGGTGGACGCCTCGGGTTGATTAAGCCGAAGTTCCACGTGTTCCTGTTGGGTTTCAAGAACAAGTGACTATCAATGGAATCTGATGTTAAACGGTGCTGAACGAGTAAACGAGTGTGAGCAACAGCATTATCCGTCACCTTTGTTTAAGTGAGCATTGTCAGCAACGTGGGCACCTGTGACCTCTGTCATCTTGGGATTTCCTTGGCTGCTGTGTTTTCGTAAGTCAATTGAAAAATAACGACCCCGGCTACACTATTTTCGATCGATGTTTTGCTCACCAATTTGTTTTTTTAAGTGCCTTTCACAACCCAAAAACTGATAATTTAACCATGCTTCTAAACGGATTATTTACCTTTCCCCCGTTGTTTAACTCTCCCTACAAAGGCCTATCACGATTCCACTTACGAGGAGCTTTTCCACACCCGAATCAATTCAGTGGCAGAATACTGTAGTCATCTGGATGTTCACTTGGTGATTGTTCCTTCGTGGCGCGAAATGCATCATGATCCCGTCTATCCGACACCCCCGTTCGATCAGTCCTGGACACAACAGACACCGGAACTTGTGAGTGGAATTTAGATGATTGTGCAGCTCAACAGAGTTCGAATTTGATTCCACCTGTAAAATACGACATCATAGTTTTCCTCCAGTCTTAGTGACGGGAACCAGACTCCTACACATGGGAGATATGCTGGTTGTCGATTGGAAGAATTTTACACACCCAAATGACGATTATCCAGTAATATGGATAGACATTCACGAACTTGACTTCCACAGGCTGATCAAGCTGTAAATTTTCGGACCTTTGGGGCCTTCTCAAACGCTGGCAATATCGAAAGCATCTCTGTGTGGTGATGGGAACATAAGCTAGTGATCATGTCAATCATCAACCTAGATCTCTTATTGTACTCGAAGCCCAATGCATAATGGTTTCAATGGCAGAAGTGACCAATTATAGCGCTGAAATGGATATATCATCATTTAGGTGAAGGCAGTATGCCGAAAAACCAAGGTGCAGTGCACAGCCCCTTCATCTTTATTAGGAGTCATCATCAGCAGTACACATCTCACGATTTTTCAGTGGTTTGGAATAGCAGCATCCTTGCTAGTGTTCAAAAACTACACGGTTTGGCTACGATTGACTGGTCATTAATGTGATTAACTCGTACCTAGACAGACCGTAGCTCTTCACCATTGACGTAGAACTAGCTTCAGGTCTATTCGTAATGCACAACTCATAATGTTGTTGAATATTCGTTGACAGCCCACGACCGGTTTCGCCCTCCTTGGGGCTCATCAGGTAGGCGCCTGGGTTCCAGGTGAGTCTCTCGCAAAACCAAATTAGTTTGCAAATGAGCGTGTTTCGCTAGCTTCAGGTCTTTTTTCATAAAGGCCAGTTTCGCATCAGACTATTTCGAAAGACTTCCATCATTTGATCAGGAGGAGTTTGCGCAGGTAATGCAAGTAAAGTCGGTCAAGAACCCGAACATGTAGTCTTTGCACTATGTCGCTGTCATACAGTGGTGAAGACAGCACAACAATTTACGTACAAGTAATAATTGTTGTAGACGCGTCCCTGAAAGCGACCAGTTACGGCGGCTTTCGCAATCGGCTCGCTCACTCCATTGTCACTGCGCTAGCAGATAGTAGAAATCCGTGTAGCTTCCAATTAGTTCGTATAATTCTTGGTGTTGTGGTGAAAGGTCGACAAAGGATAAAGCCGATAAGGATAAGAAATATTTATCTTTAGACCAAAGCAACAGGTCACTGAATCGAACATCAACAACTGCTGGAATTCCGCATCAGAATGCGCGAGTTAGGCGCAGTTATCCGCCTGCTTGACTTGCATGCCTCAGCAATAAATTGGCCTGCGATAAATCACCCGCGATTAATTGCCGTCGTTCAGTCAGTCAGTTAGATGTGGTACGGCACTGTCGCTGAGTGATTAATATGGGATTGGTTAAATGCTGCACCATCTGGTGTTTGCACGTATTTCGGATTGCTACGGACAGGTTGACTTGTGTAGGGTTAGTAGCTGGGTGTTTTTCTACACTGGTCAGTATAAAAATTCCAGAAGCTGTTGAAATCTTTGTCAGCTTGTTGCGGCTGACTTAAAAATTCCCTGTTGAAATCTTTGTCAGCTTGTTGCGGCTGACTGGATCAGCTCACCCTAAGGAAATCATTGTCAGCGAAACAATCAGTGGAGTAGATGATTCTTCGTTTTGGTTTCATTCACAACAAACGTATCCCGAAAGATTGAGATAGCATTTTAAATAATAGATTAGCTTGCGACAAATACACTCATATCCAAATCAATTTGGTTTTCACGGGAGACTCAAGTGAATCTCTCGTTCATGATGTTCTGCAACTCAATGTGGTGCACACAGGCTGCCTTATGTTTCAGTTGGTACGATACTCGAAATATCGCAGTATATTTTCATAGAGGAAACTACTCATAAGGTTGCTGAAAATCCATCGACAGCCCACGACCGGTTTCGCCCTTCTTCGGGCTCATC
>NW_008751777.1:145693-146919 GCF_000715545.1 Opisthorchis viverrini | reverse complement strand
AGGCCAACTTTTGAAAATTGGTTAGCACATCAAATCAAGCTGTTGATGGGGTTTTCTGGTTTACTGACCAAAGTAGAAAAATGCCAGTGGATAGTGGTGCTCATTCAGTTTAATTAGAGTTTTATTGCAGTTGGTTGACTGTACGCACTCAACGGTTAATCTTATGCGCATATGGCTTACACCGAACCACTGGTGCAGCCGGCGCGCGGTTGTTATGATGATGAAATCGTCGTCTCCTCGAAAGATCTCACTGTAAACCCGTTGTGTATAAAGATACTTACTGTCCAACGACAATATACAGATAAAAACGAGCTGTTACCCCGTTACTAAGTTTTCTTTCCTCTTGATAGGATGTCAAAGGTGTCCTGTGCATCAATCCGGGACACGTGTCACGTGGCCAGTCGTCTGGCAGTTATGCCGTTCTGACCATCCACAAGGAACCACTGGATGTGGCGGGAGAAACTGATCCAAAGCAGCAGATTTCAACGCCACTGAGCATAGCTCGGCGCGCTTCAGCGGCAGTGATGCGTGTGTGAACGCTGTCACTCAGATATTCAGCTGTCTGTATTTTTTATATTGCGAATGACGCCCCTTTTGTTGCATAGATCTTTTTAATTATATGGTTTTTTATTATCCAACCACTGAGCCTTTTCATACATGGCCTTTGCGAAAAGGCTTCACTGCGCATTGCAGCTGTATTTCTAGAAAAATCGGTCCCATCCTGAAGGCTCCTGCTTCATTGCAGTACAGCAATACAGAAAAGCCAAAAGGGGAATGTGAGTGCAGACACTTTTAAAACAACATAGAATCTGCCTCTATCTTTCGAATTATTTAAACGAACTGCCGTTTAACGCGTTTTGGGGCGATATGGACCAAGTGGTAGGAGCGCGAATTTACTGACCGGAAGGTCCGTGGTTCGAACCTGACCTCTGCCTGTCGAATTCCCCTGTCTAGGCTTGGGCGACCTGGCAGTATCCCACCCCTCGTGCCTCCGTCCGGAATGGCAGCTAAGCGCCGAAAGGGTGCTGCAGCTGAACGATTTTTTTTTAACGCGTTTTGGATTTCCCTCACCGTGTGAGTGCGGTGGTCGTGATCGATGAACTAATGAGACGAACACTGGAGGGTCTCCAAAACCCTGGTGTTCAAATAGCCTGTGAAGACAACCTTGTCGATCTGGAATATGCAGACGCCATCGTTCTCATCTTCGAAGAGCAGGCAGAGGCGCA
>NW_008751777.1:127535-144858 GCF_000715545.1 Opisthorchis viverrini | reverse complement strand
CAAACACGGCTCCCCTTCTATGTTTGGTCGTCAGTCCGTTGCAGGATAAGCAGGATCACCCATTAGACTTGGCCATAGTAGCCAATTCTTGGTGGGGCGTGGAGTTACTGCTGAAGAACGATTTTTCCGTTTCCATGTTTGCTATGCCAATTAGTTCTTGAGGAACTCGTTCATGTTTTCATACGTTCTGTTACCCTCCACTTCATGGTCTTTAGAACACAGTTATCGCACTGAGTAATTTATCTCGGATGCCAGAGGGAGGAAACTCCTCTCTTTTTCCACAAGGTATCACTAGTGCGTCGTCACTCACTGTCTCATTTTCTGTGGTGTTTCGTTGACCATCCTTAGATCACTGCATTCCGTCGAAGACATTATTTTCGAGATGATATTAAGCACGAATCCCCTGGTATACCGAATTTTGTCACGCTTCGGAAGTAATCTCATAGGCACAAGACTGTCTAACACTTCATAGTCGTGTGTATTCACGGACGGCACAGTCTGCATTTCAAACTTTCTTGAATTCCTAACATCTTGGTATTTTTGCGTTATCCTAGTTGTGGGGTGTTTATCTTGAATACAGTCCACTCAATAACCGACATTTTCATGTCGCGCTTCCACGTGGTAAACTCTTGTGTGGAGGATACCCTGCATCTTTGAGTCATATTCGAGTACGTAGTAGTCAGTATGATTAGGAAAAAATATTTCCAGCTAAAACGTTGAAACTTGACAACACACCAGTGTAAACACGGATCCTACTGATGAGGCATGTGAGTAGTATTTGGCTCTCTCGTAGCTCCGCCTCATGTCCAATGGAAGGTGGGTTTTTATGACGAAACTTGTGGAACTGCTTTGCAGCGTTCGTTTACAATTGCGTTATAGTCACTGATTGTCTACGAAAGTTCAAGAAGACGCGTGAGAATGTTCAGTTTTCAAAAACAAGATGAGACGTTCGCCTCTCTGTCCAATAGTTTGTAGTTGTTTAGCTGGTGTTTGCTTATAAACGACTTCTCGATGAAGGGGTCTCCTCCGTACACCAGTAACAACTTGCTTGAATTCTTTTTTCCCCCCGTTAAATTGTGTTGTAGCACATTCACACTGCAGATTGATCAATAGACCTTGATTGACCTGTTTGTCATTCCGTGTTGACAACACGAACTCCTTGTATTAGAATGTGTTCTATCAGGTGCTACTTTGTTGTCTACTGAGTCTTTTCTATCACAGTTGAAATTTCACTGCTAAACTGTCGATTGATTGATGGTTTTGCGCTACTCAACCACCGACAAGGTCGGGGAGATTGAATGACTTGAATCAGCATCCTTTTTAGCTGTGAAGCTTCACCGCATTTGTTGGCGGTCGCCACTCCACGTCTGGCGTGCTCTCATGTACATGATAGGTGAGTATACCGATAGCCTTGTACGCATATCATTGGTCCATTGATGCTTAGAATGAAAAATTACAGAGTTTGTCACGAGTAACTTGCGTGACAAAGTAACTGAAGTCACGAGTTCCAATGATTGATTTCTTCCTGGCCGCTAATGTGCTAGGTTCGCAAACCGGCTTTAAATACTATAGGTTAGAAGACGTTTATTTTGATTTTCGAGGGTAATAAACTCGTCTCACGATGACGTGCGTTCACCTTCAGAATTAGGAACCACAGCTCCGGCTCAAGCGCTTCGGTTTGCAGGTCAGGCAGTTACTTGTCCTTGAATGTAGCAAAGAGGAGAATTCGCCATCTCACCTGACTCAGCTGATCCAGCTCTGGGTTTTCGTCTCCCCAGAATGTCTTCAATATAGTCGTACCAAATCGATTTTTTTAATCATGAACTAGGACTACAGCCATACCATAACTATTATTATTGTTATTATCAGTGAACTGGTCGAACCGACACATCGTCGTCTTTCAGCTGCAGCCCAAACCTAGACAGTGGAACTTTGAGAGGTAGAGGTCGGCTTGGAACCACGAACCTTCCGGTCAGTAAATTCGCGCTCTAACCACTTGGGCCATCGAGCGCTTGCCATTCATTGACAAAAACGCCATTATCGCCCACAAAGCCAGAGTCTCTGACCGTGAGCGGTACGTGCGATTTATCATCCTATGTTGTCAGTCTACTGGGTTGGTATGCCACCTCACAGCAAACCGGTTCAAAGACTCCTTACACCTCTAATCAGAACGTCCAACAGGGATATAATACTGTTTATCTGCCACTGATTTTGTCGTGTGTGAATAAAAATAAATTTATGTTAGCAAACCTGTCTGTTCGAATGATTACCGTTCATGTGATGGCTACTGCCACATTCCCCCCCCTAGATTACCACTTCTGGTTACAGTCATTTGGATCAGTTGCAATATCCTTGCGGACAATCTGTTGTAGTCTGCGTTATTCGTTTGGAAAGCGGTGGGTATTTCGAGGTTTGAGAGTGCGGAACGAGTACTTTGGAATCCACGCTACCGGTAAGAGATTCGAACCATGTCACTTGGATCGATTTTCGCGTGACTGCGATGCATGATGTATCGGATGGTCGTGGTGCACGCTCGACAAACTGCGAGATATTCATTGCTTCTTAGTGCTCATTCAAATGAATAATCTCAGTCACGAATGAAGTTGGGTTTCCGCACATTTGTGTCGCTTTGGTGGCTAGGCGTTCGAACTTCCCTTCTATTCTGCGCGAAATCTAACTGAATTGATGTGCCGTAGATTGTGGCTCTTAAACACAACTGCATACACTATCATTTTCTGTAGAAAGATGGAAGGCGGTTGCCCACAGCAATGTCAAGTTCCAAAAAGCGTCGTGTGAACTCTCGGGATGCTACTACAAGGGGAAGCAACACTAACGCAGATGCATGTTCCACCGCTAACAAGGGCTAGTGCTTCACTGCACGCGTACATTCATAATACCTATTACTTTGAATTACCATGTTCATTTGAAGCCGATTCTCAGCTACGCTATGAGGTATATGGATAGTTGTCTGTCATTCCGTACTTGGAGGGATTAGAGTAATCTGTTTGTGTACTCTTGGTGTGCGGAGGCATGCGAGTAGCATGTTTTCTTTTAAATTCGCTTTGCGTCTGTTGAAAATGGAGATCTGTTGCGGAATTTGTGGAGTCGCTTTGCAGCATTTGCTTGGATTTGAGCATTGAATAATTTGGGTCAATGAATATCCAGGAAAGTTCAGGAAGACGCGTTCAGGAGAAGATGGATGTTCAGGTTTTGTAAATAAGATGCAAACGAGAGTTTTTCTTCCCTGTCCAATAGTCTAACTGGTCAGTTGGCATTTTCTAATAAATAACTCCGCTCCGCAGCGCTTCTTCCTTTCATTGGTAGTCTATAAAATGTAAAGGCGTTGGTGGCAAACTAATCCACAATTTTTGTGAGGGATTATACTTGACGTCGTGAACTGTGAGGCACGACGTTTGGTTGCTTGATCCTGTCGTTACCTTTTTCTTAAAGTCATTTTCAAGTTGACAGTCTCTGATTTTCGCTTCGACCACCAAGTAGTCGTTTGATGGATTTGGCCAGGGGTCAGCAGAAAACTCAATGCGGCTGGGACAAAAGAAACAACGGTCCTGAGGCTGTACTCAACCACGCGTACGGCAAAAAATACAATAGTAAGTGAATGTCAAATTTGTGATAGGACAAGAATAAACCACCAGACGAGAACAATCTCGTGCCTTTAATGCGTTCCTCGTATAAAGCATTTGATAAATTGATTTAATTTGGAATTTAAAGGGTTGGTTTTCAGTATAATCCACCTGCGAATGTCTTATAACCAGATGTACCTGGGAACAATTACATTCAATTCCTCTTTTTCCCGTCACATTTGAATATATGGTTGTTTTGTGAGGTTGACATTTTTCAACTCAATTAGTTGATTTTTCAAATCTGTGAACACAGCGTATCCTTCCTGCTGGAATAGATCGTTGAGTCGGAATATGGGAACACTTTCCCAGCCAACTGTGTTAATATTGTGCTACTGTTTTACCAGCGGTGAATTGTAACAACGAAAACAGTCATGTTCGGGATTTTGGCATCAGTGACACGGGGCTGAAGCGTAGATTATCGCCGGGTCCGGCTTTCCATCTATTTGGCTTTTGCTCAGTGCTTGTGAATGTAGGCTTCTTGATGACCCTCCATAGGGCTTCGTTCCGTTACTCGTTCCTGTTTGTACTCTTGGCGATGCTGATTCATAATTTGGAAATAGCGAAATTCCGTCATGGCCGTTTTCGGGCCCCGTATCTCTCCTATGCTCTTCTTCAGAGGGTATTTCAATTGGAGGTCTCGTCCTGTGGTCGTTATGCAAAGCCTGAATGCGAGTAAGACTTGCATGTGGAAATGGACGTCTAGATAATGCTGCTTGGTTCTGTAGTGTATCGGACATCCCACCCGACTCCACTGGATTCCATTTCGATCGAGTTTTTGTGATCGTTTCGCTGTGACTCGGTATCCGTTTCTTACTGAATCGCTTTCTGTTTCCCTTACCATCTTCGTCGGTCTCACCAACCCAAATGTACGGTAAACTCCGATCAGAATGGTACTTATCTTTCACGAGTTTTTGCCACAGTTGAGATCGGTCCGCTCTGTCTCTGTGTTCTCTTTGTTTGCGTTCTGTCATTGTATAGATCAGATATGGTACTAAAACGACAGTCACTCCCAACAGAGCGCCAAAAACTGCAACCACAATGGCATGTGTAAGTGTGTAGTTTTTCACCGGCTGCGCTGACTTTTGACCGGGACTGTGAATCGTGTTGTCGGCGGCCAAGACTGAAATGAATGAGGAAATAAATTTTCATTCACCGACTGACACATTTTGATGTGTGTCAAAGCATGAATCAGTAGACTCACTTTCCGCCACGGGTACAAATTGATCGCTGTCACAACGTTTAGCTTGTACAACTTCACAATCCAGGCACTTCTCGCGGGCTCTGACTCGAACATCGTAATCCAGTCCTGATGGCCGAAAGCAGTCTGACCAAGCGGCCCAAGGTGTGACGTCTGCTTTCCGATTGTACGCTTAATAGGATTTCAAGGCAAGTAGAAAATGGAATCAGAATAGGCAATCCATGATAGGCTAAACAAAGAACAAGCTACAGGAGTAGGTCATTATGGAATAGGTGGCGAAAGTTGACAGGTTTCGTCCATAAATAGTGCCTTTTGAGAACACTGAGGTTGACAGTGAACGATTCAGAATTAAGACCGCGAGGTGAATGTACTGGGGATAACGTTTTGGTGCCTAACGGGTAGGGAGAACATCTATCACAGTAATGACAGGAAGAACTGTCAGACACCGGCAACTCGTTTAATGAGAATAGCTGAACAGCTGAACGACCATCAGCGATTGTTTCGTCCTTTCGTGGTGAAGTTGAGGTTCTAGTTTCTTTGTGACAGAATGGCAATTGGCTCGGAAAGAATGATAAACAATGAGGTTGGATAAATTGAAAAAAATGTTTCAATCCATCCACTTACCACTCGTTGATTCCGATGTGTTTCCGTCGAGCGGCATCATTCGTTTGGATTTCAGCATCACATTGACAGCGGTATTTCGACATTGAACATCCTCCACGGTAACCTCACATGGCCGAGATTGCACGCTGTGTTCCTCGCCACCACTGCACAGGTTTATATCTGGTGATTCACCGAACGGAAGAGTCAACGAGCTGGGAATTAGACAACTCCTGTACCGGCGCTGTTCCCCACGGTTTTCTGAGCACGGTGGTTCTGTGCATGCACTCCACTGGGTCCAGCAACTCCAGTGACCTTCAAGGAAGACAAACCATAATTGTCGTTATAGGTGAGATGCAATATCCTGAATTTCTAATCAAGGTAACGAATTGTGTCTTTCATTATGTCAGTTTCCTCATGGTGATGTTGTTATGGACTTCACTGTCTTTCCGAAACGACTAGATTGTTTACTATCCTCAAGAAATCGAAGCATCATTGCCACCAAGAAGAGGAATCTTGCTTTCCAGACAAACAGGTCTTTCATACCGTAATCTTGTGCACAACACCTTTCCCCTATTCTTCCGGACAGTGGGCATCAACTCTTCTGGTAAAACACTGGAATGTATGGAAGATATTAGGAGAAACGCACCCTTGTAGTTGACAATGTGCTTTTGGCTTACATGCAAACTTCCAGTAGATAATTCTGAGTTTCTGAGAGCTCTTTTTCAAATCGGTTGATCATTATAGACATATTCGTTTATGAGCGGATTCATCCATCATCACTCAATTTCGATAAATGCGGTAAGTTACATTATTTCGTAAAATACGGCGGTATATGGGAGCACTGGAAATCAGGCATTAGTTTGAATGGATGTCCCGGCTCCATCGGTCTTATCGAATACCATATTCACGTGCAGAGACGTCAGCTATTGTAACCTATAGAAAGATTTGTGTTTTCTTTCGGTGATGAAAGTGTACGAAGCCCAGTAACCTTTCGTTCATTGCCTGAATCTTGATGAATTTCATGTTTCGAATACAAAAAATCACCGAATCTGGAGCGGAGGGAAACAGAAGAAGGGCGTACCTGGGCAGGAGTGTGTGTTGCATGCTTCTTCCTGTTTGTCCACCTCAGAGTTTTGACTTTGTTTCCCTTTTGTCGTTGTCGTTCCTTTGGTTTTTCTCGGACGCCATCGAAATCGCGTTCCACCCCCGCACGGTCTGCTGCACACAGTCCATACGGACCAACGATTTTCCAGATTCGCCTCCAGCCACGATTCGCTACCGACAGTTTCTTTGGCTGAACCGGTCGCTAGAGGAGATGTTGGTATTCAGTGGAATTCCAGTGTTAGTTCTGTTTTGTTTGCATTTGGTATGATAACAGCCATCAAATTTTAGAAAGTATGAACAAAAAATGCTTCCACGTTTTGGCTGGTTGCCTCAAATAATTGAAACCCAAGAGAACAAAACAAGTTAACCAATGACATTTCAAATACCTCTTTTGCATCCGTCAATATGCATCCAAGACCAAGCAGTGAATTCTGTTTCCCCAAGGCTCGGTTCTCAGTAATATATATCTAGTTTAATTGCAAATGAGTGTGTATTGGATAATTTCGTGCAATTTGGCTTCAAGTAGAACATGAGGTTGACGGGAACTTGGGGACTACGCCTACCTGATGAGCCCAAAGAAGGGCAAAACCGGTCGTGGGCTGTCGTGGAGTTTTCAGCAACCTTATGAGTAGTGCATTACAAATAGGTACTTAACTCTTATATCCGACCAATCTTACGGCTTTAGAGGTATATGTAATTAATGCCGGTCGTTTCTTCTGGAGCCCACGTTTAGGTGTATCAGGATATGAGGACAGTTCACGTGATACGAAAGACGGATCCGTTCCCACTGTCTACCACAAGAAATGCACCACATTCATTGTGAAAATGCCGAAACCGGTTCGGATTTCTCCACTCAGAGAAGAGGGTTTTAGATGGCAACTAACTATTTCAGTCAGCACAAGGGAGTGCGGTGTCCCAAGGTCAATCCAATCCCAATGATTCAGCAGACTAGATTATGCTCAGTTTTTAACAAGCGGTCAATAATGCTATTCGCATAATCGTTCAGCCGTAACACCCCTTCGGTGTCTAGCCACCATTCCACACGAAGATAGAGGTACTACCAGTGAAAGGAAGAACGCCTTCGCTGCGGAGTTATTTATTAAAAAATGTCAACTGACCAGTTACAGTCTATTGGACAGGAAAGCTAAACTCTCATTACCATCTTATTTACAAAAACTGAACATCCATCTTCTCCTGAACGCGTCTTCCCGAACTTTCCTGGATATTCATTGGCTGTTGCTCAAATCTAAGCAAATGCTACAAAGCGACTCCACAAATTCCACAACAGATCTCCATTTTCAAGAGACTCAAAGCGAATTTACAAGAAGAAAAACATCCTACTAGCATGCCTCTCCCATCAGTAGTATCACCGTTACACCAGGTTACTGAAGCTTGGACAGACTTCGTTGAGATACTCCAAGATACTCGAACCACTGACGTTCGCTCCACAACCACTGAACTACATCAAGCTTAAGCGACCATCCAGAGGACGGCGAAGCGTATCACCCGGATTAATTAAAATATGCATTGGTGAAATTTTTTTGAACAAATGTACAAAAACAGGAACTGCAAAAGACCACCACTTCAGGCTCCATACTCTTCGTTAATAAATTTCCAATTCGACTACAACTGAAATGACTTACTCGGCTCCTGACAGACCAACACTCCGTTCGCATCAATTTCGCATTCACCATTTTGCACCTGCATAGTTGCATGCAGCTTGTCTACTTCTGGGACGTTTGCCACACATTCCACTCGGTAGCATCGTTCCAAAGTTCCCGCGGCCTTGTCGCCTTCAGCTACATACCAAGTGGTCCAAGCCGAGGTCACCTTGTTCACTGAAATTAGGACATTCGATGAATTGTTACGTTTCCTATGGGCTCGAGAAAACAAACAACGCAAGTGGTTTTCGCAGCTAGGAACTCTTAATCATGTTTCCTATTTGGAGTTTTGGTTGTGTAGATCAGAGTGAACCTATGCTCATAGGCGTTTCATTCTCATTTAGAGTCACCAGTAATAAGCATCCAATAGTCGTGATTCATGATAGACAAGCTGAACGTGGTTCATTCTGGTTCATTGATCGGCAGTGACTGGTGGTTGATCATATGGTATTTGCTCTGTTCACCGGGTTTGGCAGTTGGCTTGCAAACGTGTCGTCCTTAATTGTGGGGACGTCGTCAGTGCGCAGTCGAGTGGGTGTTTCCTTCGTGCCTGGCTTCGTTTATATATATTTTTGTGATCATCTGGTATCCTGTCATGTGATTGACTAATTGGTGTGTTTCTTGTGATATTATTGGCCGAATCGTGATTTGCTTTGCGTTGTGGTCTGTGGACATACAGACTACGTCAGTACTGCTCAGAATAAATAATCTCAGTGCCCGATTCAGCTGGGTTCCAGGTGAGTCTCTCGCAAAACCAAATTTGTTTGCAAATGGGTGTATTTTGCTAACCCCAGTGCATCTTACTTTCCCCCAATATTGACTAATTATTTTACTGACAATCATTCTAATGAACTAGTTTTCAGTGTACAGATTTCTGGTAGCCTTTTAACGGCTACACTTGTCATACTAGTGGACGATTTACGGGCTCATTATTGGGCAATGCTTCATTTACGGTGTTATTTGTTGTAACTTGTCACACTCCTGACCGACCGGTTAAACTCATTGTTCTATTTGTGACAGTTTGTTAGAGTATCTGGTTGGTGGTCAATAACTGACGCGGTCAAAAAACAATTTTCGGTGAACTGTACATCCAACGACTTGACTGTAGTGTGGGTTTGCTCGATATGTGTCGACTGTGTCCCACCAAAAAGCTGTATCAAAACGCAGTGACACAGGCGGTCACCACTTCGTTCTCGTCGGAAGTTCAAGACCATCCTGCTGATGAATGAAACCTTTGATTATTCTCTTGGTGGCTTTATACTAAATGTTTGTTGAATCATATTTAGGTTCTGAATATGATTATGAGTATAGTCCGATTTATCAAAATAACTGTCATTAGTATCTGAAACCCAAGCTCATGCCAACCAGAAGAAATCTTCAGTTCATCAGAAATGATATTGGTAAGTGATGATCAACGCAATCATCGTGGTAAGCACTATTCTTATTGCCGATAGGTGACATAGTCCAAACCGAAGCAGCCGAGTTTTGCAGAATCCGATAGTCCCGATCGGGTTTAATAAATTTATAGAGCAAAGTAAACCGTGTTTGAGTGCTGTTCATCTATGCATGTGGTACATTGGTGATTTCAATCCATTCTTGTTAGTTTACCTCACAGAAAGATACAGTAGGGACGGAGTAAGATGGACCTTTGAACTATCTGACAGTAGTTCTCAGCGCGCACGATCAACATGATATCTTGGACGTGTCCCACCAACTGATGACAAATATATTCATTCCACCTACGCAGGATCATGTCTGAACAAAGAAAGGTGTTTTGAAGCAGTGGATCTAGTTCATTCATTTTTCAGTATGGCGAAAATCTAAGTTATTCATATAAATGTGCCCACTGGTGATATTCGTTGTATGCAATTCACTGAAACCATACTAATTAGGTCGATAGGAACCCCTCGCTGTGCACAAAATGTTTTGTTCCAAAACGCACGCTTACTCTGCAAGTGATCTACCGGACATTTCGTTTTGGGAAAGCACTGTTCTTTCCCACTTTTGTGCCTATCTACTCTTACTCTGAACGTATGCATATTTTACATCTTCACCCGAAAAATAAATGTTACCTCCTCGTGTTTTATACCGACAGACTGTGTTCTGTCCCGATTCCTTATTCCCACTTGCACCAACGTAAAAAATTCGAACTTACCCGGGCAAGGTTGTGTATTACATTCTTGCTCTTCAAAAGCTTCCCCAAGGCACAATGTCTTGTCCAGCGATGCCCTAATAATCTTTTTGTAGGTCGATTTATCCAGTTTTGGTGGGGCACTTTTCATTTCCTCTCGACCACACTGGCGCCATCGGATTCTTCGCCCACCATTACAAGAGGTCGAACAATCGGACCACTCGGACCATTGTGACCAACTGGGAGTTGGAAGATTTTGTTCTTCAAGAGAAGGGAAATTGAAAAGTTTGTGGACAAAAATCCTCATGGTTGGCGGACGCAGAAACCATTGAACCAACTAGTACGCAAGTCAGCCAAATCGTTTATTTTCAAATGTTCACCTAAATTGTTGGAAGCGGAGTTGTGGCAAAGAAAAATGTCGACAGCGTGACAGCGTGCACAAAATCCGATTCTAGTACTTCCCCTCATTAGAGAGTTTGTATTTGGAATATATGCCTGAATCGACTTCCCAGACCTGTTCACTGGTCTGCTTTCTGAGCAGGACAGCTGTGTTTGGGGATCCGTCTACGAAAACCTGAAATTACAGTGTCGCACCAAGTGGCATATAAAAAACTATGTCTCAATAAAGAAATAAATATACGGTCCCAATAGGCCAATCCTCGTTAAATGACTACCGTTTTCGATGCCGAAGGTTGAACAAATCCGATGGTGTTCGGAACTCAGAAACCTTGGATGAACATTCAGACAATTTGTGAAGTTTGGAGTTATCTCAACCCCAATAGGAATCGACGGAAAGTCCTTATCAGACATTGAATCGTACAGTTAACGTTGAGTGAACGGCTGGAGCTGCGTGGCTGGTGTACAAATTGTAGTTTGGATATTACGTGAAAACTTCCACACTTTTGGCTTCGTATTCTTTGGGAGATTGGTGATGACTTGGAATCAAATTTCGCTTGACTATTCAAATACAGTCCGGTTTTAAAACAAAGTATGTGGTTTCTGGGCGAATCATGGACTTCTTCTCTTATGAAACGTAGCACACTTAGCCGCCATAGAGCTATAATTCTCACTGACAAGTGCTGTTATGATGAAGTGCTCTCAACCAAACGGCTGGTCTTACAAGTCCCGTACCCAGTACCCTCGTTGTGTCTTTAAGGCGATGCTCGTAGGGCCCACGAGGAAGTTTATCAGCCCTCTTATAAGTGAGGCGGAAAAACCGACCTTCTGTACACAAGCCAGCTGGTTCGTTTTATGCAGGTTTACAGGCACTGAACATCGAGGAACCCGATGGATGGTTGGTGGATCATCTGATTGATTTAAATAAAAGTACGATAACCGTCTCCGCTAGTCGAATGGGTCAGATATAGAGTTGGATTCGGGTCAATTAGTTGAGTTCCCGATTGGGGCGCACCCGATTCTGGGAGGCAGGATAAATTGGCAAGTTGGTTGTCAAGCACCAATCTGTGCATTAAAGTTCCGATGACGTCTGCCGTCTCTAGTTTTTTTCCACCAAACCAGGTCATCGGTCGAAACATACAAATCATACTATGGTTTTTGTCAAGCACTAATCTGTGCATTAAAGTTCCGATGACGCCTGCCGTCTCTAGTTTTTTCACCAAACCAGGTCACTGGTCGAAACATACAAATCATACTATGGTTTGAGTTTCATTTCGGCTGTTTTATACTGAGGAATTCCAGACTTATGCCTCTCTTCCTTCTGGCAAAAAGGGAGCGCATCTGAGGGCTCTTATTTCCAGAGGAATGCAACCATAAATGCTGCCATGCCGGTTCGATCCGAATCCGTTTCGACCAGAATGAAGGTGGTGCTAAGCACGTTGTAAGTGCAAGTCTGTTATGTTACCTGAATAAGTATTTTCATCGTTCGTCAGCTACCACATGACAGAAAACTCGATTGGATGTTCCGTAGTCCGATGAACTGCGCAAATTACCTGGACACATCGGCAGCGGACCAATGCAAGGTTGAGATTCCTTGCCTGCTCCAACGCACTGTTCTCCTTGCGGACCGAGAGGGGCTGGGTTCAAGCACCAGCGTTGCCTAGTCCGTGCGGGAACAAAGATGTCTTCTTGGAGAGCAGAAGTTCCTGCAGGTCTGCAAGCCGGTTCGCATCCAGACCAGGAACTCCAGGATGTCCATCCACCCGAAATTGAACAGTTTGTTGTTTGTGCTGCTGGTCCCTCCATGCATTTCTTACCCTGTTGGCCAAATGGATAAGGAGCGGAGCAAAGTCGATATCTGCACTGACATCCATGAAGTTCCAATGAACGCGCCACAGCTTGTGCTTGCTGTGAATTTCTGTGTTCAGAAATCCAACCTTCCTTCTCTCCGGTCAGTCCAGACATACTGCAAGCAGACCATGCACTCCACGCTCCCCATTGTCCGTCGATTGAGAATTTCGGGTCCTTTTTCAAGTCTGGTGCACAGATATCGAATCTGATCACATGTTTGGTGTGCTCTGTTCGTGTCGTCAACCCCTCGCACCTTTCGGTTTGCATATTCCATCCGCAGTATGGATCTTGTATGGTCTCGCAAATTTCTCGAAGGTGCCCAACTAGTCCACAACGCGAGACTGGTAAACGAAATACGTCCGACTTGGTCACCACAATTAATGCGCCCGAGCTGGAGGACTTCAATGAAACAAAGAAAAGATGCACACCCATGTTTTTAAAACTGCAATCTAGGCGGAAAGCTGTGATAGGACCCAAAATGTCAAAAACTTCAATGGGCACGTGATGATTGGTATTGCAGAATTTCAGGTATAATGAGGAAAGCATTGAAAAATTCCAAGTGAGCTCGGCCATCGCTCGAGTTTTAGAAGAAAGTGGATGAAAGTCATGGTTTGAACTATTAGCAAAGTGATAGGTCTTTGTAGAGTATCTCCATAATCACTAGCAGCTGGATCTCAAGGAAGTTGCAAGGCATAGGTTGAAAGGAAACGTAGGCGCTTCGACAGCCCACGACCGGTTTCGCCCTTCTTGGGACTCATCAGGTAGGTGCAGTCTCCGAGTTTCCGTCAACCTTATGTTCAAATTACAAATATATTATTATATATATTATTACAAATATATATGTATCGCGATATCTTGAATATCGTAGCGACTAAAACATGAGGCGGCCTGGCGCAGTCCATTCAGTTACCTGGAAACATCACAAACGAGAGATTCAGCTGGGTTCCAGGTGAGTCTCTCGAAAAAGCAAATTAGTTTGCAAATGAGTGCATTTCGCTAAATCACCAAAAGTTTTATTGAAGGTTCCTTTGGAAAAATGCTGTAACGATTTTTCCAACGTTTTCGTTTCAGTCAGAAAATATCAGTCGTAGAGTTACTCCTTTCCTGTCAAGTGTTAGAGAACTGAAAATATTATAGAAACTGTAGAATCGGGTATAAAGGAAAACTTCTAGTGTGCAAACTTCGATTTTCCTAGTTTGTCATGATTTCGGATAATTTCAAGACGCAAATTACAAATTTACAAGCTTCCTTTGGAATCGTTTTACGGGGACTGATCAAACAACCAGGTATTCTGCCTGGACTAATACACAAATTGAAGAACTCTGCCAGAGATGTTGGAAGTTCCGGAGCACATTCCTTCTGAGTATCGGAACCAGGGGAAAAATACCTCTGTGCCGCATTAAATCCCGTTGGCATTAGAAAAACTAACCAGAATCGGTGCTTCACTAAACTTGGGAGGAAACTGAAGCCAGATGCAATGAATAAATAACGATAACGTTTATCTAATAAAGATTGCTCGTTATGGCCTCAGTATTGATCCAAATCTACTGACAAATTTCTAATTCGATTATCCACCCAAGCTAATGATGGCCGAGTTGCTCGGTTTCTTATCTTTTTCGTAAATAAAAGTATCAGCAACCTTGTGAGAAGTCTCCTTTGTGAAAAAAGAACAAAAACTTATCTGTCTACACTGCTAATGCCCCCCACCTTTAGTTTTCCAGGGCCATTTCACATAACGCAGGGGAAACCAGTGGTAGCCAAAAACATTTGCAGAACGAAAATGCAGATAGTCTTTGAGAGGTTCAAAATTCAGAAGGAGTAATCAAGATGTGAAAAAGTTGGACTTTAGGCTTTGTGAGCCTTTGTCTTGAGCGAGAAGGCTTTTCGAGACGACGAGTGTTAATAGGCTTCGTTGTTGCTTGTGCGGGTGGTTGTATGATGTATGTGCATCTAGATTTAACGAGATTGGTGGGAAGCAAACCACAGAACATTTAAAGATAAGGGATTCGGACAGTTAGACATATTCTAAGATGATGTACCAAACATTGGCTAGTAACCGTGACTTACGCCGGAGGATCAGATAGTTCATTTTCACGTACGACTCCTGAGACAAGTTGAGCCGATAAAAGGGTTACCGAAAATGCATGACGGGTCACAGGTAAACATACTGACTGAAGTGATTTATTACGTAATTCGATTGTGTAATGTTTCAGCACATACTCAATCATGGGTCCAAATAGACCGCTATTCAAGCAGCTGAACATCAGAGATAATACCAAAGCTAAGAGCTTTATCACTCATTATTGCTGATGGTATATGAAAGTGCTTTTATTGGAAGATTTTGTTTAACAGGAACTTAATGATAAAGACAATCTTCGGTTGGTAGTTTGCAGGTAAAACATCTTTTTAAAACTACGATCCTATTGAAAGTTTTGATAGTTCTCCAAACAGGTAAAGCCTCCCAGCAAGAAATGGCATAGACACTCCCGAGGGACGTCCATCGTTTCATACCAACATCGCAAATTTAGCACTAAGCGAACCAAACTAAATTTCACACTTTCGCGAAAACATGTGGACGCATACAGGATCTCTCCCAGCCGACGCGAATAAGATCAATGTGTTTTCAGTCCCAGTTCCTTTACGCTGCTTACGTCAGTACCGTCCTTTGAAACGCTGTGTTTAGTAAGACAGAACGAAGCGGTGGTAAAAAAGGGCACGTGTTTCAGACTGGCTGTAAGGGGTTTTGTCTTCGTCACCTAATTCGATCCTCACTTGTCTCCAGTGCCGGTTGAGCGGAACCGAGCGATGATCTTTCAAAAGCAACCTCTTGTAGCTTCTCTGCAAAAATCTCCTGTTCAGCAACTGATGTTCCTGCGACACCTACATTCTTGTTCTTCTCCGGGTCGTTTAACCCACTTATGTGGAATCTTGATATACAGCTGATAACTTGGTGTTTCATAAGTTTCACTCTTCGCTTCTTCACTTTTGGCGCCTACTCTTAGCAGAGATCCCTCATAATATTGCAGAGATTACCGAAGTGGATCACACTAAGAACAACCAAATAATCTATAACTCACTTTCAGCCACAATTTTGGATAGTTTATTACTGTGGATTTGGAGACCTTGTTGCTCGTCTCTGCAGTGATTATTAAGCTGATCAGTTATAGGCAATTAGGCGACAAATGTTTTTCACATATCTAACCTATCTTCCGGGTAAACTAGGCTTTAAGAGACCGCTGTCGACCAAAGTTTTCACTAGCGACGTATCGTGTCAAAGGAGAAGTTGAGCAGCCGAGTTTATGGGTCGCCACATATACGCCTGCCAGTCACTGTGTCATCGAATTATTCCACACAGAGTTTAGCAACAAACTGATCTTGTGCTGTCCATCATGCTCCACGTGCGCTGGCATAATTCGATGAAGCTAGTCACAGAAAACTCCTGACCGCTAAACGCAATAAAGCATTTAAAACTGCTTACCCACACAAGCGTCACCCAACAGAGGTTCTGTCTGCTAACGTGACCAACTAGGCGTTGTAAAATACCATTTTGAAGGTCCATTCGGAGGGACAGTTCTTGGTAAGAGACGCTGTTAACCGGATCAGCAGATATTCAATAAGAAGTCTCAAGAAGGACAACCGTTGGTGTCACTTTGGCCTGTAAAACGAACCTACAACAGTCCAAGGAGCATTCTTAGAGCATACGGCCACAGTCGGTGACTTGCTTCACAGTTGTGCACCTGTATGTCAACAGTAAATCTCATTTAAGAGTTGTTAACTGGACCGCCACAACCTAACCGATTGGGGGAGAGGTGTGTCCATGGTTCAGCAAGAGATGAAAGTATAGTGCCTGCTGAAACACGGACAATTCGTTCGGAACCACATGTAGCGTTGTGCGTTTTTTTTATAGTAGATTGTTGCTCGATAAGGCACAAAAATGTGAAAGGCGTACACAGATTATAAAGCATCTGATATCTTGTAGGTCATGGAGAAACAAAATCTAACTTTAAGTACTGTAAACTAATTTGCTTGGTCTTACTTTACTGTTCTTGTTGGCTGGCCAAATTGCCATTCCCACGATGTGTAGAGCATCCATAGGTTTTGACCGAAGCTGAAAGTGAATTTGCTCAATCAGGCAACTTTCACCCTTGAATACGTGCCACTTTGATAGGATACCTTTGGTGTCCATTGTGAAGAGTACTAAGTTGTTATCCGTTTTTGGCGTATGTGGTGCCCAGTCAACCACCAAACGAGACCATCTGCAACGAAATAAAGTAATTAATAATTGTTCTGCTGTAACACTTTTTCGGCGTCTAGCTACCATGTCTCCGGAAGGACGCACGAGTGCTACCAGTTTGCCCAAACCTAAACAAAAGCAGTCGAGATTCTTCTTTTTCGGAGCTACCATGTCTCCGGAAGGACGCACGAGTGCTACCAGTTTGCCCAAACCTAAACAAAAGCAGTCGAGATTCTGAGGTTGGTTTGGAACCACCGACCTGCCGGTCAGTAAGCTCGCACTTTAACCACTAAGCTGTTCGGAGCTTATCTGTATCGAAGATAGGATTCCAATGGGTATTATCGCAGTTATCAATAAAAATACGTAACTATTGGTAATGTTTTGGAATATTGGTAGCTCGGGTGTATTGGTTGGTAAGTGATCAGGTGGCTGTTGATCTGTTCGCCGAGCTTGGCAATTGATTTGCAAACGTTTCGTCACCATTCGAGGAGACATCTTCAGTGC
>NW_008751777.1:87332-126234 GCF_000715545.1 Opisthorchis viverrini | reverse complement strand
ATATATATATATATAAGTATATTAAAAGCCCTAGAGTAAAAAGAGGAGAAAAAGAGTGGGTGAGGAAGAGGACCTAGTGCTGGCCTGTGTCAAGCATTCTGAGGTGCATACACCTCCAACCGCTAATCAGACAGCCTCGAAAGAAATTGACGGCACGTGCGCCACTGACATCGATTAGCGTCTCTAGCCACGCACAGACGGTGGTGACTCCATCCTGCAAGGCGTACGACACCAACAACACCCAAACTCTTCGTGATCCCTTTGACACCATTCTGCCAAGTCATGTGCTGTCCACCTCGCGGTTTTCGCCATCCTGAAGGAGGCACGGAGAACAACACTCGCCTCGCTAAACGGTGTTTCGGCATGTGTAGCACATGACCGAGTCATCGTAGTCGATGATGAGGGCGATGTCATCTGCGTACTCCAAATCGACAAGGCTCTCACCAGCATCAATTTGAACACCGGCGTTTCGAAGGCATTTGCGCATTCACCTCATTATGTCATCAGTCACGAAGTTGAATGAGAATGGAAAGAGTAGACATCCTTGACTGATTTTTGTAAGGAAGCTATTGGAGACCCCAACATATACTATCACCCACCCAGAAGTATGGTGATACAGGGATCGGATTATTGTTACAAACTTCTGGGGCAAGTGTAGTTAACAGCACGTATCATTTCAATATTGAATTTTGTTCGGATATCAAATAGCTTCCATAATTCACCTTGTCCATCCGCTAACCAGCACTACATAGGTTTGTCCCTCAGTCATTGGAAACAGATAATTAAACAGAGTACCTACCTATGTTGTGCGCAAAAATCGAGTTCTTTCCGCACCCACGAAGACGAAATTGCTCTGGTTTGAAAAGCATTTGCAAACTAACAAAAAGGACCATACAGAAATACTTGTGCGCATCTGACACCTCAATGCTGATTCAAAAATACATTAGGACGGTATGACAAATTTTCGAGAACGACTGTTGAGTTCGTAGCTTGACCTTCGCTTTAGCCTTATTTTGGCTACAGTACAGTAGGAATACACCCGAAAGGTACAACCAGGGTCTCCCGCGTAATAAGCTGAGCCATTTCTAACAGTCTCGGGCAACAATTCCGGATTTCACAGGCTGCAATTCAAACTTCCTTACGGTTTGTGTATAGAAGTGATGTCTAAAAATGTTAGTATTCTGTGTTTAGCTTCTTCGTGCTAATCCCTCTCCCCAATGTCGTGAAATATGTTTTGATTTTTACTATTGCATCAGCAAAACGTCCATACATTTTCCATCCCTATTCTGGACACAATCCAGCCTCACGGCTACGCATTTGCACATCAACAAGCAGCCCAGTTTTTCTGGCTCAGGTCGGCATAGATCCGCTATCCTTAGAGCCACTCTGCTGTCGCCTCGATTCACGTTCACTAGTGCCTTTTAAACACAAGGAAAGAAGGCGAAATATACGCCTTTGCGTACCAATTTGGTCTTGAGGGCACCTGGAACCCAGTAGATTGTCGCGTTTATGATGTTCATTAGCAATATTCTCAAAAACATCGTAAACGAGAGATTGCAATAGGTCGGTAAAGCCTATCAAATATCGTACCAACTGATGGAGGACCTTCAGTTGCTTAATGACATCGTAAATGAGGGGTCTAGCTAGATTTCACATGAGTCTTCTGTCAAAACCGAATTGGTATGGTGGTGAGTATAATTCACTAATTTCATGCAATTAGGTCTCAAACATAATGTAAGATTGATAGAAACTCGGGGGCAGTGCCCATTTAATAGGTCCCAAGCAGGGCGAAATCAGTCATCGGCTATCTAAGTTTTCAGGAACCTTATGAGTAGTGTGGCACGTCTACAGAATGAAGCAAGACTTCAAAGTACCAAGCTAAACTTCCTTCATTGAGGAATGGTGTGACACAGGTGTGCATTGCTTCATTGAGGCTACTCGTTTGCCCATCCAAGTTCAGAAGAAAGCCCTGTCGTCAGCAAGCAATGGAACCTTCAATGTCCGGGACTTATGAGAAATATATCTAGCGGCAATCGTTGCTGCAAGTAATTGGTATCACCCATAGCCTGGGGACCGTATGGGTTTTCAGGAACTTATGAGTAGTGTGGCACGTCTACAGAATGAAGCAAGACTTCAAAGTACCAAGCTAAACTTCCTTCATTGAGGAATGGTGTGACACAGGTGTGCATTGCTTCATTGAGGCTACTCGTTTGCCCATCCAAGTTCAGAAGAAAGCCCTGTCGTCAGCAAGCAATGGAACCTTCAATGTCCGGGACTTATGAGAAATATATCTAGCGGCAATCGTTGCTGCAAGTAATTGGTATCACCCATAGCCTGGGGACCGTATGCTTGTCAGTCTCGTCCAATCAGCACAAATTAGACCGGCCATGCAGGCCTGAACACACAAAGAATGACAGAAAGACCATCAAAAATCGGCGCACGGTGCCTTTGTACTCCTATATCACATGCACAGCAAAATCGTTTAATCGGCAGCATGATGCATTCAGAGACATCATCAATCCCCACTGAGCTTGTCGCCGAAATTCCCGTAGTCATTTGGGACGCTTCCCAGAAGGACCCTAGATAAGGTCCCCTGAGGCTGAAATCTTTCCTAAAAGGGGCACTGTTTTGTTGAGTCTGCAGGTTCCCCAAAACCACTTCTATGTTGGGATCGGCCGAAAATGCACATCTTGGAACCGTCGTCTTTTGCGGGGCATAGGCTTTGAACTATCGATTTTTCGCATCGTTTTGTGGGTGACCCGGGCTTTCACCGACTGGCGAGAGAGCAGAGGGATTTAGGAGCCACTGTAATTACTTGGTGCATGACCGCCTATTGTCACTGCCGATGAAACTTGCCTCAAAGTTTCTTCTAGGCGGGCAGTACATTGGAGCAGCAAACAGATGAACAATATTGAACGCTACTACGAGTTCTTTTGCGGTTCATTCTTTCACCAACTATGAATAGAATCACTGGACTTGAGTTTCACGAGTATGGAAGCTCATAAACAGTGAATATTCTTGACTGTGCCGGGGTTTGAATTCGAGACAACTCCGAGTCCTGACAGGTGGGTCAGTCGATAGCCACA
This sequence comes from Opisthorchis viverrini, assembly GCF_000715545.1. Lineage (NCBI taxonomy): Eukaryota > Metazoa > Platyhelminthes > Trematoda > Opisthorchiida > Opisthorchiidae > Opisthorchis > Opisthorchis viverrini. The sequence continues at coordinate 123,148 of NW_008751777.1, read as the reverse complement.
ACCAAGGCAGTCGCTAGGTTGGGCATGTCAATCACATCACGACTGGTGGGCTCTTCTAAGCGTGAAACTCGAGTCCGATAACTCCGTATTTGATGAGGACCAACCAGAATAATTTAGCGAAGATAGAAGGATGACTCTCAAAGGAAAGTGAACACTACCAATCGCGTAACCACCTACAACAAAAACTATGAGCAGCCTTCTACTTTGCCATTCTATCGAAAGCTCAGTTCCACCTTTGGTCGGGCACAAACTGCATACACAGTGACTTTAGAGTAGTCTGGAGCTTCATCCGTGTATCTATTCTATTCGAAAAGATTTTTCATCAACACTTTCTTCGAAATCTTGCTGGGTGGCTGTAATAATGATAGACCAGATAGCGATAACCCTGATTACTTCTAATTGAAAACTATTACCCTTCAAATTACTATGCTATTCCAGCAAACTCACCGCACTCCATCTTTCCTCAGTATGGCATATCCTTGTCGTGGTTTAATGACGCGATACATCAAACGGTGCGCGGAGAACACATTCATGTTTGGTCGGGTGCACTAAGATAGGCGGTAAAAACACAAGTAAGCGATGACAAGAAAGTCTCGATTCTGGATCTATCGTCAAGTTTCACTTAGAGTCCTCCTTATCAACTAGCAACATTTGTGAGCATGAAGTTTCGAAATAGCTATAGTACTCTCCACTGTGCGAACTACTCAACTGAGAGCACCTCCTTCGAGAAAATAGTGTTTCAAGTGTTTCAAGAAAAAAAAACACCCAAAGACGAGACACGCACTATCAAACAGAGGACGTCGAGAAATAGTGTTTCAAGTGTTTCAAGAAAAAAATCACCCAAAGACGAGACACGCACTATCAAACAGAGGATTTACCTCCTTAGAGGTATTTTTCGATACCTTTTATTTAGAGTAGTCAGTAGGTCATCGTCTTCAACACTTTGTGGTATGAGTATGGTGAATATACCACTCTGTCACATCGACAAATCCCACTTGACCTTGCTTTGACCCATAGCTCCGCTTTGGATATGCAAAAAACCTTATTTCTGACAGTTTCACAAACTATCAATTGCAGGCAGCAAAACTGACAGGTAGGATAAAACGAAGCGAGAGATTTCATTGATTTCCACTAATCACGATCATTTTTCTTAATATTTAGGGAAAAACCATATATGGAATCGTCTCGCTTAGAGAGTGTTACCTGTATTCACTTGAAGAATGATTCGCGAACAGTTGGGATGACAACAGCTAACGACCAATCAAAAGCACAGCAATGCAGCTATAGTTAGTGTTTGTCAAAGGTGTATGAGAGAATCAAATATTCAAATTATACAACGCAGAAAAACGGAGAAAAACTATCATAAAAGAAACTACCCACAAGGTTACTGAAAACTCTTCGACAGCCCACAACCGGTTTTGTCCTTCTTCGGGCTTATCAGGTAGGCGCAATCTCCGAGTTTCCGTCAACCCTATGTTCTACTTGAACCCAAATTGGACTTTTTTCGATATCTCGAATATCGCGTCAACTGAAACATGAGGCGGCCTGTGTGCAGGACATTCAGTTGTAGAACATCATAAACCAGAGATTCAGTTGAGTCTCTCGTGAAAACCAAATTGACTTGCGAATGAGTGTATTTCTCGAAGTAAAATTATCTTTTCACTGTGTAAGTCATTCGTTTCCAGTGCGCAAACAATATTTGTTGCCCCCGGTTGCAAAACGTGTAATAGGCTACTTTTGACAAGTTCGCTAGTGAAGATGAACCTAATTGCTGAGACCATTTGAAATCTCCCACAGGTAACGTCCCAACTAACATGTAAAAGTGAATACTTTGTCGTTTTTATTACTTTTCACGATGCCTTAGTTAAACTGACAAGTGTTCATTCAATTAACTAAACTTAGTGCGTTCTCGATCTCAGACGTTCAAGATGGCCAGCGATAGACCACGGTCAACCACTCATTTACTTCTGTCACGTTTGATTCGCACGGTAGCTCTACTATCCACACACTTATGCTGTGAGACGAGGTCGCCCTACGCTCACGTAAAAAATATGGAAGCCCGAAAGTACGGGCTGAACGTAAATTCTTGCGCAGGCTCCCGATTCTTGGGTCAGTATAAGGCATAGGCTCGATGCTCGGGTCTCATGGATATGATATCAGTGAGATGTTTTGTACTGATGTTCACCTAATTCCTACTAGCGCAGCTCTACATCAACTGGATTTGTGTGATCAGATATTTAGTCAAAACAACTCCCCAGGTGTCCCACATGTTCTTCTGAAACGTCGTATACCTGTGTTCACAGCGAATATTCATTGTTGACTTTGGTAACGTTGACTGCTTTCAGATTATCGGTTTTACGATAGACAAAGCTTTAGGGACTAGTTCCTAGAGCACGAAATTTCTATTCATGTGCTGAACCGCAGGAAGAGGAGTTCCAGCTACCCAGAACGCCTCNAACGCCTCGTTGAAAATGCAACCCTCAAGAAGACAGGGTGAATGCTGTTCCCATCACAGGCTTTATAGAGGTATACAACAAGTATCAATTAAGGATGATCATATATTTGTGAACGCTGGATAGAAACGCCATTGCTTACGGCGCAAGTAAGTGGGAATTCAAGTTAGTCAATCTGAAGGAAAATATCCCTCCTTCTGATAGAATAGACAGCCATCTATCTAAAATAACGACGGAACAGCTTCCAGAAAACATGACTTACACAGTGAAATACCTAACTGTCACTCTGCCAGAAACTCAGCAAAATCGATTGCAGAACATCTGCTGACTGAAGGTCGTTCTGTTGGTCCCCTAAGAACAACCCCACCTGTGTTCCACAATCGGTGTTTTATAATAAGTTACTGTCAACTGTGTCAACGCTCGGTTCTAAGCAGTGCGCTTCAGTGTTTCAGATTCCTTAAGGCACACGAGGACATTAACAGGTTTGGTTAATACTTCTTGAATAAGTTTCCGGATTTTGCTCGTTTCGGGCCTAATCGAGACAAACACTGTGAGGCGTTTGGTACTGTTACAAAATACCTTTTTGGTTGCTTCGTTGGTTGTTGATCAAAATATTCTGGAAAAAAAGGGAAGGACGATAGGCTCCTGCTCTCTACAAGACTTACATCACCCGAACTTTCGAATTTGGTCGCTTGTCCATTCGCCAAGTGAAGCGGCCCTCTGAAGGCGTCTTCGATGTCGGTAAGGCGGTAGGCACACACCACGGAACCTGGAGGGATGGAACTTGAACATGGAAAAATGGTTGTAGCATCTTTCAAAATGTTTATCATGTGCAATGCAATAAGGAAGTTGAATCGTCATCATCTGTTATTGGGAAACTTGCGTCGTAGAAATAAGGACAAAAGACAATTTTAAAGGAAAACGGAACTTACTATCTTCAGACTTGTAAACGAAAGCTACCACACACACCAGATAGACAACGTTACCTTCAAAAGTGCAACTTCGTTGTTGCCAGAAGCATACATGAAGGAGTCCGTTGGATAATGAAACTCACGGTCACTGTTTTTAGACCATGCTCACAAAATGGTAATACCGAATACCTCAAGATTATGTGACCTCCTGTTGAATACATTTGGGGATTGATCTAAACGGCTTTAAAAAAACTGACACATCGCACGTTCCAGAATAATGATACAGGATCCATGGAGCTTTATCCTGTCGAGGTGCGAGCTAACCGCACTGCTGATCAGCTGCTGGTGGATGGACCAATCAAACTACTTCTCATCTTTTCAGGATGGATTGACCCCACTCACAGAAAGAGATCACTAAAACCGCAGAATCTACCCAGACTTCCTACGATATTCGGATATAGGTTTGTCTGTAGTCAAACTCTACCGTCATACTGAGGCTCTATGGGCCCCTCGTTTCTGAAGGTGCCTCCTCAGAATTTGTGCCAGTTCTTCACTTGGCCTGAATTTGTGGGCGGAATGGAATTATTTTCGCTGTAAATCCATGAGAATTAAAGAATAAAGAAACTACTTCGGGAAAGTGCAGCCAATAGGCTGAACTAAGCTACTAGAAAAGACTTTCGAATCTTATTCGACGGAATGACTCCGTTTGTCTGCCAGTCGAGTGCTAATTACCGCTTTCTATGGCTAGTCCAAGCGCATCAAACACAATTCCAAACTTGGATAATACTTGTTCGGTACTGCTGGACAAATTCAAAATCCTACTGGTAGTATATTGACCGTATCAAGCGACTTCATGGAAAGACACTAGTGTAACGGTGATGCTACTGATGGGCAGGGCATGTGAGTAGTATGTTTTCTTCTTGTACATTCGCTTCGCGTCTCTTGAAATTGGAGATCTATTGCGGAATTTGTCGAGTCGCTTTGTAGCATTTGCTTGGATTTGAGCAACAGTCAATGAATATCTAGGAAAGTTCAGGAAGACGCGTTCAACGAGAAGGTGGATATTCAATTTTTGTAAACAAGATGCATATGAAAGTTTTGCTTCCCTGTCCAATAGTCTGTAACTGGTCAGTTGGCATTTTTTAAAGACATGCTTGTGATGAGTACACTCATGCACAGCGGACTGCATTCCACACATGGTTGGGCTCTACCACCGATCCTTTGAGCTGAGTAACACACTTTGCCCTATTACCCATATCGGCCTCACTGCAACCCATTAGGCTTCGTCGTGAAGCAAACCAGTCAAAGAATTGCTACTTAACAGTGCACCTGCTTAGCACTTCTCTTTTCAACTTCCAATACCATGCTTCCGAGTAAGCCGTGGGTTCCTCAAGAACATGCAACATGTACGGGAAAAAATCCATAGTTTAGGAATCTGTAACTTTGAATCTGAAAATTTCCAACAGCATCTGTACAATATTTGATACCCTAAAGAGACGAAATTCTCCAATAAACTCCCGGTTACCTTGAAGTTGTGAAAGCCGCAAACAGTGTCTTGGTGCCTTGATCGACCTGTACCGATTGAACCTCATTGAAAATGAAGGCTGTCGACTCTCCGTCTGCATTGTTCTCACTGGGACAAACGAGAGTAGCTTTTGTGAAACTCTCCAATTTCTTCCGCGGTCCACCATTATCAGACTGTAAGTATTGTAACAAAATGCACTCGGGTCAATTTCGATTTGTGTCACGTTGGATAAACTTAAGAGTTGATGGGGGAGGACTCACCAGGCACACTCTCCCAATTCGGGATACAGTAACCTATGAATACAAAATGGAAAAAAAGTATATCTATATTTTCGTTTCATGTGAAACAGCTCGCAAGGAAAGAAATCTTATTTGGATGGTGTAATTAGGGGACATGTCATTTCTTTGATCCCAGTTCAACTCAAACATTCAAACTTGCATCAGTTATCAAATTATGTTCCATTTTACTCTTGTTTATGAAACATTTCCGAAAATTTTGCTCTTTTGCGGTTTGCGTATACGTTATCGTTTTTCACCCAAAGTTTGCGAGGCTTTCACACTTACAAAAACAATTACGAAAACTTTCTTTTCCTAAATTTCATGACCCACCGGTTTTCAGCTGTAGAAAATTTTTTTCACGGTGACGCCAGGTTTCATATAGGCGTAGGAATAACTGGTAACTAAATAATAATGAATAAAAAGATGATCCTCTCAGTGCGGTAGCTGTTTTAATCGAATTTCACTTTCCAGCACGTTCGTCACCGAAAATCAATAACTAAGTGTACATTGCATCAGCCATCGACGTGGTCATCGATCGATTGAAAACCATTTGGTATAACTTCGCTTATCACAGATTCTTTACTCTTTTACCATGATATGATGTAACAAGCCATGCTAATGGTAAAGGATGGATTTCACTGAATATCAGTAGCTACAAGTAGTGATTCCAGTCAGTAGGACAGCTTTCCGAGCATTTTTACGCTCGCTTGATGTTCTCGAACGCACACTGACAGACCAGTTTGTGAAAAAATTGGAAACACTACTTTCCGCTAGAGACTTGAAGACAGCGGCTCGGGACCTGTTATATGCGAAGTGCTTTTTATTTGGTATTTTCTTGGCAACGCTATTTTTTCTCGTTATGCTGTAGTGAGTTTTCCTGAAGCTCCACTTAAAGTAAACATCTAGAAACACGCTCACGGAAACATTGCCAGTTAGCACCTTTCGCCTCTGCGCATCTGGCGTCTAATAACACACCCCTTTGGGTACAAGTGATGTCCTCATCTGTTTCCAACAGCAACAGATCCTTCAGATGACTGAACTAAGCTACTGAGAGATGATCACGGCTGAAAACACTACAGTCTTGACCTCATTGGTTGAATCATTGAGCATCGCATATCCCGGCTGGAGCTCACGCGGCAATTTACTCTTAGATCCCAGTAGGGCTCGGCCTCAGTTCGCCCTACAACCTAAACTTTTTGAGACAGATAATAAATTTCGGAGCGATTGGTGACGTTTCGCACGTTATACGATCCTGAAAAACTAGAATCACCTTCGGTTTAATTTATATGCTTAGGATGAGGGCCTTTTCGTCCGTTTAAACAGGTATTGGAATGTACTCACAAGGTTGCTGAAAACTCTTTGACAGCCCACGACCGGTTTCGCTTTTCTTGAGGCTCATCGGGTGGGCTCGGTCTCCGAGTTTTCGTCAACCTTATGTTCTACTTGAACCCAAATTGGACTGTTTTCGAGAGGTTCACTCATTTACAAGTAAATTTGGAATTCACGGGAGACTTGAGTGAATCTCTCGTTTATGATGAGCTCAAAGAAGGGTGAAACGGGTCGTGGGACGTCGACGATTTTTCAGCAAACTTGAGCAGTTTCCTTAACGAAAATATACTGCGATATCTCAAATATCGCTCCAACTGAAACACGAGGCGGCCTGTGTGCAGCACATTCAGTTGTAGAATATCATAAATGAGAGATTCCGTTGAATCTGTCGTGAAAACAAAATTAATTTGCAAATGAGTGTGTTTGTCGAGGTACTGGAATGCCTTGGATTGCGTGGACTGAGGTCTACTGAGGGCACCAAGGATACTTATTACAGCGACACAGTTCTGGTGAAGATATCCTAACTTAAATATGCCGACAAGATACAGTGGTGAACAGAACAGTGAGCGAAAGAGCACTGATATGGTGATTGGTGACAGATGAATGGGCCGTGTATATACCTTCGCATACAGCCATAACGCGTGAGCTGTTTGCGATTAGGGGCAGCATGCCGTGGATATGCCTTCGCATACGGTCATAACGCGTAAACTGTTTGCGTTTAGGGGCGGCGTAAATGGTGTTAGGGTAAAAATGGATGCATAAATGGAGAAATGGATGGCATTTACCGAGCGGTCACAAGAGCTGTTCAGTACAGCATAAACAATCATTCTGGATTCCTTTAAACTAGCTACTGTGGTGAACGGTCGCTTGGCTCCATCTTGAGGTTTTATAATATTTTCCCAATAACCCCTAACACCGACACGACACTGTTTACATCCAAATGTTAACAGAGCAACCGTGTCCTTTTGTTATGGTCCAATGGTTAGCGTTCTTTTGTAAATAAGATTCACACTAATCAACTGAACGAATTGACAGACAGGTCGTCCTTGCGTGGTGGCTGGCTTTTCAGTCTAGCAAGGCGGGCCTCACACAGTAGTAACATGTTATCAAACTTTCTTAACTGTTTCATCTTTACTTCTGTCATGACTGTCTTCTACCATCAATATGACTGGAGAAGCGCAGGGCTATTCCATATTCGAAAAAAGTCAATGAAACCTCATCCGATAGATTCCAAACACTTCCTTTGTCACCCCTATCCAATCGAGACTTTGATATCCTGGAATTTCTTTCAAGGCAGACTCGGTAAATTATCGAAAACCTTCGTAAAAGCATTGGCTTTGTTATGCCACCTAATTAATTTCAGCACGAGCCAGAATTACACCGGTTAGATTACAGAAGACAGCGAACAAAAAGCTTGATAAACTAACTTGGCTTTGACAACTTTCAAGTGCTTCATGAGCGGTTTCGCGGAAGATAAAGTAGACGGCGTTGTGAAACTCGAAGGCTCCAACAAAGACTGTTCGTTCTGTGAAAATACAGAGAATCAAATGGCTCATTTGAGTACCTCTGGTGGTCTACGCGCCTGACCCGAGCTAATCTAGTGGTAGGCGCTAGTTAGGCAGATACGTGAGATAACATTCAAGCGTGATCATCTGACGTCTTCTTGGGGAAAGATACCTGATACTACCTGCAGGTAATGTAACGTTAAATGGGGTTCAGTACACCTTTGACAGCCAGGAAGAGTCAGTCGAAGCAACGGTATGAGTCCACTGCGGACTCATGAGAAGAACTGAATCAGTTCAGTTCGATTACTAACGTCAGTCGCTCACAATACATATGAAACAAGAAGGGAAGAGAATAGAATCACAATTAAGCATCCCCTGGTGGACCATACAAAATTGGATAGGTTTGATATTACTCCCAAAGAATTCTAACGTTTCGTCAAAATAAATAGTTGAAGGAGTGAACAGGATGAAAAACTGAGATTTCGCATTTCAAATCCCCGCTAGTGTCATTTGAGCTTGTGTACTGTCAGCCCAAATCAGGTCGAGCCACGTTAATATGTTTTCTGTAGAGGAAAATGTCGGTAGCTCAGGGAGCGTAGATGGTCGGTGGAGAAACGTTTGCAATCAAGTTGCCCAGCTTAGCAAACAAGCCAACGACCACGTTAATATGTGTGTTGCTAAATTCCCAGCCGTCACAGTACAGCGGAACGAATACAGTGTAACGGTGATACTACTGATGAGGAGGCATTCGGGTAGTATGTTTTATTCTTGTAAATTTGCTCTGCGTCTCTTGAAAAGAGAGATCTGTTGCGGAATTCGTGGAGTCGCTTTGTAGCATTTGCGTGGATTTGAGCAATGAATGATTGGAGTCAATGGATATCCAGGAAATTTCAAGAAGACGTGACCAGCAGAAGATGGATGTTCAGCTTTAATAAATAAGATGCAAATGTGAGTTTTGCTCCCCTGGCCACTAGTCTGTAACTGGTCAGTTAGCATTTTCTAATAAATAACCCGCAGCAAAGACCCCCTTTCTTTCAACAGTAGCGCCAATGGAGCTGCAATAAGAAAATGCTCACACGAAACTGGCTTAAGCTTGAAGTGCATCTTAGGCGCTTACATAAATTTGGGTAGATCAGAGTGCAGCGAGTAAGTAATGCCCAGTAGAATTCTGAGCGAGTGCCGCAGTTCACAAAATACCAAAAAATAATCAAAAGAAGATGTTGGTAAGATTTTGCTTGTGTTCGGCATTCACATGTCAACTTATGGAGCCAGCCAGACGGCATTCACTTCTTCTGTGGGATCAAGGAAGTAAATACCTACCAGTCAATTGTTTAAAAGAGATCCAGATGAATAACCTCAGTCAAAGTTTTGTAGGTCTCCGTTTACACATTAAACAGTCCCGATTATTGGACTATTTCCCTTCAGCTCTGAAGCCACACAAAGCAGAACAATATCGCAGATTTAGGCGTAGAACCCGCGCACCTATAAGCATACTAGAATTCCTCAGATTTCAGTGATGTGTGTGTGGACGGTGCACACAATACGGCAATACTTTGGGGTCATACTTTTAAAGAAGAGCGTTAGAGATTGGGCCTTTCATCCATCGATAAATCGAACAAATTTGAAAGTAGGGAGAAAACGTAGGTACGCTTACACTGTAAGGTAAGGAAAGCGACTGTCCCAAGCTCAGTATGAAAACTTATGAGGCTCGTGCGAGTGAGTTGTTTTGAACGAAGGTGACGACTAAGCGGACAGAGAACAACAAACGTGCAACCAACTTACTTGGATTTGAGGCTCGCGACCAACAACCACTATCCTTTTGACTCGTTTTGGTTTATTTCTTTCTTGAGGAAATGCCTTAGTAGACTTTCATCGGGCCGCATTACAAGAAAGCCTTGACTTGAAAACACATTTTGATTTTGCGTTACATTCGTGTTCATCCATCAAATGATATATATATATATATATATATATATATATATATTTCATAACTTGCCACTGCACAGTCCCTGGACAAGTTCCTATAAGCGTTCCGGAAATCTCTCCATCTAAGAGAGAACTGAGCACTATTGTGGGCGGACTCTAGGTATCTATCAGCAGAACTGCAGCAAAGAAGGAATTTCTAAAGAGGTACGCTAGGCTAGATCCAAGCCAATGCATCCAGGTAGCTGGTGTTATGCTTTTTGAGGATATTCTCCATTGCCGAAGGCGAGGAATGCTGGCAACGGGTAACTTATCCAGTGTCAACCAAACCAAACAAAGTTAAAACGGTGCGCTGAGTTCACACCCTCAACCAACAGGTGACCCGAGGGATAATCGGGTCTTTCTGATCACTTGGTTTACAGGCGCAAAGTGCAAAGTTCCCTTGTAAACACCCGAGGCAGAGCTACAAGGTCGCGCTCAACTAGACGGCAGCGCTGACTATGGATGAAAACATAGCTATAAAGTACCCCACTTTCTATTTCATTCAGTCAACTGTCGAACTGGAAGCCCAACTGACAGAATCTGTGTTTTTAACCAAATATTGAATGAATCCTTCGGATGTATCAAAAAGCCATGAGACAGTTGTGTCCCGGCAGAAACTAATCCGGGTGAGTTTCGGTGCCTTTGCCACAGCCACCTAGAGTATCTGATGATCAGTTTTACATAACTTAGGAGGAAATATACGCACGAATAAGCTTTTTCGAAAGAGAAATAGTCTTCATGTCTACAAACGCTTTTACAAACGGACAATGACGTCACTTTCAGGGGTGTTTGTACACTTTGTCAAGCAACACAGGGTTTGGGTTACCGGATTAGTCTGGCTCTAGAGAGTGGATTGATTGATCTTCACTTTATTTATTTAATTTGTTCCGNGTAACATTCAAGCGTGATCATCTGACGTCTTCTTGGGGAAAGATACCTGATACTACCTGCAGGTAATGTAACGTTAAATGGGGTTCAGTACACCTTTGACAGCCAGGAAGAGTCAGTCGAAGCAACGGTATGAGTCCACTGCGGACTCATGAGAAGAACTGAATCAGTTCAGTTCGATTACTAACGTCAGTCGCTCACAATACATATGAAACAAGAAGGGAAGAGAATAGAATCACAATTAAGCATCCCCTGGTGGACCATACAAAATTGGATAGGTTTGATATTACTCCCAAAGAATTCTAACGTTTCGTCAAAATAAATAGTTGAAGGAGTGAACAGGATGAAAAACTGAGATTTCGCATTTCAAATCCCCGCTAGTGTCATTTGAGCTTGTGTACTGTCAGCTCAAATCAGGTCGAGCCACGTTAACATGTTTTCTATAGAGGAAAATGTCGGTAGCTCAGGTAGCGTAGATGGTCGTTGGCTTGTCCACTGAGCTGGGCAATTTGATTGCAAACGTTTCATCAATAATCGAGGTGACATCATCAGTGCGTTATTGGATAGGGTAGTTGTGCGTAGCGGTGGGTTAGTGTTCGTGAACTGTAACCACTAACCTACCATTACGCACTACTACGCTCCCCAATAACGCACTGATGATGTCATCTCGATTGGTGATGAAACGTTTGCAATCAAGTTGCCCAGCTCAGCAAACAAGCCAATGACCAGCCGTCACAGTACAGCGTAACGAATACAGTGTAACGGTGATACTACTGATGAGGAGGCATGCGAGTAGTATGTTTTCTTCTTGTAAATTTGCTCTGCGTCTCTTGAAAAGGGAGATCTGTTGCGGAATTCGTGGAGTCGCTTTGTAGCATTTGCGTGGATTTGAGCAATGAATGATTGGAGTCAATGGATATCCAGGAAATTTCAAGAAGACGTGACCAGCAGAAGATGGATGTTCAGCTTTAATAAATAAGATGCAAATGTGAGTTTTGCTCCCCTGGCCACTAGTCTGTAACTGGTCAGTTAGCATTTTCTAATAAATAACCCGCAGCAAAGACCCCCTTTCTTTCAACAGTAGCGCCAATGGAGCTGCAATAAGAAAATGCTCACACGAAACTGGCTTAAGCTTGAAGTGCATCTTAGGCGCTTACATAAATTTGGGTAGATCAGAGTGCAGCGAGTAAGTAATGCCCAGTAGAATTCTGAGCGAGTGCCGCAGTTCACAAAATACCAAAAAATAATCAAAAGAAGATGTTGGTAAGATTTTGCTTGTGTTCGGCATTCACATGTCAACTTATGGAGCCAGCCAGACGGCATTCACTTCTTCTGTGGGATCAAGGAAGTAAATACCTACCAGTCAATTGTTTAAAAGAGATCCAGATGAATAACCTCAGTCAAAGTTTTGTAGGTCTCCGTTTACACATTAAACAGTCCCGATTATTGGACTATTTCCCTTCAGCTCTGAAGCCACACAAAGCAGAACAATATCGCAGATTTAGGCGTAGAACCCGCGCACCTATAAGCATACTAGAATTCCTCAGATTTCAGTGATGTGTGTGTGGACGGTGCACACAATACGGCAATACTTTGGGGTCATACTTTTAAAGAAGAGCGTTAGAGATTGGGCCTTTCACCCATCGATAAATCGAACAAATTTGAAAGTAGGGAGAAAACGTAGGTACGCTTACACTGTAAGGTAAGGAAAGCGACTGTCCCAAGCTCAGTATGAAAACTTATGAGGCTCGTGCGAGTGAGTTGTTTTGAACGAAGGTGACGACTAAGCGGACAGAGAACAACAAACGTGCAACCAACTTACTTGGATTTGAGGCTCGCGACCAACAACCACTATCCTTTTGACTCGTTTTGGTTTATTTCTTTCTTGAGGAAATGCCTTAGTAGACTTTCATCGGGCCGCATTACAAGAAAGCCTTGACTTGAAAACACATTTTGATTTTGCGTTACATTCGTGTTCATCCATCAAATGATATATATATATATATATATATATATATATATATTTCATAACTTGCCACTGCACAGTCCCTGGACAAGTTCCTATAAGCGTTCCGGAAATCTCTCCATCTAAGAGAGAACTGAGCACTATTGTGGGCGGACTCTAGGTATCTATCAGCAGAACTGCAGCAAAGAAGGAATTTCTAAAGAGGTACGCTAAGCTAGATCCAAGCCAATGCATCCAGGTAGCTGGTGTTATGCTTTTTGAGGATATTCTCCATTGCCGAAGGCGAGGAATGCTGGCAACGGGTAACTTATCCAGTGTCAACCAAACCAAACAAAGTTAAAACGGTGCGCTGAGTTCACACCCTCAACCAACAGGTGACCCGAGGGATAATCGGGTCTTTCTGATCACTTGGTTTACAGGCGCAAAGTGCAAAGTTCCCTTGTAAACACCCGAGGCAGAGCTACAAGGTCGCGCTCAACTAGACGGCAGCGCTGACTATGGATGAAAACATAGCTATAAAGTACCCCACTTTCTATTTCATTCAGTCAACTGTCGAACTGGAAGCCCAACTGACAGAATCTGTGTTTTTAACCAAATATTGAATGAATCCTTCGGATGTATCAAAAAGCCATGAGACAGTTGTGTCCCGGCAGAAACTAATCCGGGTGAGTTTCGGTGCCTTTGCCACAGCCACCTAGAGTATCTGATGATCAGTTTTACATAACTTAGGAGGAAATATACGCACGAATAAGCTTTTTCGAAAGAGAAATAGTCTTCATGTCTACAAACGCTTTTACAAACGGACAATGACGTCACTTTCAGGGGTGTTTGTACACTTTGTCAAGCAACACAGGGTTTGGGTTACCGGATTAGTCTGGCTCTAGAGTGTGGATTGATTGATCTTCACTTTATTTATTTAATTTGTTCCGCCAGTAAAATACACCACAAAATTCCAAAAATTATACCAACTGAGACGTAAAACAGCCTTTGTAAGAACATTCAGTTAGAGGATATCATAAGCGAGTAAACCAGCGAGTGATCCTTGTTAAAACTAATTTAATGTTTAAAAAAGTTCATGTTGCAAACTACGCTTAATTGGTTCTACAATAAGATATAAACTTGGCGAAAAGTCAGGAACTTTGCCTGCAGACTGAACCTCGAGAGGAATGAAGCCCAGTTTTCAGTAGTCCGTGAGTAGTATATCTCGTCAAGTTGGTGTACACTATTTCCACACCGTTCTCTAATAATCGGCCAAAACGTTCATTAATCTTTTTGCTTTCAAATGACTGTCACGAGGTTGCCCCTGCTAATAGTCTTGGCTGAATGAGTGCCCGGACCGATCCGCATTATTAGAGTCACCAAACCATTTATGCTGTTTGCCACCATTTGGTGCGCGATGAGGTTTTTTTTAAGCGTTCTGACAGAGTTTACGGTAGAAGAGGTGAGTCCTAGGTGAATTCATTTAGAAAGATATAAATTGAACTGTCGCTGTCGCTATCTTTTGCCACGGAAAAGCGAGGATTAAGCTCACCAATGTTCTTTGATGGCTGAGTTTGGAGTGGGAAAATGTGGCAGATGGTAGCCGTCTATGATACCAGCTATCATCATCTACTACGAACTCATATAAGCAAGAAGGAGAAGTACTATCCTTTTTCAAGGCGTCACATCTACTAAAATGCTAGTATGAACATCTTTCTTATTACAGGTGTGCATAATGTCCACGTGAATAAAATTTCTACCGACATTAACATCAGGTGTAGATCCAGTATCCTTTTAACTTTTCTTCGCATGTTTGACTGAATAAGATTGGAATTACTTGCAGAGATGGAGGTGTACGTACCGGTCTCATCATCATCACCATCATCATTATCGTTATCAGTAACATAATCGTCATCATTAGAATTGTAACCGTAGACATGGCTGTCATCAGTGTCTTAGTAATCGTTATCGTAGTAACTGTTTTCACCGTTCTGCCTGTCGCCATCCCCATCAACAGTTTCATCAACGACAGTAACAGTGAGTCCTTCCATCAAAATTCGTCAGTACCTTGATCTGATGCCTGCCTTTTACGTTACTGATAGGCAACGTGTATACTCGATAGAAAGAGAATTCCCGGTGCGATTCTAATGAGGTGCCATAACGAGACAGGATCAGCGAGAATATCCACTGAAAGCAGCAAAGCAAAGAAGCATGGTTTCCTTATGCGACTATTGTGGACATACTTGAGCAGATTTCCTCCAATAAGCGAGCCCCACTTACCATCCTGCATAATCCAGTTGGAGCCAACAGGAGTTTCGATCATCTTCGGGCCTGATGCTTTCAATGAAGTTTCTGATTCTGCGGCTATCCGCATAATAACGTTCTTCGAACCACTGTTATTGCCAAACCGGGTTGCTACGTATAGATACCGGTTACTGGTGACGAGCCCCACCACTTGAGAGTAGTCGGTGACAGGACGGTGCGCCAAATCTTTCCAGTGTGTTTTTGGTGGTCCACGCAAATCAGCAGCCTTGATAAGATAAAAAAAATAGGGCAAAATCAAAGCTTTCAATAGTGCTTCGTTTATTAGTGCCCCACCTAAAATGTCAATCAATGGTTGTTTTAGAAAACGTCACTTTCAGAAACCGAAAAGCCAGAGTCTCGTTCAACCTGTTTTTTATTTTGTTGTCACCGTCACTATCACATCGACTTTTTCCTTCATATTGTGGCGTGAAAATCCCGAACCCCAGTTATTGCGGGGCTTTTTGTCCGAAATAAAATCCTGGACGATATCAAATGGCCAAAAGCAGGTGTTGTAATCATTTAGTTTCCAAACTGTGCATTAGGAAATCGGTGCTTTATCATCAAACAAGCCAGATCCCGGTCCCGGATTTATTCTGGTCAAACAGGAAGAAGCAGTAAACGGCCTCATTCCATGGCAAAACTTTTCAGACTGAAGACGTGACGTGAAGCGATCATGCTGCAAAACGCCAAATTTCAAAGCCGGAATAATCCGTTTATCACACAGTAGCCAAATATTCTTACTTGACGAAGCGTACATTCGGAAGATGTGCCGTCTGTCAGACAAGCGTACAGTCCACTTCGAAAGGCTTTTGAGTTTGCGGTGAAAAAGACATCATCGAGGGGAACCAGGAGGGAAACCGATGAGAACTGACAGCCAATCTGAATCGAATATGGAAGAAACACGGATCTACAGTTCAGTCAAGTGAAAGCCAGGCAGTAAAAATCGATTGCGAAAATTCGTAGGTCATTTTGTGGACTTTTATACACGAGAACGGTGAAATCGTATAAATGGAACATTGGCCCATCTATTTTTTGTTTACATGTAAAACGATTGATAAAAGTTTTCAGAATTTCAGACAAGGATTCTTCTCATAAGAAAAAGATGACAGAAAGCAGTGAAAATAACTCTATTGCGGGTGTTACTTTTCTTGTGGGGGAGAATGTGTAAAAAATATCACCTACTTGCATTCGGCTCAAAGAAAAAGATCCCTTCTGCGTGAACAGCAACTACTAATGCTTGTGTCCATGGGCAAAGCAATCCCTTGTTCCAAATTATAAGTAACTGCACTTGAAATAACTAAGGACTTTTTTGGCGTGCTTATCACCGTATGTCTGGGGTCACTAAGGGACTATGAACTCCTGAGTGGATATTGAATGTCTGCTCACTCCCTTTACTCAGCTGCGAAGAATTGTTAGACGAACTCAGGATTGTTGCTTCGAGGTTTCATCCTCCTGAACTCTGACTGCTGTAAAATGAGAATCAAGGGAAGATTGAACCGAAATGATAGAACATCGGTTCATTACCCAGTCAATATTTTTAGCACGAAAAATCTGTCCGTATTTATGTTACCGTGATGGTGATAAATTCCACTGTTTTATATGCAAAAGGGTGGAAACAGTACGTGAAAGCAAGTGAATGAATGAAACACCCCAAGCAGACAACATTATTGTTTAGTTTCACGTCACTCTCGTTTTGAAGAGTGGTCCTCCTGTCCTGACGCAATTATTCATGTGAATTCACATCAAAGGGGGGATTCGAGTTTCGCTCTTGTTAGAGTTACTGGGTGGTCGCATCGATAATGTGTCGGGCATACTAATCACATCACTCAACTGCGAACACGTTCACCCGTTCAGACGTGAGAATTCAGATGCGTCCCACGTGCGCTGGTGGAATAGTGGTAACACGTTCGCCTCGCATGTCAGGTGTCCAGAGTTCAAACGCTTGCACGGCCATCGGATATGCACTGCTGATGAGCTCTAACAAGAGCGCGACTCGAGTCCAGTGCTTTCTTCCCCCCTTTGGTGTGGATTCACATGAATAATTGCGCCAGGACAGGGAGACTGCTGTTCAAAAACGAGAGTGATGTGAAACTGAAAAATACACCTCCCTCAAAACCCCCATATGTAGATTACAACATTCGGAACTCTGGAACGGTCGGTAGTCGGTATGCACCCCACGATGGTTGTCACTTTTACTCCCGATTCGTCTTCAGCTGCAACACATCGGCGGCGCGTGAAAGGAAGCTATCAGCAAAAGGTCAAATGTTTTAACTTCCGGCCAACAAACAATCCAAGAATTTGAGTTGTCTCCAGTTGAGTAACCACGAGCACAAGGTATTTTGCAGCCGAATTGGGGATACGATAAGCTATTTTTGACGTTCATACGTACGTATTCCCAGAATTCCCAGTCACACCTGACCGCACAAAGATGTGTGTGAGATTCCCGGTGACGGAAGTGAGTTTACTGTGTGGCGTTGTCTTGACACGCAACATCTGTGAAATGAATCTCAACTCAGCTGTATTAAGAGTGTTTGTCAAGGTTTTTTCTAAGACATTGTTCCGTTACATTCAAGAAAGCCTTTCTGTTTTGTGGCAATGAAACAAAAATGTCGGCCAAACCTTCAGGAATGGTCTTAAAGTTGGCTTGCATAGACAAACCTCTAGCTTCAACAAAATTTATTTTGACATCATAAATCACCTGATTTTGCACAACAGTGTTGCGTGGATTGACTTTCTCCGACGCAATTCAATCACAGGTTATGTGGCCACCGAGTTACGAAACCTGGACAGTAAACTCATGCTTTTCCTTCTGAGGTTCCGAAAAAAAACACAAAGGAATCGAAAGTCGCGAAATGGAGCTTTACAACATAAAGTTGCAAGATGCTTGCTAATAAGAGTGCATTGTGCGGACTGGTGGTGTTCTGCCTAGATGATGTCAGTTAACCTTCCTTGATGTACAGTTTCTATAGCTAGATTTCTAAACTCATACTGTACAATGCAATCCTGGTCAAATCTACCAATGGAAAAACCTCGAAACAGCTCGCTCTGAACTTACTTCTACCAAAAATTTTAATAAAAATAGTACGAGCTGCACGGACTCCTTTCACTGTCCAAATATATGTGCAAAACTATTTTGCTTAGACCTTAGTCAAAAGCTTCCTTGAAATCAAGCAGTACAACAGTTGTTTGTCGGTAGTATCCGTGACACTACTCAAGTCCAATGGTAGCCTGAAACAACACAGCTTCAGACTGATTCATTGCCTACAGAATTTAATATTGCATTCTTATCTTTCAGGTCAGATCTTTCCTCTAAAACTATACTCACCAGGATATAGCAAACCGATTTCATTGTCAAGCCGTTGTGAAACTAACAGATTTCCTCAGTCACACCGAATAAGGCAGGCTGTTCGCTCGGAATTCCGATCTAGCTACACGAAAGTTGAGCGCGTTTATGAAAGATTTAGAAAGGATGAGACTAGCCACATCTTAGGAAAAAACTTCGCACTCATAATCGCTGGTATCGTGGGAACGTTATAAAGCAAATACATGACCTGCCAAATCGTGGTGTGGTAACTTCACGTGGGGATATGTTGCAACTATTGTGTATAGCTGAAGAAAACGTTTACATGAGCATCCAGTAGTCATCCTCGGTCAAATCAACAGTCGTTTGGCTTAGTGGAGGACTAGTATGGTTAGCGAAATACACTTATTTGCAAACTCATTTGGTTTTGCGAGAGACTCACCTGGAACCTAGCTGAATCTCTCGTTTGTGATTTTTCCAGTATGGTCGCTCCAAATTAGTACTCAAGAAAATTTTAAAAAAACGCAAGATTTTAATACGGCCTGAAAAATTTCTTTCCCTTAAGAGTGTATTCAAATCCAAGGGAATACTTCTTGATGATAAAATGACTCATGCCTATCGAGTTCGCCTTTCCACAACTTACTTTACTTCCGTTTACTGAACTGCACGATTCCCCATACTTCTGGGATAAGGACCAAATCACCTGATCAACTTTGTGGAACTCGTCGAGTGACAGGCGCAGCACAGATTTGCTGGGTAAAAATGGATATATAAGGCAGGAATTTTGTAGGTGTTTTGACTTTACCTTCTTCTTTATACACTGTATAAGGCTTACAAGTGTGAAAATCATCTCTTTAAGTTAATTTCCTCTTTCTGTTGAGTAAGACAAAGAGTCCGATAAAAAGCAACATCCGGTTCAAAACCATTCTTAGACTCTGCAATTAGCACGCGCCTCTTGACTACGAAAAATGTGTAAACCGCCACTAACATTTTTCAGCAACATCGCTTTGAGTCTGCCGATAGCCTTTCCGTGTCACTTAACATTTTCTCTCATTCACATCAACCCTCTTGTAGGTGTTCCTTATGGAGCTGAATTTTGAACATGGAAGTCAGGTCATATGCCTTCCAACTTCGAAACCAAGCTACGTGTATGGGTTAGTGTGTCAGCTCCACCATGTTTGCAGGATACAACTGTGAACGACGGTACAAAGTAACTGCTATTCAGATGCATTATTAAAACGCTGTAACGAAGATCCTCCGTATGGAAAACACACCTGTAGACATTATTCTTTTCAGGTGTTTTATCAAAACGATATCCCTGGAAACTTTGGTGTGCAATCATGGACGCAACAAATTCGGCCATATCAATGGTTAGAGACGTTGTCGGACATGGCTCAGTCGCGCCTTCAACGGCGCTCATGTATCCAAGTTATCACCTTCAATGAACAGCTCCCTTCCTAATCCCCCCCAAGTTAACAGTCCACCTACAGTGCTGTATTTACACACTAATTTATCAGCTCCCGCCTCTAAAGCGCAGCTTCCTAAGCCATCTCCCCGAACCATCGGTGCACGAAACTGTGGCAGCTACAACCATCGTACGACAAGTACGAGGTTATTACAGCTGACAATGATGATATTACCACACGATTGGTGCAAGTTGTCCGAACTGCAATCATTTTTGATTGTACCATCCGACCTTTACAAATCGAGAAGTGACTCCAAAACCACGGATTCCATAAACAACCACTTGGCATTCATAGCCTTTGCGTGTCCACAGACTGTCTGCAATGCCTGAGCCAAACATGGCCATTATCTTTCGACATCACTCTTTCCGGGACTGACTATCTTTGGCTATCTTTGACTATTCTGACTATCGTTCATTGGCTGCGGCGATGTCGAGGTCGGGCTCCTATAAACTCTACTTATCCCCGTAGTCGTGTTGACTGTGTTGGAACAAGTGTACAGTTCTAATGGTGAAGCATTTGGCAAGTTAGGTTTGGGGTATTGATTACGGAACTATTCCGACGGCTTACAACGAAATATTGATTCAGTGAAAGGCAAGATGAAGACCACTCATCATCACCGTTAGAAACAACCACATCACTGATGCTCTATAGCCCCTAAAGCAAACTGAAAAATAGGTGTCAGTCAACGCAACTTCGCTTTGGTTTAAAATCAGAAAACCTTTAATCCTAAACATGATTAGGATAAAAGCTGTCCGTGGAATCCTGTCAGGCAACATTTGAAGAAATGGAACGACTATAATTATTGCTTTCTTGATGCAATGGTTGGTTGCGATTTAATGTTTCTTACAGCATTCGTTTCATTGTCCTAAGCTGGTGAGTTTTTGCAGTAGTTACCTTGAGTGGGCCTCGATCAGGTGTCTGTTGATTTTTTCGACGAGCGTGGCAACTGGCAAGCCATTTGATCAATGGCAAATAGAGCTAACAATTTTTGACACCATAGAGAAATTTGCCGATATATATACTGCTGCTAAGTTTTAGGACTTTGAAAATTTCCTACCGGCAGGTTTTGACACATAACTCGCTAAAAAATTAATTGGATTCGCTTTGAGGGAACAATGTGGTCCTGTGGCAAGTCATCTAGTTATGACGAAATAAAAAGCAGTCAACATGAACATGTTGCCATAAAAATAAGGCATTTACGTTCCGTCTTCTTAGTGGTTAGTGAACGTATCCAGCTTGACATAGATCATCACCGTGCGATTTACTATGTACACCACTAACTAGATCAAAGCGAATAATTATTAGCACGGTAGATCCACCTGTATAGACCATCCCAGGGAGTACTTTACCAGATGATCGCTTCTGGGGGACTTGACCACTGAAATACACTTCAAGATATCAGGTGAGCTTGACCTTTAGTGAGAGAGCATTCCTTCTTACGTTAACTTAATCAGAGTAATCCAACTGAAAAGTTGCTTATTTTACGAAAATGGTGTTTGTGCTAACGGCCTGGCAGAGTTGGGGCCGTTTGTCTACTAAGTGCTGTTTAAGTAGTCCATTTTATTCGCTTGATAAGCAGCGGGATGATTTCCAGAAATCCACCGGTTACACCTCTCTAGGAATCATCAAACGGGCAAAGCTCCCGAAATCTCAGCTAACTTGTCAACGTGAACCTCAGCAGTTTGAAAGTTTCTATAGGGCTCATTTTTCCTCATGTCACACGTGATCTCAAGTAATCTGGAGTATTCTTTAGCGGCCGTCCAGATGTCCGAGTGCTATTTTTTGTCCTTGGTTCATTTGCCCGCTTATATGACGCCTGCACTTTCGGGCTAATCTGTCAATCACTAAATACCCCCCACCAAAAAATCGACGAAAGTATCTGGTCTTCCGATTCATTTGATGGCTCGTTGTGGCTAGACCAGTGAACTTGGTAATGTCTATCGGCACAAGGTTAAACATGTTCATCTCGCAGATCCGGTCCATCAATGGCCCTGGTACACCAAATTTTTAGTTGGGACTGGAGCTTGTAGGGTCTCTTTTAATCAATACTGTGATTATGGGCCTCTGAAGTTACCCGGATATTCCATTACGATTAAAAGCAATCGAGTCTCCCTTGTAGGACGTGAGTGCTATGGAAAGATTGATTGAGATTCGTTGTATCTTGTCAGCAATCGTGGTCTAGCTTTGGCATGTGAGAAGGCGCCTCATACCACTTAGGGGGAGATCTGTTGAACAGACTAGTCTGGTTTACGCGCATCAAACTGCACTTTAGAATTCAACGGAAACAGTAACAGCACCCTGTAATTATCAATATGGAATCCATCAGTTCGAGTTCTGCCTACTGGCCCCCGACTTTGTCAATTTTTTAACAATTTGTCCGTAGCTTCTGATAGTGTGCAGTGGTAACCGAATTCCTGGTGAAATGACAAACCTTTTCTTGGTTGTAACTTAAAAAGCTGTGGAAACAATTGCAATCGGAGTTCGATGACTCGGTGCGGCATGTGTTTTCAAACTGGCCTGAGTTTTGCAGTAACCTTGTGAGTAGTGTGTTATTTTTTAGGTGGCAACGTCCTGTTTGCCGTAAATTTACGTCAAAGTGATGGTAAATAAATTTCTTTTCCTGTCCAGATTGTTGGAGACGTTCGCTGTGCACACCCAGGCTAACTTTTGCACTGAATCTGGTCAATGCTGAAAGTCGGTTGGTCAAACGTGTAGTAAATTTCGAAAATTTCCCTTATAGTATTTCTGAGTAACACACACAAGTTCATGTGACAAATTCGTCTCAGAACTGATCGCCTCAAGGAAGTCGGTCATCCGTGAACATCCTTACATCGGCTACATAGGCTACTTTACCACTGCTATGCAACTCAGTCCTAATCTCACAGATCAAAGCGTTAAAATTACCTTTATTTACCGACCGTTGTATTCATTGGCACGTCCGTGGATGCGGTGGGAGAACGGATAGAACCGGAAAAAACTTCCCTAAGCGAATTACTATACTACTTCGTGACGCGAGTAGCGAATTGGGTTCAACCAACAAAATGTTCTTTTCATCGATTGCGAAGAAGTAGCATACAACCAGGTGCGGTACCGAAATTCAGCCATCATCAGCGTAAGCGACCCAAGTTTCTCAAGACATTATTGATTAATTGATCAAAGGCATTGCTCTGTGCTCAGAATGAATTCAGCATTAGCCCAAGACTTCCACTGTTTTACTGACTGTCATGTTAGGCTCCTTTCTGAGGCTGCACTTTGCTACTGTCTATCTTACTTTGTTCTACACGTTTTGCAGCAGATGAGAGTTGGGAAAAAGAGTTCGCTCAATACTGGGTTGTTTTACTGTTTCGGTTAGGCTAACCGTGAGTACACAGTATTTTAGAGGTTAACCGCTGTTTGCAACATTATCAGTTTCATAAAACTAGCCAGCGAAAGTTAGAGTAAGGTAACCAAAAAAATTATGTAACGTAGTACGGCCGCGTGATCAGGTGAGCTGAAACAGGATACAGCTATTATATTCATTAAGTCTTCTATTGTTCCTTGGTCTCTTCACACCACTAGAATCCTCAAACGTTCTTCCTGCTCTTGAACATAAGGCGTTCGATGGAACTGAGCACGTCATCGTAGCCGCCAGTTTCTGTTATGACATTCTGGCAGCAGTGAGATTTACTGACCTTGGTGATATCCACCGCTCATTTAGTTGAGTCGGATGGTCTGGACAAAAAGTTATAAAATTTAGGAGCATAGCTTCCTTGACTTGCGTCAATTCAGCCTTCAATCTCCTTCATCAGCACGACCATGCGTCAGGTCGGCCATGTATATCGTTTGGCTACCGAAACCAGTTGATGTCGGCGAACGGACTCGCTCTGCTTTGGCATGCATAACCCTAACTGAAGGTGAAGTGATAGCCGGACCCTCACAATGAAGGGACTGCAGTAAAGTTGCACAGTCCAGGAGGAACAGCAATCTCTAACTGAAGCTCTGCTTTGGTAACTGACCGGCACAAGGTGTAGCTGAATCCAAGACTGGTTTGCGCATTGTAGCTTTTAAGTTATAAGGTGTGAAATCTTGTGTTGAATGCTATACCGACCAGAAACAGACGATGTTCCGCATACAACTAAAGAAGTCGCTTCCCGTTATCCATAAGCTGAATACAGACTCCAAATCTACCACCTAACTGTGCTCCTTCCGTGCTCAGTAGTATAACTTTGCCTTCCACACCATCCACCAGACTCATTATATCCATTCTTCTTACTAACCGAAGCAGTCACGACAGATCTTGGTAAAACCCGTCCTTTACAGATTCAGAACTGCAGTCCGTTAGACGCATGCTGAAATAACAAATAAACGCCATCTATCGCATCGATCTACGTTGATCTTAAGTGATGCAGACAACCACACAGCGCAGATGCAACTGCATATTTAGATCCTGTCTGGTAAAGCACTTTCGGCCTTGTGGTTTAGTGCAAATCCCACAGCGTTGATTTCATGAGCCATTGCGTCAAAACTGCCAGATAACAGAAACGTACTTCTGAGCTCATCCTAAGCAACATGACCTGTGCCGTTGACGTGGGGTCTTTTATACTTCGTGCATCAACAGAAAGGGGAAGCAACGTTTCAGCAAGAGAAACCCTTTGTTCTATTTAACTGCAGCATGCATCAAATATTTGAAGATTTGTAAGAGACTATTTCGTTTTATTTTTCTGTGCGATAGTTAATACAGTGGTTAGGGGACTAGTGGATGGTTTGACCACAATAGAGTATACGATAGATGTAGGCCACTGAACGAAGAACTTCAAGAGAGAGCAATATTACTTGGTTGTCCAGGCTGAAAAAAGTGGTTTGGTTGAGGTACCCACCTCGAACCCTTTTCTCAATAGTTCAACCCACAAGGTAGTAGCAGTATGTCGAGTATTGCCTGGTGCTTTTTTCTTTGCGTTCGGATTCAAAATTGTGAACCATTAGCTAGCGCTTGTAAGAGTTTTCTTGAGGAATCATTCTCGGAGCCCCATGACCCAATACTCTGGCGCACTTAATTGCATGGAACCTGTCCAGCCCGATGCATGCATGAACTGTAGTGCCGTTGCTCGCTGCAAAAGCTTTCTAAAGAGGAATAAGTCCTCTAATTTTAACAGTTTTCCCACCATACTGACTAATGCGCCGGCGATCACAGTCAGCCGCTGGGCATCTAGAGACCACGGTATTTAAGGTTGACATTTTCTAAACCGTCCTTTCTAGGGAAAGCATCGCCGTTTCCACAAATATGAGAGTACTGGTCGCACAAGAGAAACAATGCTTTCACAATTCTATTGTATAGGTCAGCACGATTTTGTCTGCAGGTTGCCTTGTACAACCATTCCTTACAGTACGGGGTCCCGCTGTTCATCGTCGGGGTGTAAGCCATTCGCTTCCTTGTTATGAATGAACCCTAAACAGCCGAGTTGAAGCCAGTGTTGAATTCAGGAATATTGCGGAGTCGAGCCTCAACCATTACAAAAAGATGGCAGCTCTAGGTCGGAATATACTGTTTTGCATTGTGAATACCGGACGGGATTAACCAATCTGATACATACGATTTGGAAGGCACCTCAGTTTTCATCATATATTATGAAATTAATAAACATGGCAAGATCAATTTGGCCTCAGGCATATCGCAAGAAGGGAACATTAAGTCAGTTTGCTGTCTGCACCTCTGAGTTATATATATATATATATGGCGAGCAAACTTAGAAGTGTGCTAGTAATACACATGTTGACAGGCAGAGCAAGCGTGAACCCACGTAATACTCCCTCGAGCTTCATATCCCTTTATCCTAATATTTGTATGGTCCCGGGTTTTAGGGATATGAAACTGCAAATTTGTTTCCACCACGTGGACTCATTGCCTTTAAATTCATCCACTAATTGGGCTCCATCAAATACTTTCTTCTGAAAAATTTCACTTTCAAGTTCTACCAATGTTTGCATTTTGGTGGGAAAAATTTCAACCAACGTTTCACTACTACTTACTTGGATCCCAGGAATATACTGTCCCTTTCAAAATGGACAGCGAACTGTGTAAATTCGCTATCATCTTCAATGCTTCCGAAACGTTTGTGTTCTTTACCAGTCGTCGGATTACTCACCAAATCTAGAGAGGAAAATGAACGCCCCTCAGCAATACTGATGCAACACAAGTCGTTCGAAAAAGAAGTGGATTGACGAATGTTCATTCTAGTAGCCAATAATGAATGCATTTTACAATAAGCTTGTCCAGCATAGAGTCCGATGAAACGGGGCGATTATGTGACGCATAAGAATGCTTCAATTTTTATTTCAGTTTTGATATGTGTGCCATAGTATGCTTGTCACATCAGTCCACTTGTTCCCTGTAGCTTCGATATTGGAAATGAAACCGTAGTGTACGTAATTCACCACTCATAAGGTTGCTGAGAATTCTTCGACAGCCCACGGCCGGTTTCGTCATTCATGTGGCTCATCAGGTCGGTGCAGTCCCTGAGTTTACGTCAACATCGGGGACTGCGCCTACCTGCTGGGTTCCAAAAAGGGCGAAACCGGTCGTGGCCTGTGGAAGAATTTTCAGCAACTTTATGAGTAGCGCATTACATATATACATGTATCGCGATATCTCGAATATCGCGGCCTGATGCTGCACATTCAGTTGCCTGGAAACATCACATCACAAAGATTCAGCTGCGTTCTAGGTGAGTCTCTCGCAAAATCAAATTTGTTTGCAAATGAATGTATTTCAGTGAAACTGTAGTATCTTTTACTGTGTTCAGTCCAATGGAGATGAAATAAATTCACTCTGACGAGAGTGACTAGAGGGTGAGTGAACCACTGATGCGGAAATTATTCCACATTTCCCTAGTCGGAATAATGTAAACTGTGTTGTCGCAGGGTGTTGTAAACCGCTGTTGTAAGTACACGGTGGAATATTCTGGCTCGTCTGGAATGAATTCTTAGGTTGTTACATATTCTGTTCTCTTCTTCTCCACGCTCAACTCGTTTGACATTGTGGAGTGATCAACAGTCCTTATAACCGCGGCCATCACACTGCGCGGTTCAGTGGACAGCGAACTGTGTAAATTCGCTATCATCTTCAATGCTTCCGAAACGTTTGTGTTCTTTACCAGTCGTCGGATTACTCACCAAATCTAGAGAGGAAAATGAACGCCCCTCAGCAATACTGATGCAACACAAGTCGTTCGAAAAAGAAGTGGATTGACGAATGTTCATTCTAGTAGCCAATAATGAATGCATTTTACAATAAGCTTGTCCAGCATAGAGTCCGATGAAACGGGGCGATTATGTGACGCATAAGAATGCTTCAATTTTTATTTCAGTTTTGATATGTGTGCCATAGTATGCTTGTCACATCAGTCCACTTGTTCCCTGTAGCTTCGATATTGGAAATGAAACCGTAGTGTACGTAATTCACCACTCATAAGGTTGCTGAGAATTCTTCGACAGCCCACGGCCGGTTTCGTCATTCATGTGGCTCATCAGGTCGGTGCAGTCCCTGAGTTTACGTCAACATCGGGGACTGCGCCTACCTGCTGGGTTCCAAAAAGGGCGAAACCGGTCGTGGCCTGTGGAAGAATTTTCAGCAACTTTATGAGTAGCGCATTACATATATACATGTATCGCGATATCTCGAATATCGCGGCCTGATGCTGCACATTCAGTTGCCTGGAAACATCACAAATAAGAGATTCAGCTGCGTTCTAGGTGAGTCTCTCGCAAAATCAAATTTGTTTGCAAATGAATGTATTTCAGTGAAACTGTAGTATCTTTTACTGTGTTCAGTCCAATGGAGATGAAATAAATTCACTCTGACGAGAGTGACTAGAGGGTGAGTGAACCACTGATGCGGAAATTATTCCACATTTCCCTAGTCGGAATAATGTAAACTGTGTTGTCGCAGGGTGTTGTAAACCGCTGTTGTAAGTACACGGTGGAATATTCTGGCTCGTCTGGAATGAATTCTTAGGTTGTTACATATTCTGTTCTCTTCTTCTCCACGCTCAACTCGTTTGACATTGTGGAGTGATCAACAGTCCTTATAACCGCGGCCATCACACTGCGCGGTTCAGCCCGCATAGGGACCAAGTAACCAGAAAATCTAATTCGGAGATGTTAACAAAACACTTGCAGGTTTACGAAGCCCAAAAGATGTCCAGTTAGTTCACGTCCTATCTGTATCACAAGTATGGAATGACCTGGTGAACAGCGCTTCTTGCTCACTCTAGGCCGAACAATCGGTCAAGTCTAGTTCATTCTAGCTGGAGAGAACCAGTCGACGTTGGGAGATAGTTTGTGGACAATGTTCTTGGAGTTGATCACTGAATGTGAGCATCGTCGATACCTTCAATGTGACATGAGTGAGTCCCCACCACAAAAGCAGTCTTCACGAGCGCGGCGTCTCTTTTCGACAGTGCTGTTTCTAAAATGACATTTTGAGATACGTTCACAGATAAATTACCGTATGGAACGGAGACTGCACTCTCTGTAGATAGACGGGATCAATACCAATGAGAGACGAGTTCTGACTCATCTGCGAATGCATTTGGCCTGAACGGTAGATGATTACCAAGATATTCCCAACAATGTGCTTCATTGCAAAATGGCCTGTAGAGTGAGGAACCACAGGTTAAAAACGCTGGTAATTCGGCTTACCTAACCACGCGATTATCATCCCTATTGTTGCGGGCTAATTCTATCTACCTGAGTGGATACTTAAGACCACAAACAGACAGTTTTTGTTTCTCCGTCATATCTTAGCAATAATTTCAAAAGCATCAATTACAGTTTTCAAGATGCGCCTAAATAGAAGAGCGAAATTAAAGGCCAGAGGTCCTCACCGGGACACGTACTCTACCGGCCGTTAACTGCGTTTCTGCGCAAAAAGAGCAATAGCTGAAGATACAGAGGACCCCAAAGAAACGTTTGTATCTCGTTAATCCCAAGCTGAGCATATGTTAACATCACTTATTCTCTCGAACAACAGAATGGCAGTCAGATTTAGTAAACTGAGGACGGATGGTAAAGTTGAGCACGAAAATTGGAATCCTGGTAAAGAATTTTTACCGTCCGGTTGTATTTCGCAAGGCGTGCGTTTTTGAGCAGACTCAACACGCAGTTTTATTTTTCACTTATATTACTACATCATGATGGCTTTATTAGAACTTCACACACGCATCCCCACCACCAAATCTCTATAAGAAACCTATTGCTTGATGAGTAGTCGATCGTCTAGTCGACTGCCGAAATGTGTTGGTTTTGTTGGACAACAGCCAAGCTTCACTTGTAAACGACGGGGCGGGTTCGGTGTAACTTTGCTTGGTTAGTTACCACGAAAAACGGCACTCAAATCTAGCTGTGTCCTCGTTAAGAGGTCCCAAGTGACTGTGCTCAGTTGTTTTTGTGCGAACCGATGGCCAAAACATACACATTTGAAAAGAACCCATTAAATGTTTACATTGCGTTTGACACAGTAACAGTCAGAGGTGCCTAGTTTTGCAAAGACAGACCACATTCTTTTTCGTTGTTTGCAAACAGCAGTGAGTGGTCAAAAGTGTTCGGTTTAAACGTTGGTATTTCGGCGATTCTTTTTTACAGAGGTGATACAGTTCAACCAGATAGTTCACGCTAAATAACCTCTGTCAGGATAGAAATAAAGATGACAACTTGTGTCCCACCAAGTAGAAAACTCAAC
Organism: Opisthorchis viverrini; assembly: GCF_000715545.1. Classification (NCBI taxonomy): domain Eukaryota; kingdom Metazoa; phylum Platyhelminthes; class Trematoda; order Opisthorchiida; family Opisthorchiidae; genus Opisthorchis; species Opisthorchis viverrini. The sequence continues at coordinate 93,563 of NW_008751777.1, read as the reverse complement.
ATTTTTATCGTTTATTGAGGACAGGACTTACCATCGATGTGAACAATCCGATAGCTTGGCACGCTCCTGTCCAACTGACTAACCGCGTTTTGATAGCAAAATCCCAGGAGAACAGCTATTGTAGCAATAAACGGTTGTAACATCCCTGTATTCCTTCGAACCTATCTGTTTTATATCGAGTACGCTACTCCGGAGCTCTGCCAACACGGTGTGGCATCATTCGAATGCGAATTCAACACACTCACGAGTGCACACCTGCTGTGGACTAGTGCACGGAACACCAGTGGAAATGGAATTTGTCGTGTATGTGTGTCTTTGCAACAAATTGCACACAGTAACAGGGTATGTGTACACCCTTGTGTTTTGCATACTGACTGAGTTAATACTACTGGCCTCCGATCACTTGTCGTAGAGTTACAACATAACAAAGTAGTTGAGTCAGCAAACTGGCGTGTGAAAAATCGATCGACCGGTCAGGTGTGAATGAAAGCGTCTTCCAGTGGTCTGTGCATCCACAATTACAGAGCACAGAACATTGTGACCAACCAGCATTGTGACTAGCACAGTGGCGCATAAGGAATCCCGACAAAAGATAAGGTTAAGAATCCCAAAAAAGCGGTCATATTGCTGTCATACTTATTAACTACAACCAATGTTGTGGTCCAAGTGAAGATAAATTTGAAATCTTCTTGCGAACCAAGCTTGATTTTCTATTCTCCCGGTTTCCCGCTGCCACTGAGTCTCGTCGCAAACAAATGCTTTTTTGTAGGTAACAAACAAGCAGCAAAAAAGGAAGCTTTTGGAAAGTACTCACATGACGAACTGTTCCTCATGATCATTGATTTTCATACAATGTAAATGAACACACTGTGGTCATTCCTCACTGTTAATCGCTGTACGAACTACTGCCAGAAAGTTATGTAATCCTTCTGTTTGGGGCAGTATTCTTTTGCCGTGAAGCAATGCAAACGACAATGGTCTACAATCTTAAACAAACAAGATGGCGCTATGAGAAGGCTTCTGGCGAACTCTGACTAATCCAGCGACGCAGTCAATTAGAGGCATTGCTCGATATTTATGACATCGTTCGACATTGAGACCGCCTTTGCATTTCACTGTCAACTGAGCATCGCAGTAGAGGAGAAATTCGTCACCAACTCAAAACATTCACGAGTGATTATTGCGCAGATTGGGTGCAGGTTTACACCAACTCTGAGCATCATGCCTACAACATAAAGGAAAAACAAAGCTGATGAATGTCCAGTAGGAAATTCTATCTACTTTAACATTTTTATATGTTGTATGTCAAACACTGTCGTGTAGTAGTTTCGAATTGTTCATCTGTTTATGGCCTTAGAAGGATGTGGTTGAATGTTTAAGGATTTCCACACTCTATACCCTCTTTCTGATTTACAATGTGGAAATTAAATTAGCAGACTTATTCTAAAACAGATCGGATCCATTGTTGATGGTGGTAGTGTGAGGAAGGATTTCTATGTCGTGGGGGTATGTGAAATATCTGAGCGGGAAAAATGATGCGGTATGGGTTTCAAAACTTGAGTCGGGCCAGAATAAGATATCCCGGAAATAAAGCCGAGTTGGTAAACACCACGGGCCTCTTCCCTTTTCTCTGGTATCAGACTAGCTAGTCGGTGTCCTACTTGCCTCATGAGTCTTACAAGACCTCAGTTCCTGTTGGAAAGTGTGCTGCAAATGAGTGGTACCATGTTGTCGCCCCTTTTAGTGATGAAATAGTAAGCGTATACAGTTCTTCAAAGCAGTACTGGGAAGTTTGCTCGAAAATCTCTTTCACGGTAATCAAAGCCCTGGTTTTCGAAACGGAATTCAGCGGGTATTTTGATCCAATATCCGTCAAGGAGCAAGAATATCCCCAAACGCTGTAGGTTACACCGGGTGATAGGTGTAACAGCGTGTGAGTGGCGGTTAACCATGTACCTTCAGGAACACAGTTTACCTCTCTGATAGACGCGGAAAGCCAGAGTGAATGTGGATATGGCAACCTGTTAAGGTTGTACACAACCTAGTCTGGTTGCAACAAATCAAAGTAAAGCAATCAATTATGACACTGAATCTAGTTTATTATTTCGTGGATACCCTGTATATATTCATGTAAGTGGCTGTCTGAGATAGAATTAATGTTTATGAATTAGGTGACGCTCTTTTATTTGAAACTGATATTACTGCTGGTTTTCTGGAGTCCATCTGCAGGATAGTATCAACAACATGGACCAATTTTCTAAGAGATCTGATGGTTTTCACTCTTAATGCGACTGAAACAATTGCACTCCAAAAAATTGAACTTTGTAATGAAACAGTATCGTTTTTATAGTTCAGCATCAGAAGCTGCGTTGGTTGGAACATGTATTGCGTATGCCTAACCATCGTTTGTCGAAGTGATTCCTGTTTTCCGTCCCCAATTCAGAGTGGCGGGAGCACAGAGGTGGACATCCCTTGACCTGGCAGAGGGGTATGAAGGAGATTACGAGACGCTAGGGTGCTGTCGGTGCTACTCACCTTCCAGGGTGGGGACCACATGATCCTCACTGCGCCTTGTTGAAGACACTTCAAGTTATGGCTGTCAACCGATGTCAGTGGCGTTCTTGTTTGTCAGTTCTATCCAGATTGCCTGAATGAGTGTTTGGTGGTGTAGGCACCCCAAAACGGTAGTAAGTTAGCACTGAGACCACCTTTATTCTTTTCTTCACATCAAGTCTTACAAATAAATCATGGTTGTACAGTGGCGAAGCGTTGGTGTTGAACACTGATGTCATGCCATCGGTGGTCGTTTCTACCAATACCCTGGCACTGATCAGTGCTATTTTCTTCGCATTTTCACCATTGTTCTCAACTACCCGCGGGAAAGTGGGCAACCGAGTGTGGCTGAATGAAGTCATAAAATATTCTTACTAATCAGCATACCTACCAAACAGTTTTTCCTCTGAGACTAATGAAAATTAATTGACCATTAATTAGTGTATCATACTTTGTTGACACTGAAACAGGCTATGTAAAGACTCTCATTTGCGATTAGTGAAGCTGGGAAACTTGAGTTTACGTCGTATAAATTCATATTAAGATGAGTTCATATGCATGCAGTAGTAATCCATGAAGGTAAAATAAAGTAGTGGTGGCTTTTGACACATTTTGTTACGTCATTCTTCGAGCAAGTTGATTACCTTTCTTGCTTCTTTGCAGGGCAAACTCCATGTACGCTGGTCAAGTTCTCCATTAAGGACGTTAACTAAACTTTGTGTCCGCGTCAATTTTGATCCTCTGGGAAATCTGAACGGATTGATTTGGATCTTTTCCAGATAAACCCCGCCAAAACATTAACCCCTGCCACTCAAAAAGGATAAGAAAAAAGGGGATATGAAAATTGTAATTTTAGTTTTTATTGAAGAGAGTGAAATTGGGACATGTCATTAATAATTTGCATGAAAGGTCCGTTTTTCGGTACATTTTCCTCCAAACAAATTCACACAAGTAGCTGCCCACTAAAGATCAGTGTGTGCCGCATTGGCGTTTATTCTGCATCTTGTAGACGTGCCACGGAGATTTGATGGTTTGTACGTGAGCTTCAGTCGTTGGATCCACAAAGTTTTCGGTATGATTAACCGTTGGAGTCTGCAAAAGTCGCCAGGCGAAAACTTCTCGAAGAAAGTTCTTTCAGTCAACAGCGATGGCTATTAGATAATTCCTCTGAGCAGAATTTAATTCTTGCCTAATTTTTGGGCCAGCAATAAATGAATAGAATTGTTGACCTAAACTCCATCCTGGACCGCTCCAGCCAAGTTCCCTTTCGAAGACCGATTTCTTCCCGACACTGTCTGACATTACACCCCAGCCTGACAGAAACAGTTGAAAGTGTCATCTGGTGGCCATTGTTGCATAAACGTTGCTGATGGATCACTCCGTGGCTTTGCAAAAAACGTATTGCCGTCTCCTTATCATGAACGAGAGTTCAAAGCGTCAGAAAGTTCATTTGAGGTTTCACGTCCGAACGGAGAAAATTTTTGCATAAAATGAGCCTAGATGCGGATAAGGAATTGTTTTCATCAAAAATAGGTGTGTGCGTACAATAAATTGGTGTTGGCTTAACTTTCGGGCACGAACATTTTGCATTAGTGGCGGGGGGGGGCTGGTAAAAATAAAGATCCATCGATTTTACCGATTCCACGAGACTTAACTGTTTATCCGCTACTTACAACATTTAGTTCCACGTTATTATGTCATAAGTACATAAATACGTATATATATACACATATAAACCTAATATCTAATTCGAATAAAGTTCATCATCCAAAACTTTTAAAGATAGGCCACTTGGAAGGGTCTACTCGTGTAGTACACGCATGTGCAGCATTGTGTTGGCTTTGTCAAGTTTTATCTGACTTCTTTACAGCTCATCCGTTTATTGGAATGGTATACCTGTGCGATAGAGCCGAAACAGAGTCAGACAACTGGCGTTATCCTCGCTGTCGACTCGAATCAAGAGCTAAAATCAGAATTGGTGAAGAGGCGTAAACGACGGGAACGTCAGCTTCTGAATCTTTTTAGTTCATTATTGATTTTGAGGGTAAACTGAATAGAGAATTGGACAGCACATTATTCCTCATTTCAGGAAGAACACGGTTCCTTTGGAGAACTGCCCGGACTCCTTTGCATTCAGGGAAAAGGAGGATTCAAGTTTTTGTCGATATGCCGCGAGACTTAACCAGATTTCGGGTATCACAAGCGGCAAGTATCAAATGGGTGTCCGGTTTTTATTATTTAACCATTTCCCTCGTCTATCGTAAATGACCAGTCGAACTTAAAAATCACACTGGGTTCTATTCGGTGTAACAAGACTTCATGCAGTGTTCTTCGCTGAGAGTTTGCAGGGGCGGAAACCGGCTATACCGCTTCATAAATGTCAGCTTGCATTGCCAACCACTTCGTCGAAAGAACGGTATGTATGCTGCTTCCCATGGATTTTGAGAAACCTGAGTGGAGCATTTCCAAATGTTTTAGGACATCGTGTTGAAATAGGCGAATGGACGATTTATTTCGGACGTCCCTGTCTTCTCATTAGTACACTCCCAAAGAGTCTGATAAATGTGGATTGTCAATTAGGGTTGCACACCACGTACGCCTTTAAAAATTAATGAATGCTCTGGAGGGGCATTAAGCAATCAACTCAGTGAAAAACCTAGATCTCCGGGTTATGTCGAACCTCAATGTACATTTCACGATCAACTTCACCACATACAACTTTTTCGCGTCTTACAGATCACATGAAATCATGTCACTGCAGTTTAAGTTGTCAGCTGTTGCTAATACTTTTGCCTTTTACTCAACGGTGCATAACTGCTTGCTGCAGGGCTTCGGAATATTTCTTCCATTGGCCTGTATAATGGATATTGAGCAGAGTAATGAAATGAGCATGACCTATCTTGTCACCGGAGACATTGACCAGGTTGAGTTCAATACCAGAGGTCAGTCTGTTAACGGCACGCCTGCTGTTTCAAATACTAATAAGTCCTTTGTAGATGATCTTATGGTGCCCGAAAAAAAACGTTGTATCTGAAAAACACACAACCACTGAAGAGTCTGAAGTTTCCATTCCGAGAAGATCCGAAAGATTGCGATCAAGACCATCACTGGACTATAAACAACCACACGCTCAATCAAGGTGTGGCGGATGTGATGAACATGACTGATACTCTAGTCATTGCTCTATTCATTATTCTCTTGTTTTAATATTCCATATGCTGTACGTATACGCCAAGTTGAATACATACGTGCTACTTGTTGTGCTGATCTGAATTCTGGATTCCTAGTCCGTCTGGTCATTCCGATATACGTGCGAAGCTTAATTCTCACATGAGCACATGGTTGTTTGCCTGCTAAGTATCTTTGCTTTGCATGCATTTTGTTATATTTTGCTGGACTGCAGAAAGGATGTAGCGAACAGGCAAATTGCAAATATATCATTTTGAATTCTTCATATGGGTGATAATATAGCAGTTCCTTCATAAGGACAGAGAAGGTTAAAAAATACATCTTCCGATAGAGTTCAAACTGGTAAGTGATCAGGTGGCTGTTGATCTGTTCGCCGAGCTTGGCAATTGATTTGCAAAGGTTTCGTCACCGTTCGAGGAGACGTCTTCAGTGCGCTGTTGGTTGGGTAGTCCCTCTCTTCGTGCCCAACCAACAGCAGATCGGAAGAGC
>NW_008751777.1:85203-87178 GCF_000715545.1 Opisthorchis viverrini | reverse complement strand
TAGACTATATAAACGCAGGCACGAAGAGAGGAACTACCCAACCAACAGCGCACTGAAGATATCTCCTCGAACGGTGACGAAACCTTTGCAAATCAATTGCCAAGCTCGGCGAACAGATCAACAGCCACCTGATCACTTACCAACCAATACACCCGAGCTACCAATATGCCAAAACATTACCAAGAGTTCAAACTGTTACTTCAATATCCCTGTGGATGCTAGTTCTCACTTAGCACCAGTGCAGAAATTTCTGCACTCGGGTGCGGAACCCATGCGGAAATAAAGCAAGTTTCACACCCAGTTCGCACTTAGCTAAAGTCGTCCGACGCGTGAATTTAGCCCATTATACGCATTTATTTCTTCCCCTAGTACGATTCGGTAACTTCCAGAACACTACGCTCCTGTGCCGTGATTACCCATCTACCCCACATCATTCCTCTACATATTACCTCCCCGGATAAAAATAAGTGCTCTCAAGTACAAATGTTCTTATGAATGAATTTAAAACTTCTAGGAGATCATTTGTCATTATTGATTGCTCTCTGAAGGCGTTTCCGAACTTTCTGCCGTTTGTGTTCAAGCCAGCAATGAACGATTTTTCTGATCTGCCGCAGATTTCACAGTTTTCGCGTCCGTAATGGTTATTAAATTTCACCCAGACACTTGTTCAGTTAACTAAATATAAGTTAATCATTAAATACTTAAAAATAAGTCCTTAGGCTAACCTGGTTGACTTGGAGGCTTCTTTCATTTATTCCGCGCCAACTGAGTAGTTACGGCTAGCTTGGTGCCAACGTCCGTGTATGTTGGTCAGGTGCAATTGAACATCGCCAGGTTCCTCTAGGAGCCACATTTCCATCTTTGTGAAATCAGTAGTCGTGATTACAACTGATACTTACCAGCTACGCATAGTGTGGACCATCTCAGAGGTGTTCCTCATGCCTCCCGAGCTCATCCATGGATGACAGTGGTAGAAGGGGTTCGTTAAGCGACGAAGAGCCGCCTGTGGGTACTAAAGCGTCCAGTTTCCTATGCAGTCTCTGGAGCAACGAGTAAATTTGCTCCAAATTATCTATAAAATAGTCGTCAACGTCCAAACTACATCTCTAGGCCCTCTCAAAACGGGTGAGCGTCAGGGTACCATAGTCATCAGAGGGAATATGTGCGGTGCGCTACACAAGTCGGGAACGTATGGAAGGTGCTTCCGCATTTGTTTGAACTCAAAATATTCCGTGCAAATTTCAAAGTATATACGAGCTGTAGCCTCATCAAAAGCCTAGGAAGGAAGCATTAGTATTTATTGGCATTGGGCCTATCCTACAACCAATTCAGGTCAGGAATCTTTTATACCACAATTGTCATGTTGTCTTAGCCCAAATGTGGACACATCCTCCAGTTTACTCAAGGGTGATAACGGCTTCTCGTGAACGAAGTTCTCTAAATTTCCTCCACTTGTTAAAATGCACATTTCTTACACTTTAGCCAGATGGTAGCCGACTGTCTTGATGGCACCCAAGTATAATCTGTCTGCCTGTTGACAAACGAAGTCTTCGAAACCAGCGTCCTGAGTTGTTGTCAGCGTTAATACATCGCCGCCAAATTTTTCGAGCATCCCGTGCCAAATTAAGCAAGCCATCTGCACTCAATCCTTACCGCCGCTGGCTATTCGCACAACGAGATTGATTTCCCGAAATCTACGGCATTTTCAGACTTGCCACTTCATAGTGTAGAATGTCTATGTATAATGTATACGCTCCTGCATTATTGAAAACCCTTAACTATGGCAGTTTGTTTAGGTGAACTAAATCCCCAGGTGACTAAACACCGCCGACTTTGAATACCCTAACGGATGATAAAAAATCGCGAACTGTGGAAAAGGTTGACTCACATACAATGAAAGTAACTTTCAGGTATTTTTCCACCGGAACAGATTTCCTTAACATTATAGAATCTAAATGGCCTTTGGAGATGCAAC
>NW_008751777.1:78710-83585 GCF_000715545.1 Opisthorchis viverrini | reverse complement strand
CCGTATGTTATTCATTCAATAATGGTAACTGTCATTCCTAAATTGTGGGTAGCATACCGTCAGGTATGATAGTAATGCTGCAGTCAGAATAAATGCATAGCAAGCGGGGATTGTGGGCACAGGGGGTTAGGAATATGGACAGCATCATGGGGAGTGGGCATTATCAGGTGTAGGCGTGATCACCACTAAACAGGCACAGATAGGGAAGCACAGTTACCATGCGTTGTTGGAGAGAATATCGAGCAAGATCGGATCGTTATGATTTGAAGATGGCGGGCAAAAAAACAGAGCGATGGAGGGCAAACCAAGAGGCTCCCTGCCTGACACATGGCAAGAAAAGTGTAACGGTGACAAATAAGGAACCAGAACATCAGATCAGGTGAAGCGGCGGAATTGGCGTCATCCAGCCGCCGCTGGCTATTTGCACACCCAAATTGATTTTGCTGAAACTATAGGGTTTTCGAAATTATGCCTTTAACGTGGAGTTAGTTTAATCCATTTGCACCTCCCAGTGACATGTTGCACGCAGCTAGTGGTTTAAGTGAGTTAAATTCCAAGGTCACAGACCATCACCGATTTGCAATTTATTACCGGTTTACGCGACATAAAACACAAAATCGCACTTCAGACTATTTTGGCGTTCTTTGGTGTTCCCGAAGAATAAAAAAGCCACCTTAAGAATAGTTATTACAACATCCAACCTCGAAGATCGGTCACAGACGTTTGTTTGCCTTACACTGCTCATATTTAACAAATGGGATGATTTCTTCGGCGAACATATTCACAACACATTTTCCTCATGGATCTCATGTTCTAATAAGTACAATAAAGTTAGACAACAGCATGAACTGTGCAGTTGCAGTGCGAGGGCAATCTGTGGGTGATCCATTTTCCAGATTTGCGTGACTAGCTTGTGGATAATACAGCGTCACGAGATAGCTGCAGGCGCATTCCTATTATGAATATGACGTTCTATAGGTGGTGACCAAAATAAAGCGTTTGCCGTGATGACGGCAGCCGTTGTCACTCACGTCGATTACTTATTGTCACTGCTGGGCCCGTGTCTATGTGTGACGCTGATTATGGGGCCCACCTGTGCGCGGCAGCCCAATCCAGTGACCAACGACGGCCCCTTGTGTTCGTATCTCTACTCGGTTTCACTCATCTGGAACACTTGTTGTAACTGCTGAGCCCGCGTCTATGTGCAACGCTGATTATGAGAGTGCACGTATGCAAAGTAACATAATCCGATGGCCAATGACGGTCTCTCATACCCTCAACTATACTCGATGCCGCTTATCTTTGTTACCTACAGCAAACATCAGTCCAATATATATGCGGACTGGCTAAAATAAGGCCTCAACTATGCGTGGTGGCATAATCTGAGAGCCTGTTACACCCACAAATGTGCTAGAAGTCACCAAACTTGGCTATTTATTGTACCTTTTGAGTCCGTGTCCTTGTGAGGCGTTGAGTATACGCGGCAACGGAATCCATCCCAATCCGTCATACTCATACTCTCGTGACACTTATCTTTGTTGCTAATCATAAATACCAGGCCAGTATTTATACAGAATGGTGAGGACGAGGGCTCAACTATGCACTCTAGCGTAATCTAACGGCGGACGTCTTACTCATCACTGTACGCAATACGGCCTACCTTTGGTACTCTTTACAACTGCTAGGTTATTTGTCGCGCTGGTTATTAGGCCTCAGTTATGCAATGGAAAACGACAGCCTGTCATACAACTGTAGCCGACGTCACCTACGGTGGCTACCTATAGTAACTGCCAGCCCCGTACACATGCTCGTAGCCGACCATAATGACCCAGCGTTCACGAACAAAACGTGCTTAGCCATAGCAGTCAATAAAAATATAAATATCGCGCCATAGTGGGACTTGAGTAGGTTTAAACAACTTTCAACAAAACTGCGGCCGTTTGGAAAGATCTACGCCCAAATAATTGCAATCAGATGGTGAAAATTTATGTCGGAGTTTCTCTGTTTCGAACCACCGTCTCAGAGAAATTTTAAGTGTGCGTCTAGGACGCGGCCCTAAAGCCACCGCTAAGGTCCCGTTGCCTTGGGCTTTTGGGCACATGGCCAAGGCCACCAAACGTGGGAGTAAGGATGACGAATTGGATGGATCGGAAAAGCGGATAAGCGTTAACGGGAATCACAGAAACATGGCGTACAGCGTAAGTGTAGAGGTGTCGCTGTTGTGAAGTCGGGCATAATAGCTCTTTGAAAGCATGAGACAACGGCAACAGGAGCCAGAATACGAACTGTATAGAAGAATATTGAATTTTGTGGGAAGCACAGAAGCACAGAGTTGGTTAAATTCGAACAGATATTTCATCAGGTTGGAATGAATATGCCACGGAGCAGCTGGGGTCGCCTGGGGTTTGCGGGTAGTTGTGCTCCTTGTTTGGTTGATGAAATGGGTTTTGTGCGGCGTAGCCTCTATTCTGACGGGGGCAGATATAGCTATGCTCGTCATTGCAGGCCATGAACATCGCAGGGTATCCTCAAGCTATCTCAGTTTTGTTTTTACTCTTGGCACACCGGAGGCAATTTTTTTCATCCGTGTTTTATGCCGTTACCATAAAAAGGCGATTTCAACACCAGCAGCAACAAAAAAACCCAACTGTGCTTTTTCGATCTTCTGAACTTAAAGACCAGGCTTGATCTCACCGGCAATGGACAATGCACCCGTGCTACCAGAGAGGTGTTGGGTATACAAACACACCGTGTTATAACGTATTAGGGTGACCCTCTCTGCAGGACGTACCCGTACGCCACACGAGGTATTCATCCCTCGTGCATGCTACCAGATCTTCAAGGTAGAAGTCCAAATAAGCAGTCATAAATCCGGTTTGTGCATTAATAAATAATGCAGCAATCGGTTATTTCTGGTCGGCGGAAAACAAGGCCACTGAGGGCATCTCAGTCAATTCGAACAAGGAAACAGCATACAAACCTTGATAAAGGCGATTCGCGGAGTAGACAAGTGATATGACAGCTGCCGATGAGACAATGGGAATTTAATGGTGATATTCAGGATGAGTGCACTATGGCTAAACGGCGTGTGGGCGTTGGTGTTGGCCACCATGCCAAACAGAAGCTCGCGGCGATGTTGTGCGTGCGAGTGTTTATTGGACTGTAGGGCAAATAATCAGCTGGATACATACATAGGCGTAGAATGCTCTCTGGTAATGAAGAAAAAGGCTAATTTTGGTTTGCTTTGTGTCAGTTAGAGTAAGGCCGGCAGCAACAGTCGTTTGACAGAGCCGACAGGGTAATCCGAGGTAGAAACTTGACGGTTCGAATATAGAGAACATGGCAAGTTGTGTCCCAAAAATGTGGTGTAATCTGAAACTAAACAGATTCACCGGTTGTAATGTTGTAGGGAAGTCAGGCGCAAGGAGTTGGTTTGATGGGGACATTGTGCTGAAGCATAGGGCCAACTGAACACCGTATACGGAGCTGAAGTTGCGGAAGAGGCAAGCCGAAATTTCAGCAAAAACGAAGCTGGCCAAATTTGAGCAAAAATTCACTGGGCACGAAACAACTCGTCCCAGAGACGTGTTTTGCAGTTTTTATGGTTAACGGAACAAGTGGACCAGAGGGTATGGTCAAGAGAGGGAATGGAATAGGTGCGTGTGTGCTATCAAACAGTGTATCGCAGTGCACTGCAATAATTCGGTTTCTGGACAGCCCCGTAACGGACGTCGTGATTGATGTAGTTAGGCTGAGATGCGCAGTCCTGTGACCAGCGGGATGCTGTGCGTTTGCCGAAGGGTTCCTCAGGGTGAGCAAAACCAGTGTAACGTCGCGCGTATTATTTGTTTTTGTTTTTATCAGGTCGAGGATCCCCTCGTTCGTAATGCACAGATCAGAGGAGTAGACAGCGGCCAAACAGGTCATCCACAAAGCATATTACTACGGGTCGAACCTTGGGAAGAAGATGAAGTGAGATGCGATAAATAAGGGCTGGAGAGTTATAAGGGTCACCAAACAGGAATTAGTCCTTTATCGGGGGAAAAATGAACGTCTACACGGTTATGGCGGTGACACCAGTTAGATAAACAAGATAGGATAAGGATGGATTTGCACTCAGTAATGTATTCATTAAAGGCAAGCTAAGATAGCCAATATTGTTATACTACCTGAGACAGGACAGTTCATTGTATGTAGACTAAGAGGCGGCGTGGTGAGGGTAACCAAACACGTAACGACTGTCGGGGGTGTAAATTCTGAGATGGTGGACCGGATTTCCTGGAGTTTATTAGTGAGTTGGACGGTACTAATACAATCTAGTAGGGAAGGTATGTAAGGGAGCTGGTCACCTGTTCTCGAAGCACTACTACTAGCTTTAATCGATGAGCAGGAAGTTAGTGTGTCTTTTTGTTTGGTTAACGAGGGGGGGTTGGTGCGATGTGGCCTCGATATTGACGAAGACAGCTAGAGCTGTGCACGTCGACGTAGGCCATGGGCATCGCAGAGGTCCTTCTAGCTATCTCAGGTATATTGTTTTTTTAATACTTTTGGACGCGCGAAAGGTCAGTTTTTGTTGTTGTTGTTGTTGTTGTTGTCTCTGGCGTCCCCTAGCAACTCAACCGAGGCGAGGCCAGCACCAGCAACAAACAGAGGTCAACAGCACTTTTTTGATTTCCTGAATTCAAAGGCCAGACCCAGAACCACCGGCGATGGGCGATGCGACCGTGCTACTGGAGGGGTGGTGGGTATACGAAGGCGCCGTGTTGCAACGTAATAAAGCGCCCCTCTCTGCAGGGCGTACCCATCCACCACACAAGGTTTTCATCCCTCGTGCATGCTACCAAATCTGCAAGGTGGAAAACCATCCAAGCAGTC
>NW_008751777.1:73197-78665 GCF_000715545.1 Opisthorchis viverrini | reverse complement strand
TGTGTCTGCGCGGGGGGGGGGGGGGGGGAAGCAATTCCAGTAAAAACAGCTCAGTCAATTTGAACAAGCAAACGCAGACGCTGGTGGAGGCAAATAGCCGAGAAGGCGGTGGAATGACAGTTCTCATTAAGACAGTGGTGACGAAATGGTGATATTCAGGGCGAATGCACAATGGCTAAATGGCGATTGAGCGTTGGTGTGAGCTACTATGCCAGCAGAAGCGCACCGCGATGTTGTGTGTGTGTTTACTGAGCTATGGAGCAAGTCATCATTTTGATTTGGTGTACATACATCGACGTACAGTGTGCTGCAGTAGTGAGAAAAAGCCGAATTTGGTTTTGTATTTGTCAGTTAGAATTAAGCCGACAGCACCAGTCACCAGAGAGAGTTGGTAGAGTAATCCGGGGAAGAGATTTTACTGGAACGATTTATAAGTTAGTTGGGGAAAAAGAAAAACAGGCATACTGGTAACAACATATTTAGATCAAGTAAGCATCTAAGTCCTTCAGTGGCTTGAGGGAAGGAAGATGGGATAGACGGAACTTTTGCCTGTCTACTAACTTTATCGTCGATGTACTCAAATGTATACCGGACCCAATTCATGAAGGAGGTCGGAGGTAGTTGGGTTTTAAGGAGAACGGCAGCAGGTTCACAGGTAAGGAATGTGTCCACGGACTGAGAAAAAGTATGATGATGCGCGATGTTTCGCAGCTGCTCAGGATGGCTGTTCCAGTTGCGAGCGTAGTACACTAGAAGGAAGTAGTGACGGATGTTTGTAGGGGCCAAGGGGGCATCAAAAGTTTGCAGGAGTTACGGAATCGGTAGCGAGGACGTGAACTTATGTTTGGTCTAGCCTCTGCTATAAAGGCATCTTTGTGCTGCAGGTGGTGCAGGAGAGTTAGGTTTATCTTAAACAGTCTGGGCCATAGTGGCTCGAGGCCTGGGGTTTGACAGCGGGAACAATAGAAGAGAGGGTTTGACCAAAGGTATAGCATTTTCATGATTATGGTACCCCGACGCTTACCTGTTTTGAGACAGCCTGGATGGGCAGATTGGACCTTGACGAAAGTAGGCTTAGATGGCTGGAAGCACCATATATTGAGTTCACGGGATGTGCCCGCTGAGACATTTTATATAGTGGTGATCACCGCCTGCAAGTCAGTTGAGAGCACAAAAATGTGATGGAGCGCATAATGCAAGTGAAATTATTCTTGTGAGTAGTAGGTGCGCCATACTGGATGATGGAAACTCGGCACAGCACATTTAGGACCTTGACTTACGTACAACGCACCACGTGAAAATAAAACAATGCTTATTACAGACCTCTTAGTGCACTGGTTAAGTGGTACAGAGACACTAAGACAAATGAGGCTGAACATTCAATGAGGGAACTGAGATTAAATGTCTTAGTTATAGTGAGACCAAAATAACCTGGGAAACTTAAGACAGTGCGAAAATTTGGGCACTCAAGACCATTGAACGCTCCGGCTACAAATATATCTCCAATAGAGTCTACATCCAATGAACTACGTCCAATGGCTTACACGGACGAGCAGGACTGCTTCTGCCCCCGTTAGAATAGAGGCTACACTGCACCAAAACCCGTTTCGTCAACCAAACAAAGAGTGCATCTACCTGCTGCTCCCAGGAATGGACACATACAACATATACACATACATACCCCCCACTACCAGTATGCTGGACCAGCGTGGAGGGTCTTCATCGCCACGCACCACTTATAGAATAAAGCTGGTAGTAGTGCTTCGAGGACTGGTGACCATCTCCTTTACAACACACATTCCCCCCAGATTGTCCACCCCACTAATAACCTCCAGAAAATCTAGTCAACCATCTTAGAAGTTCTGCCTCCACCATTCTTACCTGTCTGCTGTCCTTTCGTTCGATTTAAAATATATACATGCATGGGGCAGCCCGAAGGAAGTGTGCGAGGCTTACGGGAAATTCGACGTGCAAGGAGTTGCCACCGTCGTCTTAGTTGTGTTCGTTGAAGCGATCATGTACATATAAAATGTAAATTCCTTCTTATTTCCTTGTATGCCAGCAGTCGCAGCTGGTGCCTAATGGCTGTTTTTTGCTAAGCGCCATTCGTTTCTCAGATCTGACGGCAGTGCCCAGGTGACTGAAGACCCCACTCTTACCGTCCTCTTAAGTTGACTGAGATTTTAGTTAAACTGCGGTTTTTATCCATTACCCCGAAAGCTGTTGTCCCACCACTTATTGCTTATATACTGTCCCTGTTCACAGTAACCCCCTGTTTGCACAATGGAGACCCTTTATTTGGATTCGTTCAGTAAGTTAAAAACCACCGCCATGCAATAACTTGTTCCAGCCAGTCCAACGGCTAGCCTCCCTGCTGGCCACCTCGGCGACAAAGTCCATACCGCCCAAAAATTGGGCGCCTATTCTGGCCCAGGTAGCAATTGGTTTCTGGGTCAGCAAACAAATTCACTTTTTTCCGTGTCCATTCAGCGTGCTATAGTGCCCTTTAGGATTTTTTTTACCTAGGGACACCGTTTTATCTGATGCCCCCTGGCACTCACCTGGCACTCCAGCTCTCATCCTATTCAGTCTCATTGCCTCAATCACAAGGTTCAAACTTCGGTTGCAATTGCCCGAACACCCCGCACAACCGCTATTCGTTCAATCTGGCTGGTCCCCGGTTCACAGTCACATGGTCCTCCAACCAGAGGGAAGTTATCCGTGACCTTGCGCCGGCCTGACTCCATCTGGTCAGTCTCCTTGACTTAACCAGTGACCACCGTTACGGAGCTGTCCATGAACCGAAGTACGTCAGTGCAATGTGGCATGGCACTGCCAAACCCAGTGTGATGGCACTCCCGCAACGACTTTCTTCAGAATTTCCACCGCAAACTCTCGCCCACTGGAGCTTGTAATTGCAACTAAGTGCAAATTTTTCACCTGGCCCTGACAGCCTCTGGGTTGGGTTCATTCTAACCCAATGTCACTTCCGTCCGGATTTGAACAACCTGGATTTCTCCTGCAATTTCGGATTGCCTCATCCACAAGTTAAACGCCGTATACGGTGTTCGTTTGGCCCTATGCAGTAGTGCTATTTCTCCGTCGAACCTAACTGTTGCGCTGACTTCCCTACAACAATGGCGCCAGTGAGTCTAATTAACCTCAGGTTTAACCACATTTTCCAGGGGAAACTTGGTATTTGCTTCAACTTTGAATAATTCCATCTCCATCTCTACCTTTGCTTGTTGTGACTCTGACCAAATACTCGGCCACCCAAGGTCATTCATGACCGGTAGCGGTTCTCACTTTTCGTTCATGTCATCCGGCTTCATCTTTGAACCTCGCGCCCATTGTCCCAATTTTCTCCGGTTCCTGCGACTGCGATGACTTTTAATGTAATAAGAATGCCTCGTTGGTTGTACCTTCCTCCCCGTTGTGTTTTTGCCTGCGGCGTTCAGGTTATAAATACCCGATCATGCCTCAATCAGCATTCATCCTACAAGTTGGGAAATGAACCTATTATCATTTTCCATCACATGTTGCCCATTGTTTATGACATTAACCTCGTTCTCGCACACACCACAGTACCCGCAAATCTCCCGGTCATGCCGTATTCTGACTGTAAACGTACAAGCATGTCTGACGGTATGCACCCACAAGTTGAGAATAAACATGATTTTATTGCTATTATTGTTATACGTACATACGGGATAGATTTCTGGTCTTACTTCGTATTTCCGGGTCGTCATGCGCCATTGACCCAACGCGACGACCTTGTAAGTTTAGTGCATGGCTACGCATTGGGTCAAAAAAATAAAAATAATCCCGCTAGACTGAGTATACAACAATAACAGGGTCAAATGGAACAGACTAGCCAAAAAATCGCTCTCTTTAAAAAGCCTCACTGTTGGCCCAGATCAGCGAGAAAACAGTGATCCAGTCATGGTTGGCCAGGGGTCTTCTTCTGGACAGTTCTCACATATAATAGGTTCCGAAGACAGTCTGAAATGTTTCGATACCGGGGTTAGCACATGAGACTAGCGAGTGACCGCTGTAAGCGCGAGCAAAATCGGAAGAGAGAGTCGGAGCAAGTGATCACGTTTGCATTGCGTGAAATTGTACAAGTGCGCGTTCATATAGGCTTTCGTATTCAAACAAAAACATTTATGCAATTGACAAAATACGTAATGTAATAATGGAGGAAAAATAAAGGTACAAAACGGTATGCAAGTGACCCTTCCAAATGTCAGTATTTTTGTCACTGTTCCATCCATTATCACCGTGCCTGAAAGATGAATCCCACTCCCTAACGGTCTTGCTTGCCGAATTTTCCTAGCACACAGTCCTCCAGTGTGTGTGTTAACGGTTGAAAAATGGCACCACCACTGACGCTCTCCCACAGAGCACCCGAGTGATTGTCGGTGGAGTTGGTGGTCGTCTCTTTGTTGATTGACTGTCACCTCAAAAGCGAAGCCCGAAAATCGGTGTCGTTTTTTTTCAGCGTACCTTCCTTCCCTGACGAATGGTCCCACTCCGGCGAAAGTGAGAGAACCCCGATTGGAAAAGGCCACAAAATTTGTCACACCCACCATTCGATGTCAACAGTTGTCTCGCTTAAATGTCCACACTCAATACCGAACATTCTGCAAGAGATGGGAGAAATATCCTGTTTCTGATATCGTACTCAAAACGTATTTATGGAGGTTGTAACTTGCTGATGGTTACGCGCACTGTCCTGAGCCTTAAACCCGGTACTTTGGTTTCTGTGGCTCAGACGCCTTGGACTTAACTGGACCTGAGCAGACAGACAGTATATAGGCTGATTCATCATTGCCTACTATCCAGTCTAATTCATATGTGGAACACCAAGCCCCTACTACAAACGCGATCGTCATAACGGGGGCCTCATGAGGATCAATCATTTAGTGCTACTGTCGATCCGACCTACCCACTGACCAGTTCAGACCACCAGGAAGTTCACACTTTACTGGATTTTAAGGGGGCCACCGGCTGTCGCATTCCTTCGGGTATACACATTTATGGGACCTAACAGGCTTATTGTGGAACCAATCATGTTGTATCCACCAACTTCAAGAGTGCAAGAAGGCCGCTTCATTAAGGCTTGGCTACTCACCCTCGAAATTGCAACGCGTATGGAACACTTCCAATATTGTTTTAGCCACCTTCGGACTTATACCCCAGTAGGCCCGACCTGCTCTTCCCCGGTGCCGGTCTCTATCAGAGTTCCTCAGGGCTCTGTTTTGGTACCACTGCTGTTTCTGATCTACATCACCGACTCTCCAGACGTTCTTTCAAGCCCATGTATCGTTTTTCGCAGTGCCTCCCAAATGGATGTAGATGCCGAGCCACGGTCGTTTGACTGGCACCTTTCTCTGAATGACGAAAAGTGCGTCCACATGTCGTTTTGAGGAGACTCGGCGGGGGCCTTTTTTTTGCCTTGGTGGGAA
>NW_008751777.1:64499-71785 GCF_000715545.1 Opisthorchis viverrini | reverse complement strand
AAAGATGAATCCCACTCCCTAACGGTCTTGCTTGCCGAATTTTCCTAGCACACAGTCCTCCAGTGTGTGTGTTAACGGTTGAAAAATGGCACCACCACTGACGCTCTCCCACAGAGCACCCGAGTGATTGTCGGTGGAGTTGGTGGTCGTCTCTTTGTTGATTGACTGTCACCTCAAAAGCGAAGCCCGAAAATCGGTGTCGTTTTTTTTCAGCGTACCTTCCCCACTGACGAATGGTCCCACTCCGGCGAAAGTGAGAGAACCCCGATTGGAAAAGGCCACAAAATTTGTCACACCCACCATTCGATGTCAACAGTTGTCTCGCTTAAATGTCCATACTCAATACCGAACATTCTGCAAGAGATGGGAGAAATATCCTGTTTCTGATATCGTACTCAAAACGTATTTATGGAGGTTGTAACTTGCTGATGGTTACGCGCACTGTCCTGAGCCTTAAACCCGGTACTTTGGTTTCTGTGGCTCAGACGCCTTGGACTTAACTGGACCTGAGCAGACAGTATATTAGCTGATTTCTCATTGCCTACTATCCGGCCTAACTCATACGAGAAACACCAAGCCCCTACTACAAACGCAATCGTCTTAAATGGGGCCTCATGAGGATCAATCATTTAGTGCTACTGTCGATCCGACCTACCCACTGACCAGTTCAGACCACCAGGAAGTTCACACTTTACTGGATTTTAAGGGGGCCACCGGCTGTCGCATTCCTTCGGGTATACACATTTATGGGACCTAACAGGCTTATTGTGGAACCAATCATGTTGTATCCACCAACTTCAAGAGTGCAAGAAGGCCGCTTCATTAAGGCTTGGCTACTCACCCTCGAAATTGCAACGCGTATGGAACACTTCCAATATTGTTTTAGCCACCTTCGGACTTATACCCCAGTAGGCCCGACCTGCTCTTCCCCGGTGCCGGTCTCTATCAGAGTTCCTCAGGGCTCTGTTTTGGTACCACTGCTGTTTCTGATCTACATCACCGACTCTCCAGACGTTCTTTCAAGCCCATGTATCGTTTTTCGCAGTGCCTCCCAAATGGATGTAGATGCCGAGCCACGGTCGTTTGACTGGCACCTTTCTCTGAATGATGAGAAGTGCGCCCATGGCCCACTGGGAGGGGAGTTAGCAAACGCCATTGACGTGCATGGTGGGGATGGATGGAGGACATCATAGGGATAGATGCAAAAATGATTTGGATATACGGCCCTATTCAAACATGTCCTTACTGGACCATGAGAAATCGGTTCAAAAGACATTAGCCGTTCATCCATACTGTTCGCATGGACTCCAAAATACTCTATGAGGTCTAAGTCAGATAACTCCTTGAATATGCCAACCAAGTGGCCTAATCAGGACGCAAAAAGGACGTATGCCTCAATGAGCGTGTCCAACGATCTGCTACGGAAACGGTTACCAACCTTAATTCCGTGGACTATAAAGCGCGTCTCGCGATGCCTGACGACTTTTCCCCGGGGAATCATCGCCTTCATGGGGAACTGCTAACAATTACATATGCCTGTTCGAACAATGTTTGGCCAACAATTTTTCCACCGTTGATCCAGCTAACACGGCTGGGACATGGAAATAAAGTTTTCAAACTCAGAGGGGACGCTGTTTTAGGCAAATTTTTTCACCGTGATTATTTCCACCGTGGAACAACCTTCCGAAGTTTGTCCACGCTCCAACCAGTACCCAGTTCAAAGAACTATTAGACGATTCTTGTATGCTTGTCCGCTAGGTGTTAAGCCCACTGTCCCGAGTTTTCGCCCGTGTCTTTCAGGTGAAGGCAGTGGATGGACGACAAAAACCAAACTGACCCGGAAATTTTGGGCGAAAGCCTTGATTCTGTGTAACAATCTGCGAATCCGTGAGTATATGCCCATCGAATCTATTGGCCAATGAACATTCAACATTTATCAGGTACGTTTCACTTTGGTGGTGGGGCCGGTCGCTGAGTCCGTTGTTGTCATGCTGCTGATGTTACTCTTTGCTGACCATGGCCGATTAGTGGGACAGGTCACTTTCTCGGATGGTTCAAGTCGCAAAACAATTGAATCGCCCAAAATCGAATTTAGGTCGTTAGCAGCCACTGAAATCAGGAGAGCAAACACGTTCAAATATGCGTTTCGACGATTTCAAGAAGCTGGGAAAAATGAGACGCGCTTCTCAGTGATAAGATCCTGTATCTGACGTTATCTTCAACTTTGATGGGCTGTCTCAATAGACACTGCGTGCCGCAACGTAGTCGGCAAGTCGAAAGCTGCCATTATTTAGCGTGCTCCAAGAAAATGTTTTGGTAAGCACTGAATTAATCCCAGTATGTTGGCTATTACCGACGCCTCGCGGACTTCGTTAATCGTTCAGTTGTACTCTTTCGGTTCGTAGCTGCCATATGACATATGCTACCCGAGAGAAGCACGAAGACTGAGATGCTGTCAGGTTACCCAAGCCTAGACAGGAGCAGTCAAGAAACAGAACCACGAACTTTGCGGTCCGCAAATGCGCGTCTGAACCAAGGATTTATGTCGGGCTCTGGCTGACATAACACAATTGAAGTCTGTGAACACGATCAACCCAAACATACAGTGGCTTCGAGACCCTCATCGTATTGCCACTAAACCCTTCACGGGTCTCGGGTCTCAACTCAGGTATCCTAACTTCGTTCACCCAAATGTTAAAAGATTTTGCAAAACTGACAGAACCTTTGAACAAGTACACTGGTTATATCATGGCTCCACAATCAGTGGGCGGACGGATCGACCGGAGAAATCGAAACAGGGGTACATAAAGCAACAGTTGTCTGTGAAACCCGTTAATAGGCGTCGCCTTGTATCATCACAACGGCTTTCGTTTAGACCTTCTTTCCCACCGTCCAGGGCGTTATGCTGCATTGTTTCTCTACGAAATAGCAATCGCCTAACTGACGTATGTGGAAGACGAAAGTCACCGAAAGTGCAGAAAGTTGTGTACACAGTAGGCGTTTTCAATACTCATCCTGCGCTGCGGAGGCAGATTCAAAGCCATTCTACCTAATCCTACTCACTTTGTCCCATTATTACACCACGTGGACTACGCGGTTTGTAGCTGAAGAAAGTAGACGGGTGCCCTAGCAGTCACAAAGTCTCATGTGCCTCATGGTATGTGATTGGTGGCTTTCCGAAGCATATCTATGTTTGGAAATACTACACGTCTGCTTGTCAAGCTTGGTCTGGGCAGGGGGGGGGTCTGGAGATTCTCTGGGTGGTTGGTACTGGTGTTGTAGAGCCACAGCTGGATTGACCCACAGTAAGGTGATCAGAAAACAAGCGTTTGCTCAGGCAGCAGTTAATTGCTTGTACGGTGTATCCACTATTGCATGCTAAGGTGACCCAACGATGCGCTACGCTCCCCGACTTACCGTGTGTTGAGAACAACGTCGTTTACATGCCTCAATTACGGTGCCCTTAACTGCGAGGTGGATCAGTTGTGACCCAGCAGAACGCAAGTGGGTTGCGAGCAGTCTGTGAGTTGCTGACATTGTCCAACTTCCAAGACGGAGTTTACGTCGCCCTCCCGGCGTTACATCCCGGCTTCTAACTTCCCGACAGCGAACCACCAACGCTGAGCATCGAAGTTATGCTGTCGATGATGGTGGTGACGCCAGCTGCTTACATAAGCATTCTGACGGTCAGTTTATTTCCGAATGGATAGGAGCCTCATGTAGTTCACCGAATCATCCTATTGGGTGTGTTGTTGACCTTCAGGAAACCGTGCACCCCTAATAGTCTATCTGTTCTAACGAGCTTATGCAGTACTTCCTGGAACTTTCGTTAGCACGGTCCGACACCCTTTGTCCATCGAGTTGTCTCTGAAGAGGCTCGAATTCCCAACGATACTGCGTTCATTCATTCCGAACTTCCCAGTTATACTACATCACTTTGCCTGTTTGGACAACAGCCTGCGTTTTCAGCCGTGATGCTGTCCTCAGACAAAGCCTTAGGCTAAACGTTTGACCGCAAGGCAGAGAATATTTGGCGAGAGACACCAGTGCATTACATCTTTTAAAGGATTGATCGCCGCGTATATTCCAACCCTCAAACATGGAGGACCCGGATTGTACGTTGGTCAAACTTCCAACCATTGACCAATTTGGCATCAGAGACTCTGCAACTGTCTCACGGACACCCCTCAGTATAACTCAGTAGGGCACCGTAACACACAAGCCTCCACACTCCGCTAGGGTTCAATCTCTTCGTGACGGAGTCCTATATCTTATTTCTGCTGTTTGTCGACAATCTATTTCCGTTTGTTGTGTCATCCAGCAAGCTCTCAGATCTCCAGCTTTACTTTCTTCGCTAGACGTCCTCTGCCACTCTCACCAATGAGCCTCCAATTGAACCAGTGGCTTCCGCTTTCCAGCCCATCTCCGCCAAATCATCTCATTCATTAGTTTATTTTTCTTGCGCTTTCCACCAAACTTAATAACTCTGTACCACTCAGCACTCCTCTTGTTGTAGGGGGTGAGATAGCTCGGTATTTAGGGCGCGAATTTACTGACCGGAACGCCCGTGGTTCGAATCCGACCTGTACCTCTCGACTTCCCTTGTTTACGCCTGAGAAACTCGGCAGTGTCCTAGCCATCGTGCTCCCTTCTGGTGGCATAGCAGGTTGCTACATTTGAAAGATTTTTTCTCGTTGTAATCCCCGGATTTCCAGTCTTTCACATCGGTGTTCGTACTCCCGGGAACTCTTTGACAGTGCGTTTCGTCTTTCTCCGTAAGCCACGTTTTCACATAATAGCAAAACATGGCTGGAAGGTTAGGCCGCTCAGCTGCTTGTATTGGCTTAGCATAGGGCTCTTTCCCCTAGTCATTTTTTCATTACATGGCTTTGTTTCAGTGAGCCTGAATAAATATGTATTGGAGTCTGGGATATCTCACACCGGTGTTGCCTCCAATGACACCAGGCGATCTGGAAATTAAGCATCAAATGTATATCAGTGGGTTTTCGGTGTTATCGTTCCTATCATCTGCGACGTTGAAACATTTGTGGTCCACCTCCATCAATGGCTGGAGGTACTCACGGACAAGTTGATGTCACTCGTATTTTTCTTGGACCTGCTAGCAACGCGCATCCTTGGTTATACTGAGATTTGAATTCCATTAATACTGTGACAAGAAGAATCAAGTTCGAGTTAGCTGGGTGGTCAAGGGCAAAAGCTGGTGAACGGAAGACTCGTGATTCTAAACCGACCATGGATTATCCATCACTGCTGTCTAGGTGTTGTATCCAGAACTGCATTAGCCTAACTTTGAGAAACACTACTGTAGATGGTGCGGATGGATAAATGTAAAACACCCTTCAGTGATGAGTTAGCCCAGGCCATCTGCGTGTGCGGCATGAGTGCTAACATTCACACGATCGAGTTGTCGGGTCCGTCGCACTTAATCTACATCAATGGGACGAAGCAAATGTTGCTTCACGCATATTATTTACTTCCATTGCAGCGCCTGCAAAGCAAACTGGGCTATTTTCAACCTTTGGGGGTGAATACCTGCAAAATCAACCCAAGTGAGACACTTATCGCTTCGTTTCAGTTAGCCGTCGCTCATTGATGTTACTGCATTCACTAGGATTGTTGTTGGTTTTCAGCTGCTCTTTTCTCCCTTAAGCTTCTATGTCCGTACACTGTTTCTTCTTAGATTGTTGTTTGGTATAGTGCCCTTTTCCTTACGACGAGCTCTTTTATTACCGAGTTTGCTTTCATTGCATTGCTGCCGAAATTACTTTCAGTGTGAAATTGGACATGCAACCCACCTTTTTACCAATAGAGCTCTCCTGTCAGGATACTAAGGGATTGGCTGGTGGCATATTGGCATAGAGTACTCATCAATGTGACTTCGCAAAATACATTATATTCGATCAATGTGCAGATGTTGATAACTCAAAGAAACCGTTTATTGAGCTCCGTCCCTCGTCAATGGTCATGCTAGAATAGTCGGTGCTGAGGAACAGCCGGGCTGGTTATTGGACCGTGGTCGCGAAGAGACGACCTTGCCGTGGTGTGACGGTTTATGTACCTCTGCTACCCATTGAGCCATACTGGGTGGTGTCCGCGCGACACTCGCAGGGTCTCTCATACAAGGTTGACCAATGGTTAGAGTTCTGATGAACACAGTCTCCTGGCCCTCCAGGTTGGGGATTGGAACATGTGTAGCGACTTACTCTTTAAAAATTGAAATACGCTTGCATTGCACACCGAATACAGCTGCCTTACTGCCAGGCTTTTGAACCAAAGGCTCTGGTGTAAGACTCTAACCGTCCTGCTGACTAGGTCTGGGCGCCCTGGCAGTATTCCAATCCACCTACAACCGTGACAGTGAAGTATCAGTGTCAACACTGATGTTGCTGTCTCTGCTGGCCATGATGATTTGACTGTGGAATTTGTCTCGGTTCACGCGCCCACACAGGTTTCGTGGTCTTGTGTTTCGACCAACTTAGTCTTCATTAACTGTACATTAGACTTTCCTCACGGTGGGAGATGTTTATTTGTTCTGGCAATCGATGAATCAGAATGACATTGCGCACATAATTAATGAACTAGATTCTACAGGCATTTCAACCTATGTTTCGGTTCGTTCACCAAAGCTCATATTTGGTCCGTAAATAAACCCATACTTTGGGAGCTGCCGAAAGTTTTCCTCACTGTTGGTTGTTGATCAGGTGGCTGTTGATCTGTTCGCCGAGCTTGGCAATTGGCTTGCAAACGTTTCGTCACCATACGAGGAGACATCATCAGTGCGCAGTTGAGTGGGTACTTCTTCCTTGCCTACGTGCGCTTATATAGCATTCGGGGGCTATCTGTTTTCTTCTGACGTGATTGGCTACTTAAAGTGTAACAAATTTAGTGAATCTATTGGTCCATTTTTGATCTTTGTTGCGTTGTGGTCTGCGTTCCTTTGTGTCGATTGGTTATCCTCACACCTTCTATTTTTAGTAGTTCGTTCTCTCCGGCCTCGGGTTGTATTGCGTTGTGGTCTGACGTTCTTGAGTTTGATTGGTTGCTTGTGCCGCCCTATTTCCTCCACCGCAGCGGTCAGCGTCCCTTCGTCCGTCGGTTGATTTGGTGCTTTGATTGGGCGCTTCCTCCAATCCAATTGATGTGTCCGTTTGAATGATGTTTTCCTCCTTCTCTTATGATTTCCTCGTCTGGTTGATTTTGCAGCTTTAAGTTCGGTGGTTCTGGAGTTCTCTCGCTCTTAGTGGCTGGTAAATGGGATCAATTTC
>NW_008751777.1:58587-64230 GCF_000715545.1 Opisthorchis viverrini | reverse complement strand
ACAGCATCAACTTTTGACTGACATTCAACGCTGATCTAATGTGCCAATCGGATGAGATCTTACTGACTGGCTCCCCGTTTGAATTACTGTTATATCTGCTGATTCGCCAATCTATGATATCTGCTGCTGACCCGTTTCAGTGCCTAATGCCGGAGAAAAAAGACTCACATAATGGAACACAACAGCTTTTTATCGAACAAGCCAGTTGTCAGGGCGCGCCCAAACAGAAGAAAAAGTACATGTGCAGAGAGTGACGCATCCCCAAGGCCACCATCGGTTCGACACGTCCGGAAAGAAGGTGAGTTGGCGGCTCCCACGAAACACGGCTCTCACCAAACGGCTTAGCAACACACGACCAGCGTAGTGGGTCTGAGAATATTCACGACCGGAACACCACCATTGGCTGTATGGAGCGAACAAGTGAACGAGCATATTTGGCCAATTAGTCATCCTATATATTTACGCAGACGCTCTGTACGTTTTGTCCTGGCAATACAGCCGTGTCCCCAGTTCTCTGTCTTCTCCCTATCGCGTAGTCTGGCAGGCTCAGTGCAGGCGTAACCCAATAGTTCGGCCACCACCGCACAATACAACAAGTTGCCTCAGCATCCCTAATTCGATGGTAGGGGCGAATTGTATGCCTACCGTTCTCTTGCTTTCACCAGAAAGTGTATGCACCATTTTGACGTTGGTCCTTGCGATCTACCGTCCTCTCCTATTACAGCG
The DNA here is from genome assembly GCF_000715545.1 of Opisthorchis viverrini. Classification (NCBI taxonomy): domain Eukaryota; kingdom Metazoa; phylum Platyhelminthes; class Trematoda; order Opisthorchiida; family Opisthorchiidae; genus Opisthorchis; species Opisthorchis viverrini. The sequence continues at coordinate 63,504 of NW_008751777.1, read as the reverse complement.
CCTCCAAGTAGAACCATCTCATACAGTAAATCGCTGAAACGCTCCTCGGGGAAATGGTTTGTGCAACGCCTTTATTGGTCACCATTTGTAGATGCAATTCATGCTTCTGTTTAGTAGACAAGGCAAAGTTCGACTACAGAAATGGTATACATCATATTCGGAGAAGGAAAAGAAAAAGATCTTGCGAGATCTCATGACAATCGTCTTGGCTCGAAAGCCTAAAATGTGTTCTTTTGTGGAGTGGAAGGGATTTAAAATAGTGTACAGAAGGTAAATGTTGCGTTTCGTGTATGGTAACTTACCTTTTCAGGTACGCCAGCCTCTACTTCTGCACGGCCATTGAGCCTCAAGATAATGAGTTGCTAACACTGGAGATTATTCATCGTTACGTTGAACTGCTTGACAAGTACTTTGGGAGCGTGAGTAATTTTTTTGCCTGTGAACGAGTACTCTTTCAACTCTGTTGATATGCTTTGATATGAAAAACGCCCAAAATCGGTTGTGGGTTTAACTTCTAGGTGAACTGATTCGCGTTGCGCCTCTAATTCGTGCTCCATGGTAGCAAATCGATCCGCTCATGAGAAGGACTTTGGCTACTCAGGCGACATAGGCGGTCGCTGATTTGTTCGCTGAACTAGCTGGAGCAAATTTCCCAGCTCAACGGACCAACCGACAGCCAATATATTGGTCATCTCAAGGCGATTCAAAGTCGCATCCAGAGTCAAATATGTACTCAGGATACGTCGTGTTGCCTATTTCTCCGACTGTCTATTCGCATCGGCGATGTATGTTTGGGATCGCGCTCAAACCCGTGACAAAAGTTTTAGGCAGCCGGCACGAGCTCAACCCAGCTATCGCCGAAAGACAATGAACAGTACCGAATATACACTCGTTTGCAATTAATTTGGTTTTTCGAGAGAGCCACCTGGAACCAACCCAAATCGGTTTTGATGCTCCCAGGCAACTGAATGTGCTGCACCAGGCTGCCTCATGTTTCAGTCGCTACGATATTCGAGATATTGCGACACATATATATTTTGTAATGCCCTACTCATAAGGTTGCTGAAAACTCCTCGACAACCCTCAACCGGTTTCGCCCTTCATGGGACTCAGCAGCTAAGCGCAGTCACCGGAGTTTCCGTCAACCTTGGGTTCTACTTGAAACCAAATTGCACGGAATTAGGATATATACACTTATTTGCAAATTAATTTGGTTTTTCGAGAGACTCACCTAGAACCCAGCTGAATCTCTCGGTTTTGATGTTTCCGGGCGCCTACCTGATGGGCCCCAAGAAGGGCGAAACCGGTCGTGGGCTGTCGAGGAGTTTTCAACAGCCTGCCTTATGAAAGTGCATGACAATGAACATTGTTCTTCCAAGCTCAGATGCTTTTCCTTTTTCGCACTTCCACCCTCAAAATTGTCACTAATATAGAGCTATTACTTTATTTTTGGCTTACTATTTGTGAGCGAATGAGTTGTAAATTTCCCCACCGATGAAATGTGACTGTTCGCCATCAAAAGACTCATGAAAGTCTCGTTCGCTTAATAGCGACGTCAAACGGTGGGTTTCCGAGCATGACAATCTTGTGTGTATTTGGCGCATTATATCGTGTACATTCTGATCCGTAGCGTATGCAGCCTCAATAGTGAACTGTCCGGGAACATCGTGTCCTTAAGACAGCTACCAAGTCGTGTTGCAGGTTAGTGGTGAAAAGTGAAAAAAAGTTGTTGACCGTTTTAGGTGCCAAGATAGATGGACGTAATGTCTTCAGTATTTTCGTCGTTATCTCCTCCAGGCCATCTGGTTACCTTACAAGCCATATCGCACATATTGTGCCATCATCCACTGTGTAAGCGGTTTTAAAAGCTTGTTACGGATTGGGGGGTTGTGGGCAAAGACAACTTAGATCTCCTGTCATGGTGCTTTGCAAGCATTCAGCTCACAGTGGTGCACTTGCACGCCCCATTCACGCAACAATCCTACCTACATTAAATACGAATGCTTAGAAACAGCGCACGTAGTTTTCGGAGGTGGAGTCCCGACGTTCCCGTAGACGGGAAGTGACCGTTGATTGGTCGCTTATTCCATAAGGTCAGCCATTTGACGTTGACTGGTCTGAATAACTTATTTTCATCTCGGAGGTGTGGTTTCCGCGGATTTCTCTCTCTGACTTCAACTTCTTACTTCGAAACTCCTGGTAGGCTACCTAGTGACTTTTCCAAGTCAATGTAAGACATTGAATCATCCACATGACGTCATTCAACTGCCTTTTAACGTACCCCTTTGGAAATGATGAACGCCTGCTTTTCTGATCTCCTTCACTTCATTCATTCTAAAAACACTGCTGTCTCTTTGTCCAAGGTATGCGAGTTGGATATCATTTTTCACTTCGAGAAGGCATATTACGTTTTGGATGAATTTTTACTGGGCGGTGAAGTCCAGGAGACGGGAAAGGATAGTGCCCTCAACGACATTGACATGCAAGACCTTCTTCAAGAGGTTTGTTTCGGTCGGTGCATATAATTTCGCAGTGTTTACCCGTAGGCCGGTTTTGTCAAGTATGCCCAGATCTTTTTCTCAAGAATTTTCGGTTATTTGTCACACAGTACTGTGAGTAGTCCTGCTTTGATCTTCTGTCACATTGGTTTTACTCGCTTGTACTTGTTAGAATAAATGACATCATTATGATTGATTTGAACTGTGATTGCCTCAGTACTGGCGTCCGCAAGAACGCTACGTCGTTCGGACTTCGGACACTGGTGTTTCCTGCACCAAATTGTAATTGACAGTCTATTAGACCTCCATATGGGGGAGATAGCCACCCCCCAACTCGAAATCAATAGTGGCTATCACGTGAATCATCTCCACTGAATCACCCAGACTACTTCTCTTCGATGATCGGTTTTTGCAAGTCGATTCTCAAAGTCTGCAGGGGTCTACTCAACTGGTGTTGAGTATATTGCTCGTGCCAAGTACCCACGCACCCGCATGACACTGACCAAGAGCTAGACGTAGATAAAATAGGGGGGAATGTGTAGAGTTTACGTAGTCAGCGTAATCTAATAAATCTCACGAGATTGCAATAGGTTCTTTTATTGTGCTCCCATCGCATTCTTGTGGTGGTGTTGCTTAGTAATACCTTGTTATAGTTACATGCCTCCCATCACTTGGCCCATCATTTCTCCAAAACTAAGTTATCCACGTCAACACAGCTACTATCTATGCAGTTAGCTTAGCCATCCTGGTTTTGCATCTCTGACCATGATTCTTAATTTCGATTTACCATTGTTCTCATTCATCTCTCAACTATGAACACCGTTGCAAGTATTTGCCGATTGTATGAATGACGCAGTTTCAAGTCACGTAGCAAACTGAAAGAACCAGCGACACGTGGGAAAACATTTGCACACCTTTGTCAAACGTCTTCACTGCTGTTGAGGTAGTCTTAATAGTGAAGTGTATTTTGAGATGTCACCCAGTCGTACCTCAGTTTTCACTGCAGTTCCGCCACTAGGTCACCTAGTAGACCAATGTACTGACAGACGCCGGTCACTTTAGGCGCCCGAATTTCCTTTAGACCATTGTAGACAGTTGAATTCGGAATTGGCCGCCCGTCTTTTCACTTACTGGGACCATCTTGTTTCCGCCGGTGTTTAAGCACCGTTCGTTGTGTTAGCTACAGAGATCGCGTTCATTCAAATAGTACCGTTTTTGTTCCTCTATTCGTCCCTATTTAGTAGTAGTGCACGTCTCATTTGCAAATGATGTTTACTTAGCTTATCCATTGTCGTGAGTGACGTCAAATCCTTCAAGACACTTTTTCCCACGAGCGTGCTGTCAGATGAAGCAGACATTTGTGTTGACAATCTCCCGGGGTTCACCTATGGTGATACGAAAACATTTGTTACTAATGTCTGTTGAGGAACGCCTCGACATGAATGCCGCGCATAAAAACTAACCTGACTATGCTGTACATCGTTCGTGTGAAATTACGTTCACTGTGTGCATCCTGCCTCAGCCACTTCAGATTGCATGGCATGGCATTGAAAGTAATCATCATGAAGCGGTGACTTGTGTGTTCCTAAAAACTAACTGACTATGCTGTACATCATTCGTGTGAAATTACGTTCTGTACCACTTGTTCACTGTTTGTATCCTGCCTCAGCCACTTCAGATTGCGTGGCATATTGAAAGTAGTCATCATGAAGCGGTGACTTGTGTGTTCCTTCAGTTGTTGCAGGAACTTTGAGGCCGTTTGTCGGATAGGATGGGATTTCCACCGCCCAATGTTCTAAATTGTGGATGACTTAACGAATTGAAATTCGGACCCAATAAACCGTACGCATACGAAGAGAAACATATACCAACATCAACACTTAAGTGGGCGACGTGGATGCGAACGTGCTACGGAGCACAAGGCCTTCTTGCTTTAACCTCAGTTCTCATCCTCAGTGTGACTGTGTAACTTTGACTGAGAAGTGGTTGTTGAAGGCTCCCACTTCGTGATTGGGAGCAGTGGCAGTGACCGTGTGTTGAGCAAAGCAGATCCCAGTTCGTCAAGAGGATTTCAGAGCCTAACACGTTCAGTGTGTGGGTGCTTGCTCCACCAGGATAAAAACTAACAGGTTGTTGTAGCTGCCGCAGTTTCGTTCACCGATGATTTGGGGGGAGGTAGGTAGCTGAGCATTGCACGCGCGAGCTGGTAAATTGGTGCATAAATCCAGCACTGTCAGTGGGCTATCAAGTGGGGGTTGGGGGTTGGAAAAGGAGCTATGCATTGAAGGCAATAGCTTTGATGCACGATCGCCATTGAGGGCGCGACTGGGCCATGTCTGATAATGTCTCTAGCCATTGATGTGGCCCTTCTCGGGGTCCCCATCCAGGAAGACGGCAGTGACCAGCGCAGCTGAGCTTG
>NW_008751777.1:54957-58190 GCF_000715545.1 Opisthorchis viverrini | reverse complement strand
CAAGGGCTCACTGATGATGTCTCCTCGTATGGTGACAAAAGGTTTGCAAGCCAATTGCCAAGCTCGGCGAACAGATCAACAGCCATCTGATCAGCAACCAACAAACTCACCCGAGCTACCAATATTTCACCACATTACCAGTTTTCCTCATTGTCAGAACTGGGAGTCATAAAAGATAATTCATGGTGCATATACTGGTTTAGTCTCTTGTCAAGGTAAGTAATATGCGCAGCGACAAGAGTGCTTTGGGTGCAATGCCTGCTCCAATCCATGCTGTATCTCTTTTACAAATTATTACTACCTCTGATACGGTCAGATTTTATCATTATTCTCAAAGTCATCGTTTTGGTCACCGGAAAATCGGAAAACAGGGGGATGGAACCGGACTTTGAAGGCAGTGGCATAGTCCGTTCTAGTCATTCTAGCTGCCTAAAGAAGCGGGAGTTTGGTAGATCTACGCTAAATGTTTTAGCTTTGTTTTGGTCTTTTACTACCAGTATCCATAGGTGAGATGAGTCTTCATGTCATGGTGTTCCTGCTAAAGTCATTCGCGCGATTACTAACAGTGTTGTGCCGTCATTTCAGAAGGGCTGAGGGAACATTCGATGGGTTTGTAGCTGGGGAACAGCATCAACTTTTGACTGACATTCAACGCTGATCTAATGTGCCAATCGGATGAGATCTTACTGACTGGCTCCCCGTTTGAATTACTGTTATATCTGCTGATTCGCCAATCTATGATATCTGCTGCTGACCCGCTTCAGTGCCTAATGCCGGAGAAAAAAAGACTCACAGAATGGAACACAACAGCTTTTTATCGAACAAGCCAGTTGTCAGGGCGCGCCCAAACAGAAGAAAAAGTACATGTGCAGAGAGTGACGCATCCCCAAGGTCACCATCGGTTCGACACGTCCGGAAAGTAGGTGAGTTGGCGGCTCCCACGAAACACGGCTCTCACCAAACGGCTTAGCAACACACGACCAGCGTAGTGGGCCTGAGAATGTTCACGACCGGAACACCACCATTGGCTGTATGGAGCGAACAAGTGAACGAGCATATTTGGCCAATTAGTCATCCTATATATTTACGCAGACGCTCTGTACGTTTTGTCCTGGCAATACAGCCGTGTCCCCAGTTCTCTGTCTTCTCCCTATCGCGTAGTCTGGCAGGCTCAGTGCAGGCGTAACCCAATAGTTCGGCCACCACCGCACAATACAACAAGTTGCCTCAGCATCCCTAATTCGATGGTAGGGGCGAATCGTATGCCTACCGTTCTCTTGCTTTCACCAGAAAGTGTATGCACCATTTTGACGTTGGTCCTTGAGATCTACCATCCTCTCCTATTACAGCGCCTCCAAGTTGAACCATCTCATACAGTAAACCGCTGAAACGCTCCTCGGGAAAATGGTTTGTGCAACGCCTTTATTGGTCACCATTTGTAGATGCAATTCATGCTTCTGTTTAGTAGACAAGGCAAAGTTCGACTACAGAAATGGTATACATCATATTCGGAGAAGGAAAAGAAAAAGATCTTGCGAGATCTCATGACAATCGTCTTGGCTCGAAAGCCTAAAATGTGTTCTTTTGTGGAGTGGAAGGGATTTAAAATAGTGTACAGAAGGTAAATGTTGCGTTTCGTGTATGGTAACTTACCTTTTCAGGTACGCCAGCCTCTACTTCTGCACGGCCATTGAGCCTCAAGATAATGAGTTGCTAACACTGGAGATTATTCATCGTTACGTTGAACTGCTTGACAAGTACTTTGGGAGCGTGAGTAATTTTTTTGCCTGTGAACGAGTACTCTTTCAACTCTGTTGATATGCTTTGATATGAAAAACGCCCAAAATCGGTTGTGGGTTTAACTTCTAGGTGAACTGATTCGCGTTGCGCCTCTAATTCGTGCTCCATGGTAGCAAATCGATCCGCTCATGAGAAGGACTTTGGCTACTCAGGCGACATAGGCGGTCGCTGATTTGTTCGCTGAACTAGCTGGAACAAATTTCCCAGCTCAACGGACGAACCGACGACCAATATATTGGTCATCTCAAGGCGATTCAAAGTCGCATCCAGAGTCAAATATGTACTCAGGATACGTCGTGTTGCCTATTTCTCCGACTGTCTATTCGCATCGGCGATGTATGTTTGGGATCGCGCTCAAACCCGTGACAAAAGTTTTAGGCAGCCGGCACGAGCTCAACCCAGCTATCGCCGAAAGACAATGAACAGTACCGAATATACACTCGTTTGCAATTAATTTGGTTTTTCGAGAGAGCCACCTGGAACCCAGCTGAATCGGTTTTGATGTTCCCAGGCAACTGAATGTGCTGCACCAGGCTGCCTCATGTTTCAGTCGCTACGATATTCGAGATATTGCGACACATATATATTTTGTAATGCCCTACTCATAAGGTTGCTGAAAACTCCTCGACAACCCTCAACCGGTTTCGCCCTTCATGGGACTCAGCAGCTAAGCGCAGTCACCGGAGTTTCCGTCAACCTTGGGTTCTACTTGAAACCAAATTGCACGGAATTAGGATATATACACTTATTTGCAAATTAATTTGGTTTTTCGAGAGACTCACCTAGAACCCAGCTGAATCTCTCGGTTTTGATGTTTCCGGGCGCCTACCTGATGGGCCCCAAGAAGGGCGAAACCGGTCGTGGGCTGTCGAGGAGTTTTCAACAGCCTTATGAATAGTGCATGATAATGAACATTGTTCTTCCAAGCTCAGATGCTTTTCCTTTTTCGCACTTCCACCCTCAAAATTGTCACTAATATAGAGCTATTACTTTATTTTTGGCTTACTATTTGTGAGCGAATGAGTTGTAAATTTCCCCACCGATGAAATATGCGACTGTTCGCCATCAAAAGACTCATGAAAGTCTCGTTCGCTTAATAGCGACGTCAAACGGTGGGTTTCCGAGCATGACAATCTTGTGTGTATTTGGCGCATTATATCGTGTACATTCTGATCCGTAGCGAATGCAGCCTCAATAGTGAACTGTCCGGGAACATCGTGTCCTTAAGACAGCTACCAAGTCGTGTTGCAGGTTAGTGGTGAAAAGTGAAAAAAAGTTGTTGACCGTTTTAGGTGCCAAGATAGATGGACGTAATGTCTTCAGTATTTTCGTCGTTATCTCCTCCAGGCCATCTGGTTACCTTACAAGCCATATCGCACATATTGTGCCATCATCCACTGTGTAAGCGGTTTTAAAAGCTTGTTACGGATTGG
>NW_008751777.1:12103-49993 GCF_000715545.1 Opisthorchis viverrini | reverse complement strand
GCTGCTTCCATAAATATGGACATGCTGGTCGCCTGGGGGAAACACCTTACTGCCTTCACACTCCTGTCGCAGAGGACAGTACGAATTTAACCCCAGACCGCCTCGTAGCACGATTACTCGTAGTACGGGGTCTCGTTGCTCTTGGTCTGGCTGCTCCCCTTTGGCCTTTCTGGCATGGTTGCACCTTGTGGAACGGAGTTCCAGCCAGTGTAGCCCACGGGATCATTGCAACACTGAAGCCCGACCACCACGTCAAGGTGGCAACTTTAGGACGGGTGAAAACTAACAGGCATCCGTATCTCATTCAGAGGGCACTATGATGACTACGGATCCAAGAAAAGGGCCATTGCATATTAGTGTTCTTTCGTGGAAGAATCTGCTGGGCTGTTGCGACTTTGTGCGACTGTGCTCGGTGACTGTCGATGATGAAGCGCAAGGATTCTTTGACACTTATCAGCGCAGAGACAGGGCTGCACACCGTGGATTCGTTTTCGCAATTATTCTTTGGCACTTATCAGCGCAGAGACAGGGGCCAAAGTTTTGGCTGCACACCGTGGATTCGTTTTCGCAATATCTATTATCTCCGGTGCGTAGCGGTAACGTCGTTCAGGGTGCGCACTGATTCCTAGCTGAGCACGATGTGCATGATGTGCTCACCAGCCATCACGTGACTTTCCACCCTAAGTGCAGTTTTCTATATTATTTGAGGTTGCATAGCGTTTTTTCACCAAACCTACTCAACTTTGTTCTCTCTTTCCTTATCCGTTTTTTTCTACCAAAGGAGGAAACACCACAGGGATTTTTTGAAGACCAAGGTTCTGATTCATGCGCATGCGTATTTGTAGTTTTGTCTGTCTGTTTTCCATTTTGTGTTGTTACGCTGGTTGTCTACTACGTCTGTACGTCTGCACTCGCTCACTCACTTGCACGTGAACACATGTTTGTATGCTTTTTCCCGGGTTATGGGTTGATCGTTCTTTCAAATAGGAGCTGTAACATTGTGTTATTACATCCACAAACCAAACCCCCTCTTTTCGTCGTTTTCTTTCAGGAGGAGTGTAAGACCCGCGAGGAACAAGCGGATATCAGTATTATCGATGTATCCGAATTTTGAGTGGGCGACCTCGATTGCTCCGAATTTATTACCTCGGCTTCCGTCACCCGATTGGCTGTGAACAATACTCTCCACATATCCAACCCAGTTTGATCATTCCCCTTGGTGTTCATGGAGATTGTGGGCTGGGCGTACCAACTCGAATTCTTTCAATATGAGTCGGACCGATTTTTGCACTTTTTTCTCCAACTTCGCAATCGTTGTCCACGAATTTGCATTTTTATTATTATTTCGTTTGATCGATAATAGTATTTAACTAGTAAATTCGGACTGTGGTTGTTTTTCCTCTCTCTCTCTTCCCCTCTCATTTCAGCTTTACTCAGTAGCTGACTTGTGTGAACTCACACATCTTCCGGTTTATGTCTTCTTTGGTCTCGAGATTTTTTTGTATCACAACAAATCGTTTTGCTACTTCGTTTGTCGTGCGAAACATTTGTCATAACTATTGTTGTCCTTGTTTAATGCCGATTTTTGGCATACTCGGTGCTCGGAATAATATAGACACCTGCTCGCGCGGCTTTTTCAAATACAGCTGGGTTGTTGTGATTGAGCCCGATGACCTTTTGGCTGTAGTTTCGTGTGAAGCTGTCACGATCGAAATGGGGAAGAACCTTGTACCGTTCTAGGGCCATATCTCAGCTCAACCTTTCTGGGTTTCTCCTGTGAATACCGTATGTTGATTTGGTGACTGAATCCTGTCATCGGTGAATCACGATACGCGCGGCAAAATTTGGTGGATGTCATTGAATTCTGCGCACTTGTATACATTTCAAGAGCAGCTGAATTTCTGGTGAGACCGTAGCCCATGAGCTCGCTACATTTTTGCCCTTAGTTATTCACTCTTGTACAAATCTTTCCGTGATAAGTCTTTTTATCGTCCCCTTCTTTGCTCCTTACCTGTCCGGTACGTGACAGCTGTGAGAAGTTATCAGCTGACGAATTGTCACCAGTTTGGCCTCACTTCGGTTTGTGTTTGCAACAAGTCTTGTTTGAAGAATGATTAGGTATGACTTTGATGTTGATGAGACCGAATCAAGCATATTCCCGTTTTCCCCACCCAGCTTAGGTAACCTTTCTGGTGACTCGTATGCCTAGCCCTTAGTCAAGATTATCCGTGTGTCTGTGCACAGGATAGCACTCGGCGTTTTGGTTGGCATTTGTGTACCGTACACCATTTCACAGAGCCACAACTAACCAGTATCATTATTTTCACATCTGTACATTTGGATATACGATTCGGCGGCTAGCATCGGGTAGAGAAAAAATGCTCGACATGAACCGGTTTCTTAACTTTCTACTGCTGACCAAATGATTTTTTAAAAACATTTTTGACACAATATGATCAAATTTCCGTCCCAAACGTGATGGAGGGAACACTGAAGGGTAGCGAAATATTCATCCTTTGAATTGGCGTCTGTTTTCACTCCGGAAGATGTTTTTATCTGGTATCTCTAAATGATCATGAGTGTGCAAGTGGTGATTCTTTTTGGTTTGAGATGGACGCTTCGTATCTAAGGCGGCGTGACGAGCCCCTGTAATGAATTCCTGTTCAGGTAAAATAGGTCACCTATGGGCGCATAATCTGTCCCCCAGATAAATTCCAAAAACTTGCCTATTGTAAGATACTAAATGCCAATAAACGATGCCGTACATTTATCCTAAGCAAAACCCCAGCCAAGGAGCGCCTTCAAGCGTGCCGGGATATTGTATAAGGATTCCTTGTGACATTAATCATTTAGAGGTTATCAGGTCATCATCGTCATCATACTTCACCACCTTGGAATTGAAGACAGCAAAAGAAGATGGGGTGGTGTGGTGAGCCTGTTCTATATATATGTATCTGCACCACTCAGACAAATTGGACTGGAACTAAAAATGTGGACATCTAAAACATCGAACCTGTTTCACACACACCATTTCTGTAGATGTTTTGTTAAAATTTCTTGGTTGCGTGTGTACTCGCAACATCTGTTTAGATGCAGAGTGTTTCCGGAGCTTCTTTAGGCAGAGATCTTAGGAAGATACACTGGTTAGAGGATTATGTTGGGTGGGATTCATACGCTCGCGACTGCAGTTCCCTTTGTGGATAACCCCAGTCATGTGCGTCATTTTTAATGCCCCGTAAAACAGTGTCGGTCCATCTGAACTTCCACATTTCAGGAGTGGATTGCCCACCGTGCGAAACACCGAAAATGAAACGATAAGGGTGGGTAAGGGAAGGGACCTGGTGCTGGCCTACCGCAAGCGTTCTGGGGTGTCTGCACCCCCAGGTGTTCAACCAAACAATCTGGAAGGAAACTTACTGCATGAGTATTACTGACATCTTTCAACCGCCATTTCCTGCAGTGTCTCAAGCCAAGCAAAATTAAGATAATGGGGATCCCATTCTTGAAAGCGCCCAACCTCTTCATCATTGCCTTCAATCCCTTATGTCAGGTCACGTCCACCTCGCAATTTGCGTCCTTCTGAAGGAGGCAAGGAGTACATTACTAGCCTCGGTAGGCGATGTCCAGGCGTGCGTGGAATACAGTCGAGACTGATTTCGCTGGATGGTCTCTGCGATTGAAGACTTGCTGCACAACCAAATACCGGTTTTCTAATTAGCTAGTTGCGAATTCGTTGAAGCCATCTGACATCAACACTTCTCAGGCATCAGTGGTCAGAAACCTGAAGACGCCTCACCCCGTCTGTCCGCAGAGCCCATCTCGCAACCATACGGCAACACATCCCTTACTGTAGTTTGGTACTGGAGCACCAGTGATATGCAGGTTAGCAAAGGTGATTCGGTCCTTTGAGTTTCGCGCACTGACTTCACCGAGACACTTCCGTCAAAGCTAGTACAACTACGGAGGCATGTACAGATCTCCACAACTTTCAGTGATTGTCCTTGAATTGCAACGGGTATGTTCAGAGAGTACACTTTCTGGAACATGACTGCCTTTTGAAGTCGTGGGGTGCGTGCCGAAATATGGTATGGTCAATTCATTCAGCAGGGCTTGTGGTGTACCTTCTTCCAGAGATCAGGACGATATCATCTACATACCCCAAATCAATAAGGTTCTCAACGGCAACGGTCCGAACACCTTCCAGTTTTTCTTCGTTAGCAAAGTTGAACAAAAACACTTTGTCAAAAAGCTAGTATGAGCTCTTAACTAGCTTTCCGACAATATATGTGTGGATATAAGGGCCGGATCGTGTTCACAAACATACCTTGTTGTGTGGTCAACAGCACTGAGCGATCGACACTAGGACTGTAGATCATCCGTACATATGACGTTGCACCTGAAGGAGTGTCAGGATGCGGTCGATGCAGCTCTACTCGTTCGAAATCCGGTGTGTAGCTTAACGTGGCTACAACGTTCATTGTGAAGATCCTTTTTGCACGCTATTGTCTTGTTTCAATAAGCTTTTCCTTTCTATTCTTCACGAAGCTGGACATCCACGGGTGCTCGGTTGCAGCGTGACTAGGATGGCCATTCAGGTAACCTCGGATCGCTCTCTTTTCAAATCCGCTTTCACCGAAGTCCAGTTAATCGCATTTTACCCCCCATGCATCCTGAAGCGTTTTTCTTCAGATGTGTCAATACACCCAACTTCGAGTTTATGTTTCCTTTTCCCTTATCTGCTTTCTTCGAATCAATCTACGAATATCACTGTCTCTCAGTTCGAAGGATACTTCCAGCTGCAGTGGAATATAGTCAGAATCCACAACAATCCTTGTTTTGTTATTTGTTTCCTGGTTTCGTTTAATAACCAACTATTTCAACTTCTAGCACTTGTCTGAAATTCAAAGTCATGTATTCACTGCTAAAGTTGTTTTGTTGATGTGCTTTTCTCATGAGTATACGGTTCCCAGCTGGGCAAAATTTGTATTTTACTGCATTTCTCCACGAGACCTCTGTATTTTCAAGTATCCAGTATGTTACTGACAATGCATCTTAGTTTGTCATCTTTTACGCTTAACTTCACCATCTCGGTGCTGTTATTCACGGCGGGATTCTCAAGAGTGTTGGGCCTTATGAAATCCAAAATTAACTTATCTGAAAATTTAACCTGGCGGTATTACTTATTGTTCTATTTTGGTCGAGTAAATGGGTTGACCTCCTTCGTGTAGTACCATTTGCGTTATCCGAATGGCGGCATGTTTGACAGATTTCATTGTATAGCGAATAGGTTGCAAGTGATGAACCACTATCACGGTGATCAGCTCAGCAGCATACCTACCGTTTGGCAGCCTCTGAAGCTTTCCACCGCTGTCGCTGACAGCTTAAAATGAAGGTTAGTAGTGTAACAATCACCAAACTAAGTCGAAAATTTTGTGACATTTCCTTTTTGGAACGAAACGATTACTCCGTATATTAGAATGCGTTTCCTGTTTCGTTATCGGTTTGTTCGAAAGGAAACCGCAGCGAAATTAGTCCAGTGTCGACAAATGATAAATCGAAGGATACTTTGCTTCCAGGTTTTCTTATTCGAAATATTTTAGCTGGACGAATGACAAACCGTCTGCGGTTAGTAAAATAGCAGAACGAATATGGTTGGTGAGAGCGGTCTACCCAAAGAAGTACGGTGATGTACAAATCGGTTCAAAGGCGGACTACCTCGAACTTTTTTGAACGATAACCTGGTCGGTAGGTGTGAATTTTTCGGTTCTCGTGAGAAAAGTAGTAGACCTTAGTGGAGCCTGCATATATGGGTCAAAATGACTTAAAGTTAGGTAGGGCAAGAAACCTCACCAACGGTCAGTCCTCAACGTTTGCTTCAAATGGTTAAGATAACATCTCGCTTTTGTTGCACTTTGAGAGGTAAATGGCTTTGGTCTCGGGATCCCAATGTCAATAATACGAACTTCCGTTCCCTCACGGATGCTTTGAACTTGACTATGAGCATCCGTCTTGAAATCAGCTACACACTTTCCTTGACAAAAGACGTAAAAGGTACTTTGTCGAAAGCATCGTTTTTCCCATTCCTTCTGACACTTTCAAACATATTGTGCAACAACAATATGGTTTGCCATTGTATTAAAGGAATATAAAAAAATATTTGAGTGTATATTCGCTAATTTTGTGCCATTTGATTTCAAGTAGAACATAAGGTTGGCGGAAACTCGGGAATGCGCCTACCTGATGAGTCCCAAGAAGGGCGAAACCGGTCGTGGGCTGTCGAGGAGTTTTCAGCAACCTTATGAGTAGTACATTACAAAATATATATGTATCGCGATATCTCGACGGAAACACGAGACGGCCTGGTGCAGCACATTCAGTTGCCTGAAAATATCAAAACCGAGAGATTCAGCTGGGTTCCAGGTGGGTCTCTCGAAAAACCAAATTAGTTCACAAATGAGTGTATATTCGCTGTCTGTTGAGGAGTTTTTAGTGATTGGTTGGGAGTATCGTGGGCTATATCATCTTACTCGACCCCGACAATAATCTAGAGTCAGTTACAAGTAAAAAATACCTCAGGAACCAGAGAAAGTGTACCATTTTTAGGGGGTGCATTGCAATGTAGATGCGAAAAACTCGCAATTCACACGGTGAATGTTGAGAAAAAGCTGACGCTGCAGTTCATGAACTACATCGCGTCACCAGTTCCAGGAACTTCCAAATACGCACGAGCTTAAAAGCAAGCTTTCGTGCAATTTCCCGCTCCAGTCATAGACTGATAGTCCCAAATTCTGGGGAATACGCCTACCTGATGAACCGCAAACTGAATGAATTCTTTTGTGGGCTATCTGAAAAATTTGACCTACACCATTCACGTCAAACAAAACGAGACTCCATTGAATACGTCCGCGACGGCTTTGAAGCTAAGGAACTCTAGAAATTCAGTTATGCTTCCGAGCTCTGATTGGTCTATTACATTCTGGTCGATGAGTTTTCCCCACCGACATTAGGCTCTTTCAGTGTAATGTTGCATAAGAAGTGATTCAAGTCTTGCGGTCAATATTGTTTTATCAAAAGGGGTATGGGATGATGGATGGTTATCTTAGGCCGATGGCATTTGCATTTCGTGGTCACCACATATTAACGATCCGTACACACAACTTGGTACGTGAACCTTGGAAGATGAAAACTTCCCCTAAATCGGATGATGTACTGTACCCCGCCACACCTAATGGACCTTGGATGACATTGGACAAGACAGAACGGATACAAAGTCCGGTGAGGTATACCTATCAAGCTTTTTCGCTTGATTTCTCCGACTCAGAGGGCACTTAGTAAGGTGCAGTCAGATCTCATACACAAATAGTCTTTTTCATTACTACCCAACCACCATGTGAGCAAGATTGATTTGATTTCTCGACTGCGTTTTTTGTGAACACCCAGCCGTTGACACACAGAAGCTTCTTATCTATTCCGGATCGGCCCAAAATGGCTTCCCCGCATCTTCGCTCAGTTTGCCGTACGAATGTACTCACATTACATGGCACACGCATCATTGTGTGGAACGGACAGACTTTAGTTTCTGCACGGGCTCGTCAGTGTGTTACAGGCAAATGCAGATCATGAGCTCGGTCCTCCTGTCCCTCGGACACAACACCTCGTTACAGTTGAGTCAGGCGCGGGTCCTCCTGTCCCTCGGACACAACAACACCTCGTTACAGTTGAGTCAGGCGCACGGTCCATCCGGTCCTTTGAGCAATTTGGGATAGGCAGACCCATCGAGTTCCGACAAGCGCAATGCTGATTTAGCGGTGAGCTTGCACACGTATTCCGAGCTCATCAACCGGTAGTTATTGGTGGCTTTCTGTGCAGTCAGGAAGCGACAGTGAATTCAACTTTCCCAGAGGGACCGGTAGAAACGAGTCATCTTTGAAAATGCAAGCACATGTAGGCAACGAGCGTCTGTTACAGTTGTTTCGATCATAAAGTGTCGGCGGGGGTGCGGATGATAGATGGATCAGTAAAAGATCCACAAGTCGTTGCTGCCCAATCACGTCCCGTACGCATCGATGGATGACAGGAAAATAGCTGCCAGTGGTTCGATCGTCCAGGCTAGCCGGTGTTTTTCAACGGACGAGCGGGTGCTCGTCAGCTGTCTGTACGCTGAGTCTTATCATAACATAGAGACTGTCGTCAGATATTTCAACCGTTCACCACTGAAAAGTACACAAAGAGGCTGACTGCTATGTCCGAACTAACGGAGAAGGCGTGCGATTCCAGAAGAAGCAACCAACCTCAATCCACTACAGATCAATTCCCTACTAATATCGTTATTCGTGAAGAGAAGAAGGAAACTTCACACCTAAGCTTAAACCAGATAGTTCAGCGGTGCAATGCTTCAAGTACATAGTGGGTAGGATTCTGCAGGAGAGTAAGCCGTGTGAGTGTGGCGAACAAGTCCTATAAACTACACTGCAGTGATCCATAATCGTAGTTTTTAGAGCACACGAATCCTTTTCGTTTTGGTTCATGGAAAAGTCGGTCTTGCATCCGGAGAGTCTAGAACCAGCAAACTCGCAGCCAGGAGTTTGAACACGTAACCGTCCGAGTCGCTCATGGTGCTCCAAGATGGCAGGTTACAGAATATTCTTGCTAGCCACACCATCCAACCAAGGCTCTCCCTTTCCTGGTTGGAAAAAGTGTGACATTCCAAATTTTTGAGCAGTACATTAAGCTAACTTACCAGCACATTTCATTCTCATCTGTTGCTGTTCTCCATGGCCTTTCCGCCTTTTCCCCAGAAATGGCTAACGACTACTCAGCTACTCCCTCTCCCCAATTCTTTGCGTGAAAAGTCTCGTGCCAAATGCAATGAAAATACTAACCATTCATGCATCCACTTGTTGAATTTTCACCAGTTTCCAACCACGGCAAAAATGTGATGCCTAAAAAGTGAATCAGTCACATCAATTCACAGCTTTTCGCAAATGGACTGTCAAAGAGCTGTGACTTGCGTTTCTGTGTTGCAGAATGCACCGAAAAGCATAATCCATTCCGGCTTCCACTTCCATCGAATAGCTTATCATGAACTGACAACAACTGAAGTCAAAAGACTGGGCATCAGTTCAGCTACCTATTGGCAAAGAGCACATATTTGTATATGAGCTCCTGATGTGGAGTTGCTGATGTACCCATCTGCTGCCTCCGAATCAGATATCCCCCAGACAAAAAACTTATTTCCGCGCCAAACTCAGGGTTCCGGTCACGCTCGATGCTGCCAAACATTAGTTGATGGTAAATCTTCATACCGTGCAGCTTTATTCCACCGATCATCCTAAACTGATTTTTCATCCAACTCTGAACGCTTTTAAATTATCTGCAAACTGTTTGGTGTATTCAAATTCCTAACTCTGGAGATTCAGTGCAAATCAAAACAAAAAGCGAGTGGTCGATTCCTTCTTATTCATTCAGCGAGAAAGTCCAGTGGACTGTGCACCGGCAAGGCGAGACTAGAGCTTCGACAAACACGTTCATTTGCATAATAGTCTAGTTCTGACGGGAGGCTCCAGCACCGCTTAACTTAGGCCAGACACTAAACAGTTGCTGTACCACGCACCACAACTCACGATAACAGACACCTGACGCAAGCTTTTCTTTGCCGTCGGTGACCAGATCCTATAATCCCAGTGTCAAAAAAGAAGCCTAAACGGTAGGCAATTGCTTTCAAAATACAGGTGGGTTGGTTAAGGCCTTCATGTCGTTCAGACCTGATAAATTGTCTCTCTCAGACCGGACGGGGAGACACGGTGAACAATAAGTATCCCAATATGCAGAGTGTTAGATTTCAGATGGGAAATATTTCTTAGTCACAAACGAAGACACTACCAAAATCGATATATTTGCGCAGGTTTAGGTAAGTTAGACATGTTTGCAATCACTTGCGGTAATACCCGGCCGGTCGACAAGGGACTTAACATCCGAACGTAAGGAGCCGGTGGAAACGTCAATGCCTGGACTTTCACAACGATAGTAAAATTGTCTCGCATGAACTATAGTAACCCCAACCTGGTTAGGGGTAGCAGCAGCACGGCCGCTTCTGAATATAATAAACCCGTCAAACCGGACCACATCACTAACAACATACCGTTGAAGCCTAGTTTCTTGAAACATACGCACTCCGTGCGTCCCCGTATTCGTTACGATCGAACGAACACCGAGCCCTCCAACCACTGAGCGAACATAGCAAGACAACATCGGAGTCGATATATGATCGATATTAAGCAGTCTTGATAACGCGCTAGCTCGTTTTCTGGCCTTGACATTCGGTCCCTTGAGCATATTTTACGTTTCGCGTGGTAACATGTGAAGATTATGAGAAACTGCAGTCGATACGACACCTGACTTGAAATGTAATCGCTTACTTAAAAATATATATACGCGGGGTGCGGAAAGTGCTGAAACAGCTAAAACTACGTACCTCAAATGTACGAGCAAAGCCTCGTATGAAGGCTCTGGGCAGAGTGACGAACCAAGGCTTATAACCAGGAAAAAGATTCTAGACAGTTACCATGTGGTCATAGACAACTTACTGTTCCGCTGATCGAAAGAGGGCGGAAGACGGAGAGTGACTTGAGTAGGCCAAGCAAGTTTGGATTCGGAACCTTTGGCGCCACAATACTCTGTCCGAGATAGAACTGATGGAGTCGGACAGCGACGACCAGCTGAAATACCCCGAGATGGAGTCAAAACAGAGGTTCGAGAACAGCACCCAATAAAAAAAGGATCATGAACTACGACTCCGAGGTTATGCTACTTGATTCGATCGGTTACTGATGGGTGACCATCAGCTCAGTTTACCCTAGCAACTTGTTCCGCCGGTCCTAACGTCCTGGGCTATACGCTGATCATACAGGACCGGAAAAGCTTTCTCTTGAAGCGTACGTACAGAAGACTGATTGAAATGTATTGTTTAGTAAAAATACATAGGGAAATCAATTCAGGTTGCTGTAAAGCCATCTGGAGGAATAAAGGTTTTCCAGCTTTATTCGGGACACGCAGAAGCCAGGGTGGGACAATGCCGGAACAGTTCTTGGAGTATCTTCATGGTGTCCTCAGTAGTGTGAGATTTGAGGTCAAAACGGTCAGCCGAATCACAAAGTGCTGTAAGTGCCGAATCAAGGGGTAATCGACCTGCATGGAGGGGAAGAAACGGGAGACAGCTGGGGTAGTTTTTTTGCTAGCCGAAACCAATATACGATTTTTTTTAGTAGAATACCGTTTGATTAGGCCATGCCAGCCTACGCTGAGAAACCTAGAAGTAGTGCATAGACGCTCTGTTACTGGTGAACACGAGCAATGCACAGCTAGAAATACCTTCAGAGTAACCTAACCAGTAAGTTTGAGCGGCCGCGACTTCCATAGTTCCAAATTGTACAATAGGCACCCGTCTGACATTGTCGTCTTAAGAATGACAAAAATAAGTGAGAAAATGGTTTATGAAATGCCGTCAGATTATCCATTACTGCCTTGATAGCGCTCCAACGGGCGGTCCCGGAGAGCATCCGTAGGTTGCTACATTGGTAAGATTTAGCACTGCACTGAAATTAAATAAGTGGACGGATGATTGGTAGGTAGGAAAATGATACCGGTACTGGCTGTTACGCCGTTATTTTTAGACCGACCAATGACTTGTAACAGGCCCCTGGAAACCCTTGATTTGATCCTCTCGAGTCCATATGGTTGCCAACGACATGCACGCAGCAAGTCAGCTCCGCGAAAACCGTCTGCGTTTCCCCAACTATGCACAGGTGTCCACAAGTTCGGTCAACAAATCTAATAGGATACCATCCATATATATAATTAGTAGTGATATATAATGCACATAATATACACACATATAAACATGCACCGCTCAAAAACGGACATTCATCCCTCGACAGATATTCCAATCTGCACACGAATTCGCCATTGACAACTCAACTGAATCCAGCTGAATCTCTCGCTTATGATGACCCACTTCACCTGAATGGGCTAAACTAGGCCACCTCATGTTTCAGCTTGTACGATATTCGAGATATCGCAATACCCTAAAGATTGCTAAGAACTCCTCAACAATCCATTTTTGCCCATTTTAGGGCTCATCAGGCAGGCGCAATCTCCGAATTTCCGTCAACCTTATGTTCTACTTGCATAAAACTCGATATTTTTCAATTAGAACACAAGATGGACTTGTGCAGTGCGCCTACCCGATGAGCCCTGAAAAGGGCGACACCGGTCGTGGGCCACCGAAGAGTTTTCAGAAACCTTATGAGTGATGTGTTACGTTCGGAGTTTCATGCTGTTAAGGAGGCTTGAATTCTCCATGAGCAGGAAATAAGTGGAGTAAAAATATAAGCCATCACTGATTCCTTAAAACCAGCGAGGCCGTCGACGTCACTCTACCCTTCATTGAACAAATCAAACTGAAAATCGACCTATTATTCACTAAATATATGCAGAATTGCGCATTCACAAACTAATCATTCGTCCACGCCGCTTGGCGATTGCAAACTACAGTATACTGATTGTACATACAATCCTGACTAAATAGAGATATATCAAAAACTGCTGAATGGTTGTTGGGCAATTGATTCGTTCCTACTATTCGAGTCCACCGAGTTGACCTCAGTATGGCTGGGAACGGGTGATACAGGTCGATGAGACTATACCTGATATTTGTAAACTCATTAAAGTACGTATTGTTGTCCCAAATAAGGCACAGAACTAGTGTGCTCATTCCTGGTTTATCTGCAAAGATCTGGTCCGCTGTATACGGACTGGGTCGTATCGCGGCGTGGCGGTTTGTATAACTCTGTGACCCACTTTGACACTCACAGTTTCTCGTGCCAGCTTGGTCAGTAGATAGGTCTATCGAACACAGTCTTCTGATTCTCAAGGTTGGGACAGGCCCGCCGATTTTTTCTTGAAAATATATCACTGTGGTAGCACCTACCAGCCTGGTCAGTGGATAGGACTATCGAACGCAGTCTCCTGGTTCTCAAGGTTGGGACAGGTCCGCCGATTTGTTTCTTGAAAATATATCACTGTGGTAGCACACCGGCACACACCCGCTGCTTTGAGGTAGAACCATTGAGCCAAAAGCTTTGGTTGAGGACCTTAATTTCCTGCTACCTAGGTGCGAGTGCCCTGACAGCCAGCGCACAACTAGAAACAATTATCATGCCACATAGGCCGTCGCGTGATATCACCAGCCTGGCCGCTTTAATTACTGCATACAGCAGGACAGGTCAGCGAAAACATGCTAGTGTTGAGGCCTCTCTTCTAAGACTTCCGGGTATTTTCTTTTCTACCCTACCCCACGCCAATGTCAGTACTCTCTACAGGACTAGGACTGATCGGTTTGTTCGCCACACATTATGCTCAGCTGGAGCTTCTGCGCGTCCGCCTTCATTAGTAATACTAACCACTCCGAAGTCTGTTTTCAAACACAAATCTTGTAATGTGGAGGCCGCTCTGGCTGGATAAGCGGGGGTGGGTACGGTGTTGAGGGAGCAAGCAGAGGCATCTCTACTTCATTGGATACCAGTCGACAGTCGCCTCTGCACGGCTTGTTTGACAGTCTAAAAAACAGTAGAAAGTGAGGTCCAACACACCCTGTTTATTGCGTCCGTTTACGCCCCGACGGAGTGTAGCTCTGAATCTGGTGGATGGTTTATATGACGCTCTAAGTTCTATTTTACATCGGACTAAAAGCCCGGAATACGATGTGGATGTTCGTGACATGAATATTCAAGTGAGTAAGCTTAGCACTGCTGAGGCCCGATTAGATGGTCGTCTTGGATTGGACACGAGACGCGCAGATACCAGACAGCGCCCACTTCAGGTGTGTAGATAACAAACTGTTCCTTTGCAGTACCAATTTCCCGAACAGCGGAAATCTGTTAACAACGTGGTGCCAAAAAAGGAACCGGCCTCAAGTTCAATTAGGCCAGATTACCATCAGAGACTGCGAATCCTTTTGGAAAACCTGTGTGGACGGCAGTGAAGCATCAGTGTCAACATTTGATGACGGTCGATCTCGTCACCCCTCAAGGAAAAATTCAAACTGATTGGGTGGTCGTTTAAATGCATTAAGCTTAAGTGACACGTACAAAGCAGCAATCAGATGACGGGGTGATTGTAAATTGTGTGACGCAGCTGCGGTACCAAATATTACCGGGAATTGCTTGGAGAAGCAATAGTTGAAACATTCAAGCTGGTTGTAATCTTACGGGTGACTATAGAAAAACGCCACTAACCTAGAAAAGGGAGTTGCTTTTCTTTGGCCAGAAACTCAGCGCCACCTGAGGAAAACAAATTACAGCAGTGCGAGCAGTTTGAACATCGGTAACCGCTCATGTTCTCCACAAGGCCGAGAATCTTCAAACCAGTCTTGGAACAAAATCCGATCTCGCGCCGTACATCGCAAAGGGAAACTCGCTGGAAGACGTGTCAGGAAAATGAATAATTCAGTAATTCGATAGTTACTTGAAGAAATGGGTTGACGATGGAAAAAATGCAACTACAAAGAAGAACAAATATTCGTATCGTTCAGACGTAACACCCTTCCGGTGCCTAGCTGCCATGCTACCCGAAGGAAGCAAGAGGGCTGGGATACTACCAGGTTGCCCAAGCCTAGATAGGGGAAGTCGAGAGTCAGAGGTCGGGTTCGAAACACGGACCTTCCGATCAGTAAATTTGCACTCTAACCGCTTGAGCCACCTCGCCCCTAAAATGTTCCCAAAGGAAACTACTCATAAGTTTGCTGAAAACTTTTCGATATCCAACGATTGGTTTCGCCCTTCTTGGGGCTTAATAGGTAGGCATAGTCCCCAAGTTTCCGTTAACCTTATGTATTACTTGAACCCAAACTGGATTAATTTCGATAAATACACCCAATTACATATTTAGCTTGCACAGTTCTTTCAAGAATATAACAAGCAAGAGATTTATTTGAGCCTCCGGTGAGAAGCAAATCGGTATGTAAGTGAGTGTATTTATCGAACAGCGAATTTTATCACTGATCATGTGAAAGACGTTGCCAGAGACCACATTTACACAAGCAATAATAACTCTGAAGCACTGAAACAAAGAATAACAGTTGGAAAATATATCTTGATAAGATGTTTACGCCCAACACTAATGACCTTGAAAACCGGCCACTTCAATCACCCAACGATTGGCCGTGACCGCCGGCGAATTCCCTAATACAGTCGAAATAAAACCGAAACTTACCAGAAGCCCGGTGCAAACGCATCTAGTGTGTAGCAACATTAACAGTCAGTCACTTAAGCTCTGCTGCACCCTCAGACTCATCCAGTCTCCTGTAGTAGATTGGATCAGACCATTGAGTCACTTGTTAGGGCAAGTATCTCCCAAGCAAATCCCACTAAATGTTGCCACGCGGGCCGGACTTTTGAGCCAAAGGCTCAAAGCGGATTACCTCAGAAGAGTCCCGTCCTTCGGCCTTGGCAGCAAGGAGATACCACTCGCCCTTGCGGTTGTTCGCTCACCGACGCCATTCCACATCCCCTTCAACTAGAGCTCTCCGATTCATTTAGCTGTCACCCATTTACTGCTGCCCCTCTCTAAACATCCACCAAATGAAGAACATCCTTGATAAATTAGGAAGAATTCATCCTCGTTGCGGCTGTCAACGTTCGCGCCAACTTGATCGACAGGTTTCTTTTGCTCAAGCTTTGTGATCGTTTTCAAATCTATGTAGGTTTTGATTCTGGAGCGTGTAAAAAACACCAGCTTGGCCATACGCTGCAGACCGTTTAATACAAACCGAGATTGCTTGGAATTCACTATTCGGATCTTAGGTGGTTCTGACGTACCGGTTTGTGATATCTGCGGAGTAGAGGTCTCGTGACTGAATGTCAGATTGTCCAGCTTTAATACCCTTTCGATGCCTAGCTGTCACATCACAAGAAGAAAGCACGAGAGCTGAGATAGTGCCAGATTTTCCACGCCTAAATAGAAGCATTCGAGATGCCGGTGCTGCGTTCGAACCAAGGAACTTCGCAACTTAACCACTGAGCTACTTCGAGCCCTACGGTTAAGTGACTAAACGGTTGAATGCACTTCACTGGACTAGATTTCAGTAAACGGTTGCCCGTTCGCCATTTGGTAAATTGGCATAATTAAGAGAAACGCATCTCAACGCAAAAAACAATGTTTATTTGTTGCAGCAGCGTACGCTGAAAGACATCAGCCGTGAAACTGAGAGATGATTCCTACCGAGATTTATCATAGCCACTACCGTCAAAAAGAACATATTGTGGTTCTAGTAGGTGATAGGAATGCCCGGTTCGGTAGACCAAGTCGGGGAGAACCACAAATGGGAAGTCGATTCGGTGTTGATTCCCACTGCGCAGATAATGAAGAGTGGCTTATTCGGTCATACGGTAAACATCATTTGTTACCAACCAGCGTGAACCTTCGTCGCTTGTTTCGTGGACGCCATCAACTGCGAATCGGCCATAGGCTCAAACGAACCAAGTGGCAATCAGCTACTGGTGGAGTTTCAATTCAAGATGTCCGACCCTCTCGAGGTAGACAACTTGACTCTAACCGAGTAGGCTCACCTCAAAATCATATATGTGTCTCAACTATTTCAAGTCTTAGAAAAAGACTGACAAGGTGATAGTAATGGGGATTTGGAGAAAGCTAAACAGAACGTTGGACATTGCCACAACCGGCGGCAGTAAACGATTATGGTGACGCACGGACCCCTCAAACAATGCATAGTGAAGAACACACGGATTGACAGAGGGCGCTGGTGAACAGTGAAAGCCCGGGAGGTGGAGAAAGCTTTCGCAACGAGAACTGGCCCAACCCTTTTCCGAATAATCCGAGTGCTAACGGAACGACTATCAAAAAGAATGGAACCCGTGTTCATTCGCGTGACTCGAACTATGGGCTGTACGGTTTAAGAGACAGTCCAGCAGCCTTGAAAGAAACACATCGTCTTGAATGGAACATTAACACCAATCATTCATCGATAACAAAACTCCAGTGCGAGATTTCACAGCTTTAGTGAAACAAAACAACTGGTTCACGTGATTGGCACTCCCGAAATCTTCAACTCTGGTGAATCCCTCGAAGCTAACCTGACAACTGTACTCAAAAATTACTGGAATGGAGATGCAACATCGATGGAGATTCCAACATTTAGAATAGGTACAAGAACACCAGGACACGGCTGTAGTAACCGTAACTTCCAAAATGCTCGCTTGTATCATCGAATCGAATTCGCAAAAACCTAAGCTTCACTCTGACTTCACAACAAGCGCTTGTGTCATGCCATTTGTCGATACCACAAACACTGATCGTTTTCTTCGAACTAAGAGCTATTTTCGATTCCACTGATCGTCGAAAACTACAGAAGCGTCCGACAATGAAAGGTGCCTTCCGAAATTCTTGTCTTTTGTAAATGCACGCAATTCATCCTCCGGCGGATGCGTGTAGGGCTACGAGGCACTCTCGAGTGAGCTCAGCACACGCAGTGGTGCCAAGCAAGACTGTCCCCTCTCCAAACGTGCTGTTTGGATCTTCCCTATATGCCATTAACATCTCGGCGATTGAAATGGCTCCACTTTATTCACCCACATACGAAAAACATCAGTCTTTTTGAATCAAATAAATCAAATAACAAATCAAATAAATACACTGTTAGTACTAGTTTTACGACGATTTTGAGCGGAGCCATACCAGTCTTTATACACCAAGCGGTTCAAGTCGACGTTCATCAGATCGCACAGAATAGCTGCCCTTAGATTTGGAGCTCAATGGATTTCCGCGACAGCACTTGGGTTGACTAGTTGACTGAATAAACGATTGGATTAAATGAATGATACAGAAATTCAGGACGGGGTCTATCCAGAACACAAGAACAAAACAGCTCTGTACGATAATTCAGCCTTAGTATGTCTCCTCGGGTAGGTAAAGTAAACCACTTAAGGTCACAGACGCCATAGTGCGTGCTTTCGCGTCCGCCCTTTGTCCGATACATCACGGAAAAATGAAAACTTGCTTCCCTACGACTTATAATACCGACTTAAACTCTGGACAGACCGTTGTCAGTTCCACACTTCTTGAGGCTATCCAGTAACCTCATTTCCTAATTGAAGTCTGCTTCTGTTCCCACGGATCTGGTCTGTCTGGTACTTGAAGAGCTGGCCAGTGTTAAATGCTGTCATCCGATCAGTACAATAATCATTGGGTAGACAACTGACGGGGCCGGCAGATTACGAAGATACTCCTGTTTGATATCAAAGATGATGGCGTACCCACTGGGTCCAGCTGACCAGGCTAGTTCGTCTGTTTTGTTGCAATTATCAATCCGCTCTATCTGTGTAGATGGTTGAGTACCTACACACGAAACAATGAAGATGGCTGTAAGAGACGATGGACTAGTGATAACGGATGATTTGGCTGCGTGGAAGCTTCTATGCACCGGAGTGATTGCGCGAAAATGTCACAGATCTTCTCACAGCAGGTGGTGACGGTGCGTGATCCATTAGGTTGAAGCTCCGCTGGTTGTGTTACTTATTGTTTGCTCAGTAGTGCAAACGTTTTCGTTTTCACAGTGCTGTTTCCCCCTGTTTTTCCACTACTTTGACATAAGATAGTGGGATGCAAACGTTGGCCTAATTAGATGTATTTGAATGCAGAATATGCAGGTGTCACGAATGATAGACACATTCGATACCTGACTCTGAAAAGCCACTACACCTGCATGAGTTTGCATGGAATGCAAAATAATGGGAGACTAGCAAGGGAATTAATAAGAGGAAACATTGCATTATTATGGGAACAGAAAAGGACTTTCGCTGCCGATAATCTAACAGCACCTCCTTCACACTTCGTTACTTTGCCATCCGCCTCTAACCAATTGGATACCGTCAAAGAAAACAAAGTGCAACTGGAAAGTCCGTAAACTTGAGACTGTAGTACGTTTGAAAGCCAATGGAGTTGGTGTTTGGCGACTAGCTCTACCAAGCCTACCCTATTACCGCGAAAAATGCGTGCCCATCCTCATCAACGACGAGAGATACCCAAGATCAGCGACCGTTATCAAATGCCACCTATCCGAAGAGATCAACTTTTATATCTGTGAGACAACAGAAATCTGAATGATGTGTTGTGCAACCGTCGTAAAATTTTAAAAAATCGTTCAGCTGTAGCACCGTTTTGGTGGCTAACTACAATGCCACCAGGAAGAAGCGCGAGGGCTCGGATACTGCAAAGTTGCCCAAGCCTAGATAAAGAAAGTTGAGATGCAGAAGTCGGGCTCACACCACGATCAGTAAATACGCGCTCTAACGACTGAGTCATCTCAAAACCGTCCAAATGATATAAAACTGACGTCAGGTCTACTCTACGAGTGTCCCACACCGACAAACGCTGTTCTGGCTTCTGCTACTCGAGGTAGCATTCCAGAAGTACTAAACGAAAGTCTATGATTCCGAAAGAACGTCCAGGTTCAAAAAGCCTGGCGACTCGTCAACAAATACATCTGGTAGACAGTTTCCTAAGTAATGTGGTTAATAACTGTTCAAAGCTAGAGGGTAGCTAACTGATCCATCCAACTTTCATAAACACAACCTCTACATTGGATCAATCGACCGAAACATAAATCAGCAGAAATCCACTTGGTAAAAGGTTAGTGGGGTCGTGGAAAGCCGTTCACCGGTACGACTAAAGGGTAGGGGTGTGGCTAACTAGATGTGCGGTGACTTCGTCGCCGTTTGTACATAATCTCAACCCTACCAGCCCCAGATACCGCGCACTAAACCACTCATACGATCCGCATGATACGCTTGAAACGAAGGCTTGTGTTCACACAAGCTGTTTAGGTATCACTAACCAGTGTCTATATAGTAGTCATTTCCTATTGATGACATTCGTGTCTGTGAACAATTACGGTGCGACAAGATAACCCACTGAAGAACTTATTCGTTGGGATGAGTCGAACTCAGCCTGGAAATGATAGCGAATTTCGTCCGACTTATCAACCGAGGATTTCATTGTTACAAATTTTTGGAGAACGGTTTTGATCTGATATTTTTCTCTGAACAGATTTCCACGATGGACCTCATGTGCAGCGCCTAAGACAATTACATTCATTATACACTGAGTACAAAGGAAAAACAGTAATGAGTTTAAAAGTGGGTTGTTTGGATTCTAAATGCACTGGAAGGTCACCACATTTTCCATACAGGCCAATGAATAACACATAATCTAATTGGTTGCAAGGGAATAAAAAGTGCCAACAGTGACAAGGTTGATACAGCAGCTGTCAATGTTGGGCTGCTTGTAATATTGACCAAATTTGATCACAAATTTAGTCATAACCAAAGGCGAATCAGCATACCAATGGAATTCATGCTAAACTGGACAGTACAGTTACAAACTAAATGTTTGGCTAGCGGATAAACCAACGACCAACTGCACAAATTGAGCTATCAATACTCTCTTCAATACCAAGCATGTTAAGGCACAGCGAATGCTGTCATTGTGTCACGAAAGCCACAGACCTAGAGCAGCTTTTGGGTACGCTGGGAAAGATCGGCCTAGTAAAGCGACTTCTGTACGAAAGTGAACCAGTCACCAGTATTTTGTGCAGATGTGTTGCAGCTGTGCCAAAAAGATACAACAGCCCAACGACAGCCTACAAAACAGAGCGTACCTGAGGTGTACTAACAATAACAGCACCGGCAACTTTATCCTCAGGAAGTTGTTGGATCTGGTTCAAAACGGTAAGGTGTTCATCAGATGTGCCAGGTGGGGTATCGATCACCAGACAGTCCAGCTGACCCCAACAAACTGAGTTAAGCATCGTTTCAATCATACTGGATTTGCGTGGTCCTCGCCAAACCACAGCGGTATCCGGTTGGTCCACCAGGAAGCCAATGGACATGACGCGTAAACGCTGCATAGGACCGTCCGCGTAAATTGGCATCCAGCCTTCGGGGCAGGCGTGAACCTTGTAAGAAACACGTCAAACACCAATGAAATCCAAGCAGTCAGAAAAAGTTTGGAGCCTATTGAGAATTTATCGCTTCAGAGGAGTCTGGTATACAATCGATGGGTTTAAGGCTGGGCAGCGTTTCGCTCAGTGAGGCCAATTAAGTGGGTTACTTGGTTGGCCGAGATTTAAGGCAGACGGAGAACCAACCAGCGAGACCTCTGTCGACCAACACACTAGAACAGCACTGAGTGTTGTTTAAAGCATAATGCGAGTTAATACGGGGGCCTAAGTAGTACGGTCAATTCATCTCACTTTAATCGGGGATTATATGGCATCCGTAACCACGCGCGTCGGCTCAACCACTATCCTCAGACCACTCTCTCTCCAATCATTTACTACTAAATTGTCTGGAGTAAAAGCTAATCAAAAATACCCCCAAAGACAAATGGATACGCAGGTTTCGGCAAATATCTTTAGCGAGGATTACAAACAGAAAGCTTGAGCCAGATACATGTACCCATCGAAAATACTTAAGCATCCTGCGAATGACGCTTTTGTCGTGACCAAACGAGATAATTTGCGAATTTTAATATTACCTTAATCAACTGGTTCGCCATACAAAACTTAGTAAGGAGATGAAATAAATCTCGCGCATACTACACTTCACAAATTGTATGACATGTAAGGTTAGCGGAAAGCTAAAAACTAAACATCCTGGAAAACAACTGATATCGGGGCGACATTAAACTAACAACCGGCCCATCGTAAGGCAGTACTTGCCAGTAGTACCTCGTCGGCCGAGTAAGTGCTATGTCCAGAAGCTGATCAGACAGCGGCCAAGAAGAACGGACTTCGAGATAGTGGATATCCAGCCAGTTTGACTGTCAGTGGAAAAGGATATTGATACATGCGCCGCAATCCAAATAAAAAATAAACAATCTTTCAGCCGTGGCACCCCTTTGGTGCCCGGCCGGCACGCTGCCCGAAGGAAGCACAAGGGCTTAGATATTTCCAGGTCGCCCAAGTTTGGGCAGGGGCAATCGAGATGCCGGGGTTTGTTTGAATCACGGAACTTCCGGTTAGCAGTTCCGAGCCTTAACCACCGACCTATCTCGAGCTCTGGCGAAGCCCAAAGGGGATGAAATGAGGCTGCTATCAACCATATGAACCAGGGGCACTCAAATTCATTTTAAACATAGTTAACATTGAACTAGCGTTGCTGAAGAGGAACACCGCGCTCTGCACTGGTGCAATTGAAGGACCGCTTCCCGGAAAACAGAGCCGGAGACTTTCAACCAATTGGAAAATGTTTGGGACCGATTGAGTAGAGGGGTTTAGTAAACAGTAGGTGGGTTTGTTGTTGGGTAACGTTTCGCTGTTGACACAAAAGTTTCGTCAAGCCAAGTGAGTAAGTAACCAGGTTGATCGGTTTTTGTGGCAGTCAGGGAACCAGTGCGTGAGAATTCTTGTGACTAGCCGACTTGATCAATACTGGGTGTCGGTCTGATGTTCCTCTTTGTTGGTTAGTGGAGATAACTAGCATTTAGGATAGATTGGTTAGAGAGGGGTTGTCTTCAAGTTGTAACCGAATTTTGTGGCCTTGCTTTGCCGGTCTATGAATATTCTTCCTAAGGATCGTTCGCAGATTTTGTTCGCCTGTGTGCATCGAGGGGTGCCAGGACAATTGTATTGGGGCTAAGGAGGATTACGTGGATCTTACTCTGCTTGGATTTTGTACTTTTAGCGCCAGACCATCTCGCTGATTATTGCACACCGCCTCGTGTCATATCGGCTGACCTTAAACCACGGTCCACACACAGCGTGAGTAGAATAGAGGGCGTGGGACTGGCAAGCGTGTTGGTTCCCTGACTGCCACAAAAACCTATCAGCCTGGTTGGCTTGACGAAGCTTTCGTGTCAAAAGCGAAACGTTGCCCAGCAATAAATCCACCGGCCCTTTACTGAACCTCTTTAAAACAATAACAGGTGTTTACAAAATCAAATGCAACGACCATACTAATGTTTATATAGGACAGATGGTTATAGAAATTCACACAAAATCAGTGAGCATAGAAGAAGAAACAGGCTACGAAGAAACGCAGATGATTACTGGACGCTGCTGAAAGACTCAGCAAAGGCGGGGCACAGGCTAGACACGGAGATTTTCAGTGTTGATTTGTGTAGTGTGAGAAGATAAGCCCATCACTTGCGCCCGAATGTAGCCACTGTGTACAAATCTTCCGAACAAACTCATCAAGTCTGAGTGCGGCCCATGCGTGAAAAACTTGGCAAGAAGGTTCCTTCGAGCGCCTTCGTCGCATCAAGTGAGACCAGGGTAGGCCAGGACGCGACACATGTGGACGTATTCTACGCGGGATGGTGTCTCAACGCTTATTGATGAAAATTCAAAAGGACATTGCCTTCAAGATCCCAGAGTTTCCGGTCAGGAGTGACTAAAGATCTCTTTTACAGAATGGGACGGACGGAAACGGGTCGGTGGCCTTTGGTGTCACAGTGAAAGCCACAAAGGCGGGAGAAGGTTACTTGTTATCAAATACGGATAAGCAAAACAGGTTTAAAATAATGCGGATTAGTCCAGAGGCTTAATTACGGAACAAATTAGGATGGGTATAACACGAGCCAACTGATTTGAAGACGAAGGACACTCCTCTGATAGTGTATGGTGAAAGTTGAGCAGACGGAACCGTGCAGGCTCGTGTGGAAGTAAAGAATTAGGTGCAAAAGTGCGCAAACTCTAAATTTACAAACCGAATGGTTCATCTTATAAATTTCTCATGTTGTTCCACAATTTATACCGTGAACTAACCAAAACCAGTTCAAAATTGCTTATCCTGTCCGTGTCTGTTGACATGTTCCCTTCTTCCGCCATCCTATTTCTAACAATGGTTTTTGCTCTGACTCTAATGCTTACCAACCCGCTTTCTTCCATCCAATCCTGTCAAAAAATCTTGAGCTACTTCTGACCAGACAACTCCGCGATATTGAAGAAAACGTTCTCTTGAGTGAGACAAACCGTCATCCTCATCACTATCATCAACAGCATGATATCAGCGTTCAACACTGGTGTTCCACTGCTGATTTACTTGAAAGCCTTGTTGTGAAGAAAAGGATAAAGGTGGACGGGGACTGTGTGTTAGCTTACTACAGTCACTCCGAGGTGCCTACATCTCCTAACACTCATTTAGGCAATCTGGATAGAGACTGACAACAAGAACGCCTCTGACATCGGTTGGCGGCCATATCTTACAGCGTTTCCAACAAGGTGCAGTGAGAATCACGCGGCCCCTATCCTGGAAGGCGAGTAGCACTGACAACACCCAAACATTTCGTGATTTCTTTCATAACCGTTTGCTTCCGCCACTCTGAATTGGACATGAAAACCGGTGCTCTCTGCGGCAAACGATGGTTCGGCATACGCAACACGTCCCAACCAAAGCAGGTTCTGGGGCTGGACACATTCTTCAATGAGGGTACCCGTTGCACAACCGGAAACTCGCTTCCTAATTTTCCCGTTACGGATACGCCGACACCAACCCGCACGAACTACGGTTCTCAGACAACAATTGTCGAACACCTGAAGCCGTCTCAGTTCCGTCGCTCGAATAGGCCAAGCCTCACAGCCATACAAGAAAATAGCCCGCACTGTAGTTCGATCCCTTGAGATGTAGGGATATGTCACATTGGCGACATAGAGAGAAAAACCGTTCCGCAGGTGGTGCTTCCGCACACGTACCACACGGTCTGAACAGATTTAATCTGGATTGAAATAACAAACACAGCCTTCCTGTCAAGCCTTTCATGTACGGGCTGAACCTAGGTTTGGTCAGTTGGGTTTTTCACAGTCGCCACATGCGAGCAAAAGTGGTCAGTATATATTCCAAGGCTAAGCAAATCAACGTTGGAGATCCCCAATGACTTATGCTTTTCTCTGCCCAATTACCCCTACAAGTAGACGATTTATTATTTACTCTGACATTTGTCTACGTGTTGGCAGGTGACGCCACATTGCACGACACCTAGGACAACCCTTCTTCAAGATCCACCCTGTTTGGATTGCGCGCAAATCGTGTATGTAGCATCATTGAACCTAGTACCGACCCTTTACCATCCATGATTGGGGTTTAATGAAAGCAACAAATTTTGTCCCCCGAAGTCTCCACACATGCCCACTTTCTCGACATTCCACTACCCAAGGGATACACAACCACTGCCCAGTTCTATCCATTCACTATAGTGAGTCTGACATTTTCCAACAAATCATTCGTCGTCACACATCACGTTCCTCCCAAATAAGAAGTCATGGTAGGCTTTTTGCTTCGGGCAAGCATTTCTCCCCATCGAATTTACTCTGCCACATCCTAAATTGTCACCATGTGCAGGTTAAGTCTCCTTACTCATGCCCATCCTTTGACAATTCAGCCCAATGTGCATGTGCACTCATCGACACCCTACCAATAACAATCAAACACTCGTTACCGAGGTATGGCTTCTTCTGTCTGGCTCATTTTTGTCTGGAACACTTGACCCTTTCCTGTTTTTCAGAGTCCACATAACCTTCAACTCTTCAAAAGCCGAGTTAAATCGCAC
This sequence comes from Opisthorchis viverrini, assembly GCF_000715545.1. Taxonomy (NCBI): domain Eukaryota; kingdom Metazoa; phylum Platyhelminthes; class Trematoda; order Opisthorchiida; family Opisthorchiidae; genus Opisthorchis; species Opisthorchis viverrini. The sequence continues at coordinate 24,373 of NW_008751777.1, read as the reverse complement.
TTCAGTCTAGCCTGAGGGTAGTATGTTCACGTTACTGTCCCGTTTTGTTTAGTTTTTCCTGATCACTCGTTCCCTCTTCCTCTCCCTTCCCTCACCGTCCTCCCTTCCAGGGCCTAATATGTTCGGTTTGTGATAGCGAAGTGTTTCTATCTCATTGGAATACTTGAAATCCCCAGTTTTCACAACGTAGGTGATACACGTGCTTATGACAATTATCGCGGCATATGTTAATTGAGTGCATCTTCCAAAATATTTGCCGTCCTTCCGACCGGTCACGAAAAACGCACTAAACTAAGCAAGACAGGAAGAGGTTGTGCTGCTTAGATCTTCGCTCTAAGCTGTGCTTTACAAAAACAACACATCAACATATCAACAGACACCTCCCTCATTCAAAAACACAACAGAACACGTTCAGCTGCCATGCTACCAGAAGCAAAACGGATACTGCCAGGTCGCCCGATCTTAGACAGGGGAAGTCAAGAGACAGAGGTCGAGTGCGAACCACGAACCTTCCGGTCAGTAAATTTGCGCTAACCACCGGCCCATCTCGCCCTGCTTCAATCACTTGCTGATGGTAATCGACTGTGCGGACCAATAAACACTGTGAAACACATCGGAATCAGATGGTATCCGTTTGATGTTACTCAGTCTTTTGATCTATTACTGCACAGCCTGAGAGCACATGTACGTGTGGCAGGTGACGCCACATTGCACGACACCTAGGACAACCCTTCTTCAAGATCCACCCTATTCGGATTGTGCGCAAATCGTGTATGTAGCATCATTGAACCTAGTACCGACCCTTTACCATCCATGATTGGGGTTTAATGAAAGCAACAAATTTTGTCCCCCGAAGTCTCCACACATGCCCACTTTCTCGACATTCCACTACCCAAGGGATACACAACCACTGCCCAGTTCTATCCATTCACTATAGTGAGTCTGACATTTTCCAACAAATCATTCGTCGTCACACATCACGTTCCTCCCAAATAAGAAGTCATGGTAGGCTTTTTGCTTCGGGCAAGCATTTCTCCCCATCGAATTTACTCTGCCACATCCTAAATTGTCACCATGTGCAGGTTAAGTCTCCTTACTCATGCCCATCCTTTGACAATTCAGCCCAATGTGCATGTGCACTCATCGACACCCTACCAATAACAATCAAACACTCGTTACCGAGGTATGGCTTCTTCTGTCTGGCTCATTTTTGTCTGGAACACTTGACCCTTTCCTGTTTTTCAGAGTCCACATAACCTTCAACTCTTCAAAAGCCGAGTTAAATCGCACTTCAGTCTAGCCTGAGGGTAGTATGTTCACGTTACTGTCCCGTTTTGTTTAGTTTTTCCTGATCACCCGTTCCCTCTTCCTCTCCCTTCCCTCACCGTCCTCCCTTCCAGGGCCTAATATGTTCGGTTTGTGATAGCGAAGTGTTTCTATCTCATTGGAATACTTGAAATCCCCAGTTTTCACAACGTAGGTGATACACGTGCTTATGACAATTATCGCGGCATATGTTAATTGAGTGCATCTTCCAAAATATTTGCCGTCCTTCCGACCGGTCACGAAAAACGCACTAAACTAAGCAAGACAGGAAGAGGTTGTGCTGCTTAGATCTTCGCTCTAAGCCGCGCTTTACAAAAACAACACACCAACATATCAACAGACACCTCCCTCATTCAAAAACACAACAGAACACGTTCAGCTGCCATGCTACCAGAAGCAAAACGGATACTGCCAGGTCGCCCAATCTTAGACAGACAAAGTCAAGAGACAGAGGTCGAGTGCGAACCACGAACCTTCCGGTCAGTAAATTTGCGCTAACCACCGGCCCATCTCGCCCTGCTTCAATCACTTGCTGATGGTAATCGACTGTGCGGACCAATAAACACTGTGAAACACATCGGAATCAGATGGTATCCGTTTGATGTTACTCAGTCTTTTGATCTATTACTGCACAGCCTGAGAGCACATGTACGTATGTATGGCGAATAATCGTCAACGTTCTGCTTCTCGACTGGGGCTTAACAAGTTTTCCTCCTTTTTGACTAGTTGTACAATACACCTAGCTATCAACGAGAACCATTTGATCGAGATTTGACATCTATCAAGGACGCAGCTGAACTCCCTGTACCCTACTGGTCTACAGCATGTCCTCAATAAAATGTGCCAGTGTGCTTCTACGCCTACAAAAAACAAGACATTAACTCCACTGGTACTCGAATATGGCGGACCAGTAAACGGATTGGTGGCGAGATGGCTCAAGTGGTTAGAGCACGAAGTTACTGACCACAAGGTCGGTGGTTCGGGTGGCATGGCAGCTAGACACCGGAAGGGTGTTACAGCTGAACGATTAATAAACTGATTGGCGCTGAATAATTTCTGTGGCACCTCGGTCCAACCATTCTCTCAAACCGCCAGGCTAATGATGAAGTCATGACCTGCTACCACCGACCCATCTCGCCCCTGCTTCAATCACTTGCTGATAGTAATCGACTGTTCGGACCAATAAACACTGTAAAACACATCGGAATCAGATGGTATCCGTTTGATGTTACTCAGTCTTTTGATCTATTACTGCACAGCCTGAGAGCACATGTACGTATGTATGGCGAATAATCGTCAACGTTCTGCTTCTCGACTGGGGCTTAACAAGTTTTCCTCCTTTTTGACTAGTTGTACAATACACCTAGCTATCAACGAGAACCATTTGATCGAGATTTGACATCTATCAAGGACGCAGCTGAACTCCCTGTACCCTACTGGTCTACAGCATGTCCTCAATAAAATGTGCCAGTGTGCTTCTACGCCTACAAAAAACAAGACATTAACTCCACTGGTACTCGAATATGGCGGACCAGTAAACGGATTGGTGGCGAGATGGCTCAAGTGGTTAGAGCACGAAGTTACTGACCACAAGGTCGGTGGTTCGGGTGGCATGGCAGCTAGACACCGGAAGGGTGTTACAGCTGAACGATTAATAAACTGATTGGCGCTGAATAATTTCTGTGGCACCTCGGTCCAACCATTCTCTCAAACCGCCAGGCTAATGATGAAGTCATGACCTGCTTGCACTAGGCAGGCACAGCTCTCCCCTAGATTAAACATGCTTTATGGCGTAGAAAATAAATCAGTTTGAAGACCAACGTTCGAGTGTGCCATCCGGTGTGTTTTGTTTCATGTTTATCAAACGTGGTCGACGTGTCTAGCAAGATGGACATTCAACCATTGGTTTTTGAGAAAAATCCTCAGAGTACTTCCCCAAGGTCGTATGTCCAGTCAAGAGACCCGATATCGACGCTGTGGCACCACTTTGGGCACGTTCTTCGCAGCTAAAACACAGTCTGGGGGGCAATGAAGGGTGAGCTGCAAAGGCAAATAATATTTGAGGGGTTCCCAGGCCTAATGGGGTTTGGTTGTGCTTCCTCACCTTGGGCCCCAAACTCAAGATTGGCCTACAAGGAAGCATGTAGGGACTTGTTAAGGTATCCCTCCCCTAGCTTCTGATTCAAGTCAGAGGTACCCTCCCTGATACTTCCTGAGCTAGACACGATTCGTTGGTCAAGACGAGACCGTCCACTCGGATCCGACCTCGGGATCTTGACTGTCTTTGTCTAAGATTGCGGGAACTGACGGTATCCCAGCCCTCGAGGGTCTTTCGGGCAGAGTGGCAGCTAGGCAAATAAATAATAAAAAAATAAATCGTTCAGCTGTAACACCCTTTCGGTGTCTAACTGCCATACCACCCGAAGGAATCACGAGGGCTGGGATACTGCCAGGTTGCCCAAGCCTAGAGAGGGGAAGTCGAGTGGCGGAAGTCGGGTTCGAACCACGGACCTTCCGGTCAGTAAATTCGCGCTCCAACCACTTGGGCAGCTAGACACCGAAAGGGTGTTGCAGCCAGACGATTTATTTTAAATAACTGGCTAAATGCATCGTTGAGATAGGTTTTCTAAACGAACGCGAATATATACCACTCACCTTGCGATCTTCTAGCCCCAAAATGCGAGGTATGGATGGCCCACAAAAGTCAGTATCCAATAGACCAACGGTCATCCCCTTGGACCACATCCCAAGAGCCAGCTGAGAGGCAACTGTTGACTTGCCGACACCACCTTTCCCAGAAATCACGACAACGACGACTGAAACACTCTGTGTGCCATTTTGCATTGCAAAAAAGTCAATCGCGGCTAAAAGGAGCCATAGCGTAACAATTAGAGGGCACTCAGAGTGACATCAGAAAGGTTGTGAGTAGAAAGAACAGGAAAAATTAGAAACATTTATTTACAGACTGGTAACAAAATCATCGATAGTAACTTTTCCCAGTGCTCCTTCCGCTATCACGGCAGTCAGAATACCCGGGATTGGGTACATAAAGCGAGATTTTACTGTTAGAATGCGGGTAACGAGACGACTCTAAAGGGCTTCGCTCGCGGCCAGAATGACTTCTCATAGAGCCGTAGTTTCCGTCACCGTGTCTTGAGATTGTTGGACGATGAAATGGCGATACATTATTAGTCCAACAGCTTGGGATAGTTGGACACTGGAGGGGTCCGGGGCTCCAAAATTGCGGAAGGACAGGAAACGACGCTGATGGATGCATCATACCCCCGGGAGATGGAAAACCGAAATCACCGAACCCGGTGGGATGTCTGCCTGTAGAAGCGATAGACAAATTCTGTGAACTGTGACTTTTACGATTGCTAGATCCAAAAGTTGGGTCCCACTGAGGAAGTGGAGCACATGGCCTGCCAGCGCCGTTGGTAAAAGGGGGAATGGGATGCAGACGCGTGTTGGCAAACTTAGACCCTGCTCTCGGTCGCACGACGATATTAGACCCACAGAGCTGCAAGCCTTCAAACAAGCAGCATGAATACGGAACACTTTCTTCGTCTTCAAAGGTCACGAATGCAATATTCCCTTTCACTGTCACACTTTCAACGGGTCCCGCCTGCAAAAACAATTCGTAGAGGATAGACTCAGTGATGTCCTCAGTAATGTTGCGCAAATAAACAGTGCGGTCTACTTCCATTAGTCTGTGTGTTAACCAAACGCCGACCACCAGATCCCATACACACGGGTCCAGAGGATAGGGTGCTACCAGACAAGCTCAGCAGTCGGTGCTTAGTTCAAAAGTACTTCAGCGAAACCAGCGCCGATCGGTAGTTGGAAACTACGGGGAGTTCCAGATTACCACTTCATATCCAAAATGCCCTCGTCTCATGCATTTTTCTGCGAATTCTAAAAAAAGTATATCATCCGCCATAGTGAAACCCAACTATCTGTCATTTACTCAGCGGAGATGACCTACGCTTTCGGCGGCAGATGTGCATCTTCTGAGTGGAAACTTCATATCCAAGATGCCCTCGTCTCATGCATTTTCCTGCGAATTTCCTGTTTGTTTGACCATTTAGGTGAGCGAATGTTCAAGGTCATCAATGGACGCTGAGTGGAAAAAAGTCACCTACTCATCGATTCACGGATTCGCGGATTGATACACAGAATCAACGCTTCGACCAAGTTTCTCGGGTCGGTTTTATTCCTGTTGTTCAATGGCTGCCGTTAACTTGAAAGAGATGAGCGAGAAAAATGGTATCATTGCTCTTTCATTTCTCAGCGGGGAGCTTACCAGCCACAGGACTCGCATTGAAAAGTGTTCAATAGTGCTTTGAACTGAGTTCTAGATGGAGCGTGGACAGCCATCAGAGGAGGGAAACCGGCAGGGGAAACAAAAATGACGTGGTATATGGTGAATTGCCAATAAGAGTGAATCACTTACAATGGACAAAAGTTGCAGAGTTCTGCAGTTGAAATAATTCATGGAGCTTGCTGGGGCCTGTTTCGTGTTCACAGACATAGAATATGTGTGGGTGTCACTTCTGTGGTTAAATTTCCTTTGTATCTTCTGTTTGACTGGACGAATGCCGAATCCTGTGTTACGGGACCTCGAGAGTTTCTATTCCGAGGATTAATCGCAGTGGGCACATTCGGTATATTTGGAAAATTCGTGCGCGACTTGTAGGCGATGATGACTAATGCCCGTGGGTAGCTTTGCGGAAATCTGCTGTAGAGCTCTCCGTTACAGCCGGTGAAACATGCCGTGTTTTCATAGCTTTCTCCGGGGACCTACCAGACAATCTGTGTCTTGTTCATGGAGAGCAGCGCATGAAACAGCTGTCATTGAGCCTCAACCTTGATTAATAAATCTGTCGGTGGTTGAAAAATACGGCAGTGATTACTGGGTTGACGCAACGACTAACATTCGCCTGGGGTCCACCAGGCCCAATAAAATAGCTCGAGATACTCCGTACTGACCACAGAGGACAACTGAACGGACTTGGCTGACACGCACGACTAACTTGCGTCTAGGTGCTCACGATACATAATAATAATACCATAAATTAATGATAATACTAGGCTTATGTCCCAAACTGTAGGGGGCATTTTAATTATGGCATGATCGGGCTGTTACAGTTTTGATCGTCGTGGACATGATCACAGCGAGGAAGACCGTAAAACCGAGCGGGCGTGCTTATCACTTGATAAGTAATCGTAGATTGTGAAAAAAGCAAGAACAGTGGGGCATGAAGTACGTCTTGGTCAGTGAAGAGACCAAATGAGTTAAACTAAAGCTTTAAATTGGCTTTCGGTCTCACGTGACCCCGAGTGGCTTGGAAAGTATCCGGGGTCCCAAAAAGCACAGGTGGAAATGAAGAAACGGAGAGTTCTCAAGCTGAGAGAAATTGCAATTTCGTCTCAAAACTATGGTTTACACTGAAGCTGGTAAGACACACTGGGGTTGCTATCGGAGGCAGATCATGCTAGGGGTAGATAGCGTTACTAAATAGGACCGCACGAGCAGCGAAAGTAAGGTCGTTGAACCTGTGGAAGGAGGCAAACTGAAATCCCAAAACCCGGGTAGTTAGATGGGAACGAAAGGTTCAGCGGGTAAGAGCGAACTCGTCATAGAGGCGAAGGGGCCGGGTTAACGGTGTTCTCGTAGTTGCAAGCAAAATTGAGAGTGAAAGAGATGAGGGAGTCTAGAGTACGAAGAAAACAGCTATGAAGTGCCATCAAAAAGTGTGTATAGCGGTGCCGTTTCATCAGTGCACTTACGTAATTCGGTTTCTAAACAGCTTAATCGAAGTCGCGACAATTAGGCAGGTGGTGCTCACTGACGTGGTAACTAGATTTGGTTTGGGCGAGAGGATTGACTCAGATATAGCTAGGCCGGCAGTGATTCACAGATAAATTCCCTTCAGCTGGAGATCCAAATTCCATCGTTTAAGACAGCTGAATGAACCTACTTGCAGCACACTACTAACATGCACACCTCCGTACTGACTGGAAAAGTCAAGAGTTCGAATTAGACGATATAAAATGTTTAACTTTATCGAGCCTTTGACTGGTGCATATGTTCCAGAAGGAGATGTACGGCCCATTTGGTGCTTGGTGTTCAGAGATCCGTTGACGCCTTGAAGTGGAACATATAAGTAAGTTTTTTGGTATATTCCTGTGGGGCGGTCGGCTGGCAAAACGGGAATATACCTACTATGTAAAGCGAGCAAATCTGCGGCGGCAGTCTCATAGGACCGAACCTGGACATAAAGGACCGACTTAAACTTAAAGTAACCTTCAGTGGTTGATCTGTATTACATTGTCTTCGGTGGCGGATGCTCACTGAGCAACCGGCCTGCGACCCCATATAGGCTGTGATCCACCCTATTTCCTCGGCCAGCCTGAAATAAATCTCGCTGCCCAAAGAAATGCACACCCCAGCCCAATAACATTAAACGTGACATTCGTTATGGGGCTGTCCAAAAACTGAAGTATGTTAGGCCGATGAGGGCAGTCCACTACCATTCCCAGTTTGATAGCACACCCACAGCTATTCCATTCCCTCTCTCGACCGTGCCCTGTCGTCCACTCGCTCCATTAACGGCGAACAATGGCAAGACAAAAAACCGTCTCTGGGACAAGTTTCTTCGAACCCGATGAATTTTCACTCAAATCTGAACAGCCTGGTCTTCTGCTGCAATTTCAGCTTGCTCCTACCACAAGTTGAAATCCGTTTACGATGTTTGGTTGGCCCTTTGCCACAGCAACGTGTCCCCATCCAACCTATCTCTTGCACCTGACTTCCTTACAACAGTACAACCGGTGAGTCTGCTTAGGTTCAGACTACACCGTATTTTCGAGGCAAAACTTGCCCTGTTCCCCCAAGTCGAATTATACCATATCCATCTCAACCTTTGCTCGTTGTAACTGGAGCTAGTTACCCCATCACCCAAGGTCACTCATGGCTAGCAATGGTTTTTCAGTTTTATTTCGTGTCAGCAGGCTAAGTCTTTGAACTTGTCGGACCTCATGCCCATTGTTCCATACAAGCTGGGAACGAAGCCTATTATTACTCTTTCATCGAATGTTTTCCATCGTTTTTGACATTGTTCCCTTTTCGTGCCATCCCCACTACCCGCAAGTCCCCAGTCACGCTTCATTCTGACTGTAAACGTATGATCATGCCAGACGGTATGCAACCCACAAGCTGGGAACAAACAATATTATTATTAGTCAGCTCTTCGAAAATGACTTCGTGCAAACACGATTCTACGAGACTGTCGCCGCTAGAATTCTCGCTTTATAGAGGGGGCATGACACCTCGCAAGTAACTGAAATCTAGAAGCCAGATGCTTGAAAAAATTTTGCACCACGGCCTGTCCGTAGCCTTTTACTTGATTCTTGTATTGTTAATTGGTTAATTATTTACATATTATTATTATTATTATTATTATTATTATTACCATTTACAGTGATCTCTGATTGGCTGGGTTCATTCTACCCTTCGACCCTTACGCACTTGACTGTGCCGTCCTGACGCGTTAGCCTGCAGGTGCCATTTTCAGGAGGACTTTTCACTTCCGGACACTCACACCGTTGCTCGCAACATATAAACATTCTATCGTCCTCATCACAACATGCAACCATCCCATATTTAGCCAATGAACACATGCGTTATGCGTGTGCTTCCCACTTACTTTACAAATCCCATCTCCCCTGCTTACATCATAAGACGAACGCCGCCATGTTCCCCAGTACCCGGTTAGAGTATAAAGTCTGTGTATACCTGATTAGTTGAGGCCCGTTCCTTTGCCTAATCTCCTTCAGTCTAACCGGTCCCAAGAAATAAGAAACTTCCCTAAAATGCACGATGCCTCGTTAGAGAAACAGCATATTAGAAATTTGGCCTCCACATGCGTCACACGAAATCGTCGTCCTATTCCCCGAATTGAGGCTCTACAACATCGTTGCTGGCATTACGCTGTTGGTCCCAAGACGTCTAGTGCGCTAGCACTAACTCTCTCCAGGGAACTTACACCAGACCCCATTCCAGCAGTGACACTAGTGAATCTCTACAGTTTCAGTGTAGACCGTGGCTATGAGATTCCCACTACCGTTTGTCCGTATTGCGGATTCCTCTACTTCATCATCCTACTTTCACTTTTATGACTCTGGCCATAGACCTGACTGTCTGAGGCAGAATACTATTCTCACATTCCCATTTGTACACCCAGTTTGTCACTTTACACTGCTCGCCCACTGTTTCCCTGGACGAGGCAAACTGTTCCCCATAGAGGCAAACTGTTCGCGTTCTACAAAAGTGTGCATGACTGGACGTCCGGCACCAGTGCCATATTTGATCAGGAAGGTGTATAACGTATATCTACATACCATACATCAGTGGCTTTAAGAACGGGCTTGTCTTATATATCACATCGATATTTACCACGCCAGAACGTCAGAACAGTGACATTTTCTGCGATTTGGGGAAGCACATATGATCACAGCGACTTTTTCCTGACTGCAGCACAAGCATGCGTCCGGATTCTGTGAGCTCTACCAGCAACAAAAGTATATCATCTGCCACAGTAAAACCCAACTATCTGTCACTTACTCAGCGGAGATGACCTACGCTTCCGGCGGCAGATGTGCATCTTCTGAGTGGAAGGGCTGTGGCTAATTCACCGGGTACAAACTCTCGCACCTTACACGACGGCGATTCATACTTCAGCAAGGCCCTGCAGGTGCTCAAACCCCTTCGGTTAGCCATCGATTTACCGGAGGCCGATCATACAAAAACTTAGAAACCCTATGGTTGTGCTAAAGAGAATTAGAAGCGATTGTCAGGTGGCTCTCCTGCCTCCGTGGGCCAAAATATACTGGGCAGCTAGTGTTCGCGCACTCTTTGTCATTAACACATACCCAGCCCCTTCGGACTCCCCAACCTTACACTTTTTCACTGGCCACCTGCCGCATGTAAAGTGCACCAACTGGTTACACAAAACAGTGTTGGTGCTTCAATCGCTGGCAATATGGAGAAATACCACATACTTATTTTTAATGTATTCATTTTACGCTTTCTGAAATGTCGTGTGGGGTGGAAACTGGATAGCAGCCATTTTTTCAACAAAAATATCTGATCCATAGCACTGTGACTGTAAATTTGAATACGCGCCAAGCATTAAGAGCGGGGATTTATTGAATCGAAATAGAGTAAATTTTAACCAGACTATGGCGTTTTTTATTCAAGCTACATACAGCAAAATGCATTATGTTTGCTAAAACTCTTTCACTACACACGCAACGGCTTGAAAAAACCGGCCTGCCATAGAGCTGTCGCGACTGGGTTGTTCACGCGCATTCCGAAATGATATCCATTGACAGTGTTACCAACAGTCGTCTAAAGGACTCCCACAATCCCTTGAAAATGCCGGCGCACAACACAGAAGTTGCTTTGGCACGATCAGTGGCTCATACGGAAACACGAGTCGCGTATGTCGCATCATTATGACCCAGGAAAATCATTGGAGGCGACGGTTAACAGATACTGAGTAGATATCAGCTTTACGATGTAACAAAATAGGTGATCTCAGCCTCACTTTACATGGTAAAACCAAAACAAAGTCAGCTTTTTTCTCCATTAGTAGAGCGCATTCTGCGCTTATATATTTATCCGTCCGACGATCTGCCCCACCGAACACTCTCACACACAAAATCGCGGTACGCTTCTGCTCAACAGGGTAGCTCACACCAACGCTTGGTGTCGTTTAGCCATGGTGCACTCGCCGTGAATATCACCATTCTACTCCCACTGTCTCATTGTTAGCTGTCATTTCACCTCTCCTCCACGACTCGCCGTTACCAGCGTCTGTATGCTGTTTTCTTGTTCGAATTGACTGAGCTGCTTTTACTGGCCTTGCTTTATCCCGGCCAGGTAGAAAAGGGGCTGGAGTATTTACTAATGCACAAACCGCATTTATGACTGCTTGAGTGGTATTCCACCTTGCAGATCTGGTAGCATGCACGAGGGATGAAAACCTCGCGTGGTGGACGGGTACGCTCGGCATGGGGGGTAACCCTACTAAGTTGCACCAAGGTGCGCTGGTATACCCGCCACCCATCCAGTAGCTTGGGTGCATCGCACATTGCCGGTGGTTCTGAGCCTAGCCTTCAAGTTCAGGAGATCAAAAAAAGCAACGCTGACCTCTGTTTGTTGCTGCTGGTGTTGGGCTCACCTCGGTTGAGTTATGTATCTGGCAACGCCATGAAACATGGATAAAGGCAGAGAAAAGAAAAAGCTGGCCTCTCATCTGTCAAAAAATAACTAAATAAGAAAAACGTACACCTGAAAAACAACCTGATGATACTCTGCGTTGCCCATGACCCACGCCGACGAGCATAGCTGTAACGGCCTTCGTCAGAACAGAGGCTACACCGCACCAAAGTCCATTTAGTTAGCCAAACAAAGAATACATCTACCTAACGCCCCCCATCAGTGGACACGAAAGTCTTCATCGCTATGCACCACTTACAGGTTGAAGCTGATTGCAGCGATTCGAGAACTGGTGACTATTGCTCTTGCACAGTCTTTTTTGGTATTGTCCAATCCACGTTATAAATACTAGGTTTACCAGTTATCTTGGAAGTTTACTCCCGTCAGCCCCTATACATCTGGTTTTTACCTTAATTATCATTTATTTTTGGAGAGCATGGTCATGCTCTTCAAAGTATGCGCTAGCACAGTCAAGACTCGCGCATCAGGCACAAAGTGACCGTCATACTGGGTCTGGTGTGAGATTAAATGGCATGGCAATACCTTCAACGCCATGTGCCACGCATAAAAGTGTCATAAGTACGCAGGGAGCCCACAATGGCAAGCAAACACAAGTCACTGACTGCGACCTTAGGAAGTCCCAGTCCAATAACAGCCTT
>NW_008751777.1:7326-9701 GCF_000715545.1 Opisthorchis viverrini | reverse complement strand
AAATCCGTTTACGATGTTTGGTTGGCCCTTTGCCACAGCAACGTGTCCCCATCCAACCTATCTCTTGCACCTGACTTCCTTACAACAGTACAACCGGTGAGTCTGCTTAGGTTCAGACTACACCGTATTTTCGAGGCAAAACTTGCCCTGTTCCCCCAAGTCGAATTATACCATATCCATCTCAACCTTTGCTCGTTGTAACTGGAGCTAGTTACCCCATCACCCAAGGTCACTCATGGCTAGCAATGGTTTTTCAGTTTTATTTCGTGTCAGCAGGCTAAGTCTTTGAACTTGTCGGACCTCATGCCCGTTGTTCCATACAAGCTGGGAACGAAGCCTATTATTACTCTTTCATCGAATGTTTTCCATCGTTTTTGACATTGTTCCCTTTTCGTGCCATCCCCACTACCCGCAACTCCACAGTCACGCTTCATTCTGACTGTAAACGTATGATTATGCCAGACGGTATGCAACTCACAAGTTGGGAACAAACAATATTATTATTAGTCAGCTCTTGGAAAATGACTTCGTGCAAATACAATTCTACGAGACTGTCGCCGCTAGAATTCTCGCTTTATAGAGGGGGCATGACACCTCGCAAGTAACTGAAATCTAGAAGCCAGATGCTTGAAAAAATTTTGCACCACGGCCTGTCCGTAGCCTTTTACTTGATTCTTGTATTGTTAATTGGTTAATTATTTACATATTATTATTATTATTATTATTATTATTACCATTTACAGTGATCTCTGATTGGCTGGGTTCATTCTACCGTTTGACCCTTACGCGCTTGACTGTGCCCTCCTAACGCTTTAGCCTGCATTTGCCATTTTCAGGGGGACTTTTCACTTCCGGACACTCACATCGTTGCTCGCAACATGCAAACGTTCTATCGTCCTCATCACAACATGCAACCATCCCATATTTAGCCAATGAACACTTGCGTTATGTGTATGCTTCCCACCTAGTTTACAAATCCCATCTCTTCTGCTTACATCATAAGACGAACGCCGCTATGTTCTCCAGTACCCGTTAGAGTATAAAGTCTGTGTACACCTGATTAGTTAAGGCCCGTTCCTTTGTCAAATCTCCTTCAGTCTGTCGCACATGTCTTACCTCATCTAGCTTATTGCTTCTCTCGGAACTTTACCGCCGATTTTCAGTTGCCCGATCTGTGAAATTGTAGTGCTATTCGTTGCTTCATCAGCAAATACCATCAATCATAAACCGAATCACCATAAACTTCTACCACTCCTGTCTTCTTCTAAGCGGTTGCTAGACCCTGAATACCACTATATCCACACCCTCACGTTGCCCAACTTACGGTCTCGCAGCAAATAAACCCAGTTCCCGACCCCATTACTATCCAAGGCCGGTCGATTGAGCGCCCCTAGCAACTTCGGACCGTTCGGTAATACTAGCCATTTTCTCCCTATCTGTTCTTCTAACCATCCCTCTTAGAATTCCCTTACCAGAAGGCTCTGGAGTTCTCACAGAGCCGGCAAATCTCAGGGCCCGTGTGCACAAGATATACAGCGAACTGGCTTTCTTCCGAAACATACAATAAGTTGTTCGTTTTCTGATGCAACATAGAATCGGTCAAATCCTGAAAAAGTGTCAATTCTCATTAACATACTTGCCTCTGAGAAGTTTCAGCGTACGAATTGCCATCATTAAGTCCCGATATAAAATACCCCTTGAACGCATCCCGCTCGATCTCACAAATTCTGCCATAGTGGCAGTGTGTAACGCGTTTGACACCGCCTGCACGACAGGATGGCTCCGAGAGTCTAAATCAACCCTGGGTTTCCCAACAATGATACGATTCATGGGTGAAAACATGGTCGTCTCTGGCCCTCTTCTCTGCCCAAAAATTTTTAATTTTGGAGATTCACTATCCAAATACGTAAATTTGGCCACCAAAAGCTGTCAAAAGTAATTTTTCCTTCAACAATCTGCATTAATCAATATTTTGAGATGTTTAAATCGCAGGCTTTCTGTGCAACCAATGCCTCGGGCAAATACGCAAGCCGAATAGCCGGTGACGAATGCGCGCATAGCGGCTGTAAGATCCGGACGGTTAAGGATCTCACAGGACGATTGCGACTATTAGATTATACGCAGTTTGTAACCAGTAGTCAATAGGAGCAGACAGACGTGGGGCAGTAGATGATATATTGAAGACTGACAGGAACTGGTTCTACAGAAAAACGGATCAGTAAGCATCATGAATTAAGAAAACGTACAATCAACAATGACGCAATCTGCAGGAGCGGGAAGTAGTCACTGTCGCAGCACGGATTTCTATAGGGGCAACAAGAAGTAAGTACCAAACGATGTACAAACATATATATCGGGGCAGTCTGACAGTGTGA